>NW_004524619.1:15491739-15503541 GCF_000260255.1 Octodon degus | reverse complement strand
GTGGTCTAGATCACAGGCTGCAAATGCGAAGTAAGCGGCATACGTGTGTGTGTGTGTGTGTGTGTGTGTGTGTAGAAAAGGAGCAGGAAGAAAAGTTTAAACTTTTATAATAATTTTATGATTTTCTAAATATGCCAGGTACTGATCTCTGACAAGGTAGACTAGTATATCCGCTCAACTAAAAAGTGAATCATTCACTTAATATTTGGAATCAGTGCTCACGATTTTATAATCCATAAAATGAGTAACACTTGAAAACTACTTATGTAAAAAGTTTTTTAAATTACTAGTCAGATGAGAGAATGACATAACTGTTTGACTTAGTTTAGACATACTCAGTAATTGTTGCTCTGAAAAAACTCATGGAACACAGTGCTCCTTTCCAGCAAAGCTGCCAGAAGAACAGGCTCACCTAGCTTCCTAGAACACTGGCATCGAGTGTAAACCAAGCACCCAGTTACTAACACCAGCACACTAACAGCACAGGATACTACCAACTAGAAGGCAGAGCTTACTTGAATTGTTCCCAGTTTCTACCTAATGTTCTTCTTAAATCCCATTATCCTACCAAGGACCTCAAATGACATTTAGTTGCTATTTCTACTAACTCTATCAAAATTCCTCATCTCCTGACCCTGTATGATTCTCAGAAGAGTTTCAATGTGTTCCTGAAGGATGTCTCTCAGTTTGGACACATCTGATGTCCTCCCAGGACTTGGGTGAGGTTGTGTGTTATAAAAAAAAAAAAAAAATTAAAATCTGTAATAGCTTAGAGCAGACAAAGGACACAAAGTAGAAAGCGTATTTAAGTAGAAATATACTTTAAGTAGAAATTTCTAGGACATAAAGGACATGAAGAAATTTTGGTCAAGGGAATACCAGAGAAGTTATGGCGTATCTCTTTCTAATGAGATATTTTAATTATAAGAACCTCTCACATTAACAGGCATTGGGCTATCAAATATACAAATCTGGAAACTCTTATTTGTAATCCTTTTCTAAATAAAAAGAAAAGGAAAACTAAATGATAATTAAGACTCTGAGAGATGGCGTGGTGTCGCACACCTGTGATCCCAGCTCTTGGGAGGCTGTAAACAGGTGGCGAGACCCTGAACACCCTGTAGACCCTCCCCTAAAATACAAAAACAAAACAAAATAACAGCAGCAAAAAGACTTTGAAAAGTAGGGACTGAATGTCAATAATAATGTTTTCCTACAGCAATTTGGGTCCTTCATCTTGGGTTCTTATGAAAGTTGGAAAAAGTAAACAAAATGTGCCCTATACGGTATCTCAACAAAAGTTCAGGAAGACAGTGGGAATGGGGGGAAAATCCCAATATCTCTGTGAGCTCTGTTACCCAACTATAGCTATAAGGGCACTCTTAAAAGAACAGAAAGACCTTGGCAAAGGCATAGACAGTCCACAGAGGAGGGGAGGGGGGAAGAGGTGGGCAGGGGGGTACAGCGGGGAGGGGACAGGCGTGCCTCTGAGCACAGGGCTCCTCATCTCATGGAAGTCTGCATCATTAGCGACCCAAGCAAAAAAAAAAAAAAAAAAAATACCAGCAGACATCTCAAGCCCCCAGGCGACTGCCTTTGAAAGGCTGCTCAGTCTCCCCTAATCTATGAAGGTGGCCCACTACTGGGTGATGGATTAGCCAGCATACTTATCATAAAACCATTAGGATTCCCTTTCACAGTGGACCCAGTCCTTCCCAACTGTCCCATCTTGCAGTTGGAAGTGAGTACCCAGACACAGTCCCCAGCAGCCTGGCCCCTGCTGAATGGCACCCCAAGGCTCAGTGGGCACCAGCCCCGAGTGCCAGCTGCTCCACACTCTCAGCAGCTCTGTGCTCCGACCTGATCTCCACACACTGAAATGAGAAGTGGGATCAAAAGATTCCCAAGATCTTTATCCACTCTAAATCTCCTTCTTTATACAAGAGCCCTTGGAGGGAGAAATGGAGGTGAGGATGGGTAAAAGGCAGCCGTTTCCTGTTTCTGTTCATCCCTTAGCACCTGCTGGGCCCTAGGATAGGCAGGACTTGACAGGTTTGCTCCTCTCTTGACCTGCTTTGTCTTTCAGCTCCTTGCGAGAGGAATTCTTTGATGCCAGCCAGGCTGCTCCTACACTGAAACACTGACAGGAGGGATTTTACCTAAGGGCATCAGCTCGTGGTCCCAACACCAGGCACAGGGCAGTGCCTCTCCCTTCAACACTGTCAATGTTTGGGGTGAGACCAGTTTTTGTCGTAGGGGATTGTCCTGTGCCCCATGAGATGCTTACCAACACCTTTGACCTCTGCTCTTAGATGCTAGCGAGACCCTGACTCATCCCAGATCCTAACAATCAGATGTGTCCTCACACTGGGTCAGATGTCCCCTAGGAAGTGGTGGTGAACGGCACGCATGCCTCAGTGGCCTATTCACCGTAACCGAAGGCCCTAGAAGGTTCACCGTCTCTGCCTAAGGGAGGGGCAGAACCACTCCTCCTGGGCACCAACCACCAGTGGTCTAGATCACAGGCTGCAAATGCGAAGTAAGCGGCATACGTGTGTGTGTGTGTGTGTGTGTGTGTGTGTAGAAAAGGAGCAGGAAGAAAAGAGTAAAGAGTCCCATGTGCTTCAGCAGAAAGAGCTCCCTCTGATGGCAAAGACACCCATCCCAGAAGTGCCTACACTGGGGACACTGTCCTGGTACCTTTAAAGCCAGCTCATCAGCCGCACTACAAAAGCATCAGCACTCGCTATCTAAAGCAAGGAGACAAGACGGGTGGCAAGAGAGGGAAAGCCCCAAGCGCAGGCTTCCCAAGCAGGGCTGGGAGCATCGGCAAAGGCTGCAGGGCCACTCCAAGACCTCAAAGTGCAGGGCACAAAATGCACAGGGCCAGCCGCTGCCACGCTGCCCACGGGGGTTTCACACTGCAGAGGCCAGCGGAGCCACCAGGACTGCAGGTGAGGGCTTGGAGCCGGGCGCTCACATGTGGCTGGCCAGGACGGAGTCTGACTGGAGAGCCTACTGCTGGGCCCACTAACTGCCTCAGCTAGCACCCTCCCCATAGCAAGCTATGGCCCGGAAGCGCGTGTTCACCTTGCATCCCACGCCGTCTCATACGTAAATCAACAGGCGCAATCGGTTTCAATTCCCCAACTGTACTGGACAGTTTTACAGAGGAAGCAACAGGGTCAAGAGCTAAATCTCCACCTCGTCTGATAGCCAAGAGAAATGGGAGCTGAGACATAAATCCAGGAATGCCACTTCCGATCACCACTTGCACAGAGAACGAATCCCCTTCGCCCCCAAATACCCATGTTCGCTCAAAAGCGCGTCATCAAAATTTATTTTCCTCAAAAAGACATATTTCATAACATAAAAAATGAAAGCCAATGCAACCCATAGCATATCCTATAGCATTTTTCTTCCTTTCTACCAACTATCTAAAATTTAAAATTATTTCAACTGTTCGGAAGCACTTTAACTGACGGGCACACAGTCACCTCCATTATTTCACAAGATTTAGTGCTTTGCTATGTTTGCCTCTGATCTGCTTTGATATTTAAAGTACAGAATCGGAATGGTAAAGTAAAAACGTATCCACACTGATCTGCTGGCCCAGTTACTCTCGTGGGCGGCGGCACCGTCTCCCTGGGCAGGCCCACAGCGCAGCACGCGCACCCATTACCTGTGACAGGCGCTCAGCTTGCGGCCAGTTTCTTTCCATTGCCAGCTGCTGGTGTAAATTATAAACAGTCTTGTGCATGTCACGCTGGCTACTGGTACCAGAAGTTTCTCTAAGTGACAAATGGAATTCTCTGCTTCTAAAGAACACAAATACTCAACTATACTGAATTACTACATAGCTCCCCCAAATGGTTATATTGATTTATTTCTACTTAATAGCTCATATAAATGGAACAACACACACACACACACACACACACACACACACACACCCCAGCTTCCTGAATTTCCCAAAGATGTATCTCAAAAGTGGAGTACCGATTCACAGAAAGCACCCTCCTATTCAGCGGTGGCAGTTTTCTAGTCTGGGCGTGTTCCTTCTCATGACCTCTAGGTTACTCTGAGAACATGAGGGTAGTAGCAGCTGCAAACGTGTCACATCCAACGCCGCCCAGAGGAGGCTTAAGCAGATAAGAGCATCCACGGGCAACTCTCACAGGCAACCGGCCTGCAGAGCTCCCTACGGGAAGTAACAGTGAATGAATGGCTACAATACAATATATACACACATATATACCACATCACATGCTGCAGGAGTGGACACACACACACACACACACACACACAGCCGCTCCTGCTGCCGAGAGAGCACTGACTCAGGGCCAGGGAACACAAGCACAGCCTGAGTCCTTTCCCCACACCATCAATCCAGGTCAGAGCGCAGTGTGATTTCCACGATCTGGAGGGAGGCGCTGCGGCTCACCCGGCGTGGCCAACTTGTACGAAGTCACACAACCCCTGAGCTGCAGGCACAGCTGCCCTGGAGCCAATTCCCTCTAATTCCACAGCTAACGTTCTAACTGCATGCGAATACCAGCTGCACTAGAAAGACTGTCCTTCGGAGCCAGGGCACGCGACTTTCACCAGCAAACATACTTATCTAGCCCAATCCTTTCTGTGACAAGGCAGTTTGCAAAGTGTTTGCCCCGCTGAGGCTTGGCCACTCGGTGGTGGATTATGAGGAAAGCCCCATTATCCCAGGAGCAGCAGGGCCGTGCGGTGAGTAACGCGGGTGTCGCTCCAGCTTCGAGGGCCTCGGCTTGCAGAGCTCTGACTCTCGCCAAGAACACCCAGCTGCAGGACACGGATGGCCAGGTGCTTAGTGCCCGTGGCTTCTCAGTTAAACAGTCTTGCTGAGCAACAGAAAGGCGAGTGGGGAAGGGAAAGTGCAGTTTATCTCCCTCACAGGGAAAGCAAGCAGGAGCTCTGCTCCAGAGCTGAGATCCTGCGAGGCCTGGCGATTTCCAGGCTGCGCTGTCCTGATCCCCAGCGCCGCTGCTCCAGGAGCAACGGGAAGGAAAACCGAGCTGCCTCCTACAGCGCATGAGCAGAGCCCCACCTTCCCAGCCACTAAACTCTCCTGTTTCCTGGAGGCCACTGCAGATGCTGCCACACACTGCCCACCACAGTCCAGCAGGGCCGAGAGGACAAAACACACTACTGGCATCAGACACCCAGTGGAGAGCAGCACTTCTACGTTCATAATAAGAGGAAATGTGAGGAAAAAGGGGAGTCTGGGACTTGAGGAGACCCGGACTCCCGTCCCACAAACACGGAGGCTGAAGCAGTCACCCAAATCCTACAAAACCTGGGCTTCTCCAAATGCCACTTGGGGCCAGTGAGGAGGTGCACACTGGCAGTGCAGCGCTCGAGGGCCACCTGGAAGCTAGCCGGCACCACAGAGCAGGACCTTGTCACCAAAAACCAGACAGACAGACCGACAGACAGGCAGACAGACAAAAAGAGATGTTACTTTACTTCCCTATTTCAGCAGTTTTTTCCTGAGCCCATTTGGAATTTCCTAAGGAACACTATTTCCCTTTAAAGAAAAAAAATCCCTCATCATCACATTTCATTAATTGTGCTTTCCATAAATGACCTCAGTTATTTAAAAAACAAAAGCGTAAGACAATCAGCCATGATTACGACCCCTGCCTCTACCGAAGCCAACATTTTGGTAGGGCTTCATGGCTTACACAGACAGAACTTTCACAGATTTTGTAACATCCTGTGATGCTCATCACTGCAAGGTAAAAAAATATTTTTTTTTCCATTTTGCAATGCAAAACGTAGCCACCAGCAACGGATGTTTGGTATAAAAACTCTATCACAACCAAAAAAAGCACAAAAGCAGTGTTTGAGATTTTCTGCATGCTTTCATCCTAAGATTGTGGCCACACGAATGGTGGCACTTCCTGCTGCTTTGGTAGGCGCACCTGGACCCTGCAGCAAGACACCCTAAAGACTGGTCCCAAGGGGATGGGATCGGGGGAGGACCACTGGAAGGGGAAGCCTGCGCCCGGAAAAGCTCAGTGCAATGACAGTGAGGATAAGAGAGACAACAAAGGTAGAGAAGGGGCAGGAGCCACTGCTACACACGACAAAGAAGAGGAGGCAAGAAGACAGAGAACACAGTCACCAGCGGCACGTGGGGCTGTGCATGGTGGCACCCTGTGGGCGCAGGACAACCACAAGCATCATGCCACATGGCCAACTTAATGGAGACCTGGCGAGCCCCTGTTTTCAATGAAAAAGCTCTGCGGAGGTAGCTCACTGTGGAAGCTCTGGGTTCAAGAAGCTTCCTCAGCCCCAGGAGGAAGGAAAAGCAAAACATGGAATGCTACAGAAGGTTTCCAGGCCCAGGTTGGGCGACTCCAGTATGCTGAAGAAGCCACCAGAGTTGTCTGAGACATGCGACTCTGGAAAGCAAAACTCCTCATTGTGGGCCTTGACTTTTTTTAGTTATGCAGTGAGAATACTGAAACATGGTGCTATTTCTCACAAAGATCCGCCCACAGACTGACCCCAAGTTGTTCTTTCATTCTGTGCTTCTTGCGAAAAACCAAAGGCACTGTCAGGCCAAAACACAAGATAGATTCTGGATTACACAGAGATGCTTCAAAGATGCGGGCCACGTCCCTGGAGACAGAGCTGGAGGCGGCAGCTCCTCTAGGTCCAGTTCCTCAGGCCCAAAGGAACAGCCTCGGGTCGCTTATGTCACCACAACTGGGCAGTGACAGCCCAGGCTCTCATGGCTGCAAAGCAGGAATGAGCAAAGAAGAGCACACTTACCCAGCCAAAAAGTTTTTAGAGGTGAACAAGCTGAAAGCCAGAAGATCCTAGGATGCTGCTAAAACCTTTAGAAAAAGCAAATTAAAATTTAAAAACCTGAGCAAGTCATCAAAGTCAGGCCTTGTTACAAATGTGTGTGTTGAATTAAATATGAGGTTATTTCAAGTACACAACTGATGTCCAAAGGAATTCAAAATAATCCAAGGGCTCTAAATCCCAGCCTTAGAAACTCAGAATGCTAGGAGAAATAGCATTTGGCCTCCACCCTGGACAGTTTGCCTTACTCGTGCTTACTGAAAAAATTATTTTTTTCTTGGTAAACAATTTTCTGTTACAAATTGGCCTCAGGGCAATTCTATGAGGCAAAAGTGTTAGCTTTGCCCAACAAATCCTTCAAAGTCAAATTCATACAAGGAAAATTTTACCTGTAAAAGGAAGGGGTGGGGGCAAAAAAGGCAGAGAGAGACAAGAAAGAGCTCTGAAGAGAAGGCCCAGTTAGACATTCTCTGCACATCAGGGGACAGCCAGAGGCCGGGCGCCCAGGCGGATTGGCAACGAGATGCCAGGGATCAGATCTGCTCAGGCTGCCTCCTGGCACTCGGGGTTTGCAGGATCAATTCTGAAGGAGCCAAAGGCTTGCACAGGGGCTTTAGGCAGAAAGGTGACCCAAAAGCTGCCATACACTCTCTGACTCTGGACTTTGCAACAGGAGAGAAGATGTGAGATGGGACTTCTGGGTAGAGCCGTGCATGGGGGAGACATTAGGCATGGGCCAGGTAGGCACAGGAGTTGCCTCAAGGAGTGTCCCTTTTTTCCTGTACACCTCTACACTTCACTCTGGGAAGCCCTGGGGTGCAGCTCCAGGGAAAAGAGGACCCAAGTATGCTGTGCTAACCAACCGTGCATGCTTGGAGGACAGTCACAGAGGAAGAGAAGCACAGGCTCCTCCAGCTCTGGGTATCCTGGAGAAAGGTGCGGGGCTCAGCACGCCCTGGGGCTCAGGCTGCATGCGCTAGAGCTGGGGGAGCCAGGCCCAGACCACAGGGCCCCGGCCCTCAGCTCCAGCCCAGGGGGGACCTGACACTGGTTCTGTGTGACTCTTAGTTTCCCTAGCCTTTCAGCCAGAACACTTGTTCTTCTCCTCATCCAAATGCTGAGGTTTTGTGTTTTCTTTTTTTTTTTTAAGGCAAACCAATGTCTGTCTGTCTGTCTGTCTGTCTGTCTCTCTCTCTCGCTCTCTCTCTCTCTCTCTCTCTCTCTCTCTCTCTCAGGACAGGACAGGACAGGACAGGACAGGACAGGACAGGTACCTAAAGAAGTCCAAAAGAAGGGAGGAAAGGAAAGAGCCATAGAAGAGGTTCCGGGTGAGGCCTGGACTGTCACATCGGAAGAACCTGCCCCCAAATGCCAGTTCTCCCCTCTGCCCATCTCTGTGACCGTGGGCACTTCGTGGTGCCAACCTGGGCCCCAACTGCCCTACTTGTACTCTGCAGGTAAGGGTCATACGAGGATCTGATGAATATTAGATGCAAAGAGCTGAGGCTATGACTCATAAAAAGCAATGAATTATTAAGCTTATTATTAGAAGAGAAGGAAAAGTCTCACCTTGGAAAGGCTGCCAACTTCCACTGCACACATGCAAGCCTCGTAAACCAACCAGTTACGCATCGGGCCCCGCTTCCTTTGGCCTTTTGCACCCCTCAGTTGCCCATTTCACCACTCTCACATCAGGTAACCAAGTGAGCTTAATAGGGGAGGCTGGTCTGCCTCCAGATGCGGCTGCCTCTGGCTGCAGTAGAGGCCTGCGGCTGAGGGGAGGCACGGGGAGCGGCACAGGCCAGGCAGCAGGAGGGCTGCTGTCAAGTCCTGCTGCCACTGAACAGTGGCAATAAGAAGACCTTGCTGCGCTCCAAGAGGAATCCTGGGGGCTGAGAGGCCAGCGGTCCTGGTCCCTTCGCAGTTCTAGGCAATCTGACGAAGGGCAAACCCTAGCTTGAAGAAGACGTTTTGTCCACTCAACAGGAAGCCTTCAAATGCTTATCATGTTTCTCGGACCCCAGACCCCAGCACCCCTGAGGTCTCTTTTCCAGGGCAAGTAGGGTTCTGCCAGAATACCAGAACCCCCCAGTTCCAAAAAGGGACAATCTCACAAACATTTGCATAGAAAGGAGCTCCTCGCATTCCTCTGCCCAGCCCGGAGCTCGGAGCCCGACCTGCCCTGCATGGGCGGCCACAGCCTCGCAGGTCCTGACCAGCACCCGACACATGCACTGTTCTGTGAGAAATCAGAGGAAAGCTACCGAAAGGACCAGAGTCCCACACAAACACAAGTGTGTGCCACCAGCGGCACACCACTGAGAAACACTGCTGCTGTGTCCAGACACAAAGCAAGCGGGAAATGAAGAATAAAATGACACTACCAGAGGGTGGAGGCGGCACCCCTGAAGACTGGGCAGATGAAGGCCAGCCCAGCCGTGGCCGCGGTGAGGCTGGCGTCACAAGCGTGGCTGCGGACGTGCGTCCCGGGTCAGTTACAGGACTGCCTGCTGCTGCGGCCTTCGCAGCCTCTCACTCGGGGCCCCGCCCGGAGGCTGAGACACCTCCTCTGCAGGCCCCAGAGCCCTGACTGCCTGGCCTGCCCCGCCAGGCTCAGAAGGCAACAGTGCTGCTGGATGATAATCAGACGTCAGTGCCTCTGAAGAGCTCTCCTCTCGGCGTTTTCTAAAACAGTGCAGATGCAGCCAGCAGAAGACGAAGAGCCGCTCTAGTGATATGACCAGGAGGGAACAGGCTCTCCCCCAGAGCACTCGGCTGGGGTATCTGGCTACTAAGGCGGAAGATGCATGGGCGGAAAACTCAGAGGACAAGGCGACCACTGGGCTCTGCCGCGCTCCTGCAGAGCCAGCAGCTTGCGGCCAGCTGTCCTGTCAGCATGGGGACAGCCACGTCCAAGAAAGGATGACTTCATTAGGGCCGGGTATGGAGCCAGGGAGTGTAGCCGGTACCGGCCCATCCAGCCCACCCCCAGGCACAGGAAGTGGTGTACCATCAACACTGATGGCTGAGACAATCGAGTTCAAGTCTTGCCTGCAGCATTTACAAGACAAGTGCTTTGTACTGAGCTCCACAGCGCCCAGCTGTTTCAGCTGGAGAATGGGAAAAGGTAATTTCTGGTGTGGTTTCTGCACCACGGGACGCTGGGGCAAGGCCGCCTGGGAAGCGCACACCCGGCGAGGACTGCGATCACCGTCTCTGCCGCCACTGCTGTGATAGTCCGGTGTACCGGTCATGAGAGAGTTGAGAATGCTTTCTAACTGGCCTGGGATGGAGCCCGCAGAAATGAAGGTGCCAGGCCACGTACACAAGCTACTTGCCGACGCACCACAGGACAGGAACACCATCATCCCCACTAATCAGCAAAATGACCTGCAATCTCCAGGCCCCGGATGCAGCCAGCTTGAGCACTCAGCACTGGAGGGAGCAAAAGCAAAATGGTCTCAGAGCAGGTGAAAGAAGAAGAACTGGATGTGCCCTCGTAACAGCAGCATGCTGAGCCCGAGGGCCTTCCGGGCCACCGCAGCGTCATAGCAGAGCGTCTGTAGCGCCATTTAGATAGAAGTGCGGGAATGACCAACCCCGGAGGAATGAGGAAATAGGCTCTACACACTGGGAAGCAGGGGACCCCGGGGCGTTCCCTCCCTTCTCCCCAGCACAGTGCTAAATTCTGGTCTGAACTCCAATGCGCGGGTTCTGAAGTGAAACCCTAAAGGCCTGGATTATGTGAACACACCCACCCAGTGCCCGGTGAACTGGCCATGAAGTGATCAGGACTAATGGAGAAGTACAGCTACGTGGTAAAGAACGAGGAGCTAGCCAAACTCAGTTCCCCACGCATGGCTGAACTGCATAGATTTTTGGAGAACGATCAAGGGACATCCCAATGCCTCTGGTTGGTTAATCCCCAGAGGATTCCCCTCCGTTCTCCCAGAACCCTTACTGTGTCCAGGTGCACAGTTTGCTGGCAATACCAGCACGGAATGGGAAGGTTGGGAAACGCCATACCTAGCCATCAGGCGATGGGTCAGTGGCACGGTACTGGTCTGTTCGCTGCTACCGTAATGAACACCAAGGGCTGGGGTACTTTTTCAGTAGGTGGTACGATGAGGGTTGTAGGACAGGTCGCACCAAGGCAAGGGCAGCTGAACACACACTCTGGTTGGCTGCCTGAGCTCAGGCAGCTCCCTGCCTCTGGATTGCCCCCGTCTGCTCTTAGGAAAGTGCTGGAATGTAGCAGCTGGAAGAGTCTCATAGTGAACACCCCTCCCCACCCCCAGTACTTCCTTAATATCACCACGGAAGTCAGGCACCGAGGACAGGCCAGTTCTGAGCACAGGAGGGGGCTCAAGAAAGGAGGCTGTGTGGGCCCCGCACCTGGTCCTCAGAGAGGGGGCAGTCGCCAGGCTCTGGCTGAGGAGCTGGAAGCCCTCATCCCACCGGCAGTCGCCCTTGGGAGGGATTCATGGGGACGACCCCAGACAGACGGCATCTCCTCAGAACAAGCACGCCGGGTCTTACGTTGTGCTCACGGAGCTTCCGGACTGCTAGGAATATCGGAGACCTTAGGGCCACTGAGTGACACGTAATCTCGATCTGAGGCCACCGAGGCCCAAAAATTTCTACCTCACGCTCGTAAGCACACACTAGGAGGAACATTAGTACTAACTGGGCTGACACCAGATGGCAGCTAGGAAAACACAAGGGACAGCCTTAAAACAAATTCTGTTCAGCAGACCTAGCGAACACTGTGCCAGGTAACTGCACTCTGCTACTCGTCTGATAGGGGGATGGAACCTGGACCTTCCCTCGGAGCTAGAACCCAGCCCTTTCTGCATTTTGACACAGAATCTTGCTTAACTGCTCAGGTGGAATTTGTTTTTTTTTTTTTTTTAATTATTATTATTATTATTTTTTAATGTGTGTGTGTGTGTG
>NW_004524619.1:15489809-15491639 GCF_000260255.1 Octodon degus | reverse complement strand
TAATGTGTGTGTGTGTGTGTGTGTGTGTGTGTGTGTGTGTGTGGCCAGCTCAGCCCACCAGGGGGCGGGGCTGGCCGGCATGTGGTGCTGGGGGACCGAACCGTGGTCCCTGTGCTTTGCTGCGCTTGTTTTAAGTAGGTGCTTTAGACCACTGAGCCATCTCACCAGCCCCTCAGGTGGAATTTGAACTTGTGATCCTCCTGCCTCCGCCTCCAAATTCAAGTATTATAGCCACATACCACCATGCCTGGCTGGGGCTGCTCTTCCGGCCTGGGAATCGCCCACTACTGTGATAACCCTCCACCGTGAGTTCTGATCGCTTGGCCAAAGTCCAAGGGAAGCCATTAATCTCAGTGCCCATATGCACAAGTTTTGGTACATTTATCTCCAGCTGCTCCGGCAGGGTGTGGACACCTACCCCCTCTGCATCTGCGCCCCGTCTTACTTTGCCTCCACAAGCGTGACCACTAAATGTCACAGTTCCCACTGCATCTTCCAAACAGCAGCGCTCTTCTCACAACAGGATGTTTGGCAGAAAATTTAAAGAGTACAATAAAAGGCCCTGGCATCAGCAGCACTGCCTGCCCTGCGGAAGCAAGGCCCGCCGAGGAATGGCCACCGCCTTCGAAGGACGCTGCGATGACCCGCCGTGCCAACACGGTCACCTCAGACTAATTACCACCACTCTGTGCTCCCTAGCAGGCTTGGGAGAACCACTGAGGCCCATCTGGCCTCACCTGGAGCTGCAAATTACTTTACCAATAGCAGAGAACAATATTTCCTGCACAAACAACAACAGAGACAGGCCTTTTGGGGCCCCAGCTTTCTCCACTTTTATGTGGGGCATTTCTCCTACGCTTTGAACTGGGGAGAGCTCACTACACCAGGCCAGTAAAAGGAAGCAGTATCTCTTCCCCTGGAGGACTTGATTCTACCTAGTATCTCTGATCAATAGTTTCCTGAGATTTTGTTTGGGTGCCTGTTTGAATTTTGTTCAGGCTTGACAAAAGCTCTGAGGGGAAATGTCATTTTTTAAAAAAATTAAAAAAATATATCTTGGAAATGCTAGAGAAGAGCAATTAAAGCAAATGTCCTGCCTTGCTACCTTATGTCACTAAAATTCCCATAAAAGTCTCACTTCCTAAAGCACCCACTTACAATGACACTCTGTATATCAAAACCTGGCAGTAAAAAAGAAACCAATTATTGATATATGCCACAGCTTGGATGACTTTCCAGTACACTAGTCTGAATTTTAAAAAGAAGCCATTTCTAGAAGGTTATGAATTGAATGATCCCACTTGTACAACGTCTTGGTGCAGGGCAGCTCTGGAAATGGGGACATTAGTGGCTGCGAGGGGTTCTGGGTAAGAACTGAGAACCCGGAGGAAGATAGAGACAGAGGGAGCCATTCCTCCTGGCAGAGCTGTTTGGGAGATGGCAGGGGAGGCACCAGCCCATACATGTGAGGAAACGGTTCAAGACTTAGTGAACACAGCCAAACATACAAAAGAAATACACGAAGGACCCCTCTGCATTACTACGTACAAATACAGGAGGAGCAACAGCTACACGGAAAGTGTGAGTTGTAAAATGCACCTCATCTGCGTTGTAGAGACAAAATCGATAGCTTTTCATCAACCAAAGACTCTACGGGGCAGAGAAGGAATATTCTCAGAGCCCATGACCAGTGAGGAGGAGAAGCCGATGGGTCAGCGAGATGGACAGAGGTGAAGGGATTAGGGCCAACGGGTCATTGAGATGGACAGAGGTGAAGGGATTAGGGCCGACAGGTCAGTGAGATGGACAGAGGTGAAGGGATTAGGGCCG
>NW_004524619.1:15473175-15488904 GCF_000260255.1 Octodon degus | reverse complement strand
AAAAAAAAAAAAAAGAATAAAAGGAAAGAAAAAGAAACACTGATGACTACTTACTGAGCACCTACTACATGGCACAGCTTGTATCAATGCAAGAAATACATAGTGAACAAAGCAGCTCATGTTGTAGCACAGAAAAATGCAAGTAGACACGAATTATTTATGCCAGTTAATACCACGGCAGCAGTACTTTATCATTTAAAACCAGTCCAAGACAAAGGTAATTTTGGTAGGGTTTGTCAAGAGACCTGTATTCAGGTTGTCATGTGTACAACTGTTCAATCAGTCATTGATTATCGATTAGTCTTTTCATAATTCAATTTCCTTGCTTATGTAAAACAAACAAACAAACAAAAACTCAGGAGTCTGGACCAGTTCAGTGTGTGGAGGACTGAAATTCGTCAGGGCCCAGCAGCAGCGCTGACTATGAACACCCCGCAAGGACTCAAGCAAGGAACACTCCTTGCGTCTACTGTACGTGGGCGATGCTTCTATGTGACCCTTCCTGGACAGACTTCTCCCAGCTAAAGGAAGGAATGAAGGAGGAACGCGGGCCTCGTGGGAAACAAGCCCGTGGCTCACCGTGGCCGTGGCTGACTGCTCCATGCTGTGATATTCCGTGAGTGCAGATAAGAGCTGATTCAAAGCCTGTTGGGTCTGATTTAATAACACTGGGGTGCTTGGGCTCCCTAAAATCTTCTTTGGGATCCAACCTCGGCATTGCTACAAAATTGTATCATGGAATAAACGAAGTTGCTGCGGTCTTCAACAATAACTGATACATAGTAGGTAGATAATAAGACCAACACTCTTCTTGTGACAAAGGACCTGAGAACCTTTAAATATTTAAAAAAAACATTACTATTAATATGGATTCAAAAATACAATGGTTTTCCAGGGAAACACGATCATTCCTTCTGAGCAGCTCCATGAAATTAAGCTTTATTCTCCTTGGTTGACCCCTAAACTGGTCAGACACACAGCCACAAAAATAAAAATAATCTCTGAGGAACTTTCTGTCTCTATTTCCAAATTCTTCCACCATGCCCTACATACTTAGTAGAAAAAACAAGCCAGCATTTATTTCTAAATTTATGGGTAGATAGTTTACTAACAGGAGTTTGTAATGAACTCATTTATCATGCTAGATATAAGCACTGTGGTTATAATCTTTAAGTTTCAATCTATAATCCCCAAATACACAGGAAGACATTGTAATTCAAAGTTTAGGAAATTTTCCTAAGAAAGGAAGCATGGAGTAGCTGCCCTAATCTCAGCTCCCCCAACAGGCATCTCATGGCCTGTTTTCTAGAGAAACCATATATTATAATAGCGTGTTTCTTAATTAAAGCACTAATAGAGAGTAAATATTCATTTGCTTGTTCAAACAAATACATACAGAGTACCTAATATTGCAGGAAAAATAAAAAATGGGGATTTGGCATGACACTGAGAGGATAATTGACACACCAGAGTTCACCCGGTTTAATCTTCCAATCATACGGTATTTCTATTTTAAACGCTATATTGATTGCAGGCTTGTTTTATAAACTAAATAGCAAGCTGTGCTCATTTTAAAGAGCTAAATTGGCTGTCAGAACACTGTTAAGCAGAATGTTCTTTTAAGAGAGGTAAGATGAAAGGAATTGGTAATATTAATAAAAATGAGTTGGAAGGCTTCCACTCAGGCCGCTGTCCTCTCCGTCCCCTTTCTCTTGCACGCGCCTGGGAGCCGTGTGCCACCTACTGTTGAACGTGCAGGCCTGTCCTGGGGGTTTCTGCTCTGTACCACGGGGAAGAAAAGGTAACCTTCCTGAGGCTTAAGGAGTGTTCGTGTTCCTCATGCTGTCTTGTCACTGTGCGAACACCCGAAGCACAAAGCGACACAGAGGAAAAATCTACTGAGAGCCACTGAACACACAGTGATGTTCAGACAAAGGCAATACTGCCCTTAGGACGATCTGGCGACATCTGGAGAAATCTGCTGTCGCCATGACTGGGGAGGGGGGACTGGCTGCCGTGGGAGAGGCCACCTGGGGTGCTGCGACCCCTGCCACACGCCCCAGGTCGGCCCTCACAGCAGAGACCAGCCTAGGCCCAGTGGCCACAGCGCCGAGGCTGTGACAGCCCAGCGTGCCCGAGCCTGTGCGGTCTTCCCAAGCACAAAGAAAGCCGTATTTTCCTGCAGGGAAAACATAAACGTACAGGAAACTGCTTTCACAGGCCCAATGTTCAACAGCCGCGTGTTGTTACAAAGTGGGCCAAATAATACAATTAGTCTGCCCCGCATTAGTATGAAGATGCCAGTAACAGTACCTGTTCGCAACCTGTAATTTAAAGGCTTAAAAAATTAGACCAAATGTTGACCCAAAGACTTAGGAATGGCAGGGTCTCAACCTGGCTTTGGGGCTAGCCTCTGGGTTATTACAATACTGAAAAAGAATCATTCTTTACCCACCCTGGGGAATTATCACTGGCCTGTGTCGCGCTGGGGCGGAACTGTGGGCTCACCCCACTGATCCTCTCTCCAGCCTCCGCATTGGGCTACCCCATTCAAAGCAGACATCGTTAATCGATAGCCTCGGAGCTCCTCCCATGTGCTCTCGGCGGTGGTCTCCATTAGATGGAATCAGAACGGGAGAGAGATGCTGCAGGTCTGGCATCAGAAACCTGTGCGACTCCAGAGACCCGGGCCCAAGTCCTGCCTTGGCCACTGGAGGGCTGCAGGAACTTGACGAAGCCACTTAACCCTTCCGCCATGCACTTCCTCTGGTTATATAACACACATTAACAAAACCTAAAAGGACTTTTAAATTCTAACTTTAAATAACAGGACAGTATGCGAGTTTTCTGGAATTATGAGGTCTTTGTGTCTCGATCATAAAACTGCAAAATATTAAACATAGGAGCTCGCGTGGCAGAATAAGAGAGATCAGATACAGGCAGGAATACGGGGGTAGGATGAGAACCCAGCAGGAAAGAGAAACCACCAATAAAAAGGACATTTTGGCTTTAAAAATAAGGCAACACCACCTAGAAAAATGCATGGGAATTAAACCTGGCCAGAATCAACTTGAAAGCCACCGTCTGAGTGACAGTGTCAGAGCAGTGCTGTCGTGGCTGAGGTACACAACTGGCCCTCTGAGGGTCAGCGCCCTCACATGCAAAGGGCCCTGATTCCACCCATCCAGCCTCCACCCCAGGAATTTCCCCAGATTAATCGCCAAGCCTGCAAAGGGCCTCCCACAGCAGGACGACTGAGTAATTTATGGACTGTCCACGCTCACAGTATCCCAGCGCTTCCCAGAGTGAATGAGCTAGAGCTGTTTGCAATGACCGGAGACAAGTTCATAAAAAGGACCTATAAACAGTGCACTGTTAAGGAATCAGTACACCGTAACTCCAGATTTATATACAATCAGAAGTGGACCATAGGTGTCTGAGTGCACGTGAATGCAGTCCTGAGAAGAAGTGTAGAAAGACAGATGTCCAGGGGTGCTGGATGGAGATGGAGCGGAGACAGGAACGCAACGGTGAAGGGTGAGAGTGCAGAAGACCGTGGGGTTCAAGCAACTATCCCTTTGGCTTTTTCTCACACTACTGTATGTAAGACAAATCTTACAATTCTTAAAGTGCCTTCAAAATCTCTTGGCCTTAGATAGTAGATCTGCAGCTACCAAGAATGAAAGGGGTGGGAGACGAAGTGACAGTGAAATGGGTAGACGATTTTCAGTCGGGAGTGATGAAAACGTCCAGGACGATCCTGAACATCACGTCAGCACACTGCGACCTACGAAGGGCCACTGAAACGCACACTGCAGGATGACCAAAAGGGTAAACGAAGCCGGATACGGCAACGCACAGCCATAATCCCTGCACTCTGGGGAGTTGGGCCACGGGGATTCCAGGTTGCAGGCCAACCTGGACAACTTAGTGAGACCCCGCCTCTAAAAAAAAGACAGATACAAAGAATGCAAAGGCTTGGGTTAGATACCGAGGAATTAACATACACACAGAGCAAACACTGTTTAAGGGGAATTTTATCATTTAAAACGCTGGCTTGGCATTTTACGTAACTAAAAGAGAGAACCCGTCACATCTGAATGTGATGGCTGGCAGCCTCACTACAGATATCCGGGCTACAAAGGGAGCGCGGCGGGCAGAGGGAGAGCAGGGGGTGAGGGCTCTTGCATTTTCCCTGGGGTAGGACCAGGCTAGCCGGGAAGCGTGTGCTCCCACAGTGGACCTCCGCTCCCCCTAATCCCAGGGTGCCAGGCGGTTGTTCCTGGGCAGCCCTGGAGTTCCTGGTCACAGCCGACATCCTCGGCACCCGAGGCCCCACCACTTCCCAAGCTTCTGTCACAGGCCCTTAGCACGTGCTGACCAAGAACAGGAGGATGCAAACTGAGACGGGAAAACAGGAAAGCTAGGGTCACTCCATATTTGCTCTACTTCAAAAAGGCCTACCCACCATGTTACTTTATGCGCCCAGAAGCACATGACAGTGCTACACCCCGCGGACTTTCCCCGGTACTGCGTACTGCTGGAAGCTGTTTCAAGCCTTTCTTCCAACTGAGTTTTGAAGTTCTACGCGGAAGACCCAGAGAATAGAAAGCAAAGTTCTCTACGGCTCCCGACAGCCACGGAAGCGTACAGCACACACGGCGCACCCGGGGGACCTGGAGTTCTGCTGCGCCGGAAGGGGAGGGAGCGAAAGCATCTCACGCCACGGCTGCATAGAGAGACTCTCTACCGAAGGCCGAGGCGACGTGGGGATGCCACGAAACGTGCACGCTGACAGAACTGCATGGAAAACTTAATTCTGCTGGGGCCAAGGTCGGGTGTCAGGCCGTGAACGCCCGGATCCTCTTCCTTGCACCCTCACGTCTCGAGGCCAGCTGCTAGGATCCCAGGGAGCCCAGAAGCCGGCTAGGGAGGCGAGCGCGACACGGGCAGGGAAGGGCCTCAGCGCCCAGCGCGAGAGCCGCCTCTGTGCTTGCCGGACAGCCTGCACGCGGAGGAAGGTGAACCACAGCCACCCCAGAAAGACCCCGTACCACGGAAAACCCGCACCCTCTGGCTCTCCTGGAAATACTAACGCACAGACACGGTACAGCCAGCAAAAGGAAAAGTGCAGTACTAAAATGCATCCAATTTTACATCCAGAAGCGTATCACGGACTTCATGCCTAAACCGGCCCTGAACTTCATGCAGATCCAGTACCGCCTTACTGGCCAGGCAGAAATGCAATCCGGCTCTGTGCTGCGCGGGCAGCCCGGACTTCTGCTCCACAGCGCGCCCTGCAGGTTGTGCGCGTTCGGGCTCTTCAAGCGCCAAAGCGACGCTCTGGCCCGACGCACACCTCGCTGACACCTCAGGTCAGCGCTGCCCGCTCGGGCCACCGCCACTACTACTGACCTTTCTCAGTGTTATTTGTGTCAGATGCACTAGCACAGCTCTTGCTAAGCCCGCAAACTAAGGACGCCGCTCGTGCACTACACATTGCTAGTGCCTTTTCCCTATTCGATCCTGCTTTAAAAAAAAAAGTGTGTAGGTGGACGGGTGCGCACGCACATACACGCCGATGTGTAAACTCAAGAGGAAAAAAAGTCAGTGGTTTAAATGGAGTAGAGTTTGAGGAAGGAAGAAACAGTAAATAAAGGAGACAGAAATCTTAACTGTTTTTGTTTTATGGTGCTTGGGACCAAATCAAGGTCCTGATGGCTACCACGTGCGCTGGCCCCAAGCTGCACCCTTGACCACATTTTAATGGTTTTCTTCCAAGTAATTTCCATGAGAAAACCAAAGAAGGTCAAATCAGACCCACTTTACAGACGAGAAAAAAACTGATGTTTCTGGGGTAAGAGTTATAATAAATCACTCAAGATAACGAGTTAAGAGTGAGGTCAATCCACCTGGAAGTGAGCTAAGCAAAATCAAAGGGTAGATGGGTGTACGGCAATGTTCAGGGTCCACGGCGGGGACAGACACGTGGCGCCGCTGAGCCCAGGCTTGGCTTGGTCCTCAGATGGCGCCCTCGCCCCTGCAGCTCCTTCTGCATTCCAGCGCTGAGGTGACACGCAAAGGCTTTGCTCTCTGGATGGGCCCCAGGGAGCTCTTAGGTTGCGTTTTGACGGGCACAGAGATGAAAGGCTGCTGCATGGCACTATCCAGAATGGCCCAGAGCGGAGCTGCACTCTGAGGTGCACAGACGCACGTCCACCTCCAAGCCTAAGCTCTTCACCTCCCGAATGACCACGGCTAGGCCAAGCACCCCTTCCTGCAGCCCAGCGCAGGGAAAGGGCTCGTGCAGAGCACACATGCCTGCAGGAGAACGGTGTGATGTGATGGTTACTTCCGCAAAGGCACCTTATTTATGGAAAAGCAAACCCCTCCAGAATTCAGAAAGGTAACCCATCAATAACCGCCTGCTGTCCTGCGCAGCCTCTGTCGGTCAGCCATTCAGCAATGGCTGGGCTGTGCCAGCCGGAACAGCGCTTCTCACATCGCGGCCACGGAGGCAGCGGCCGGCAGGTACCTGCGGGTTTACCTAGATTGGGATCCTTTTCCAAAGGGTTTCACTTCACTCTCGTAAGGGCAGAGTGGAGCTGATAGATGGCAGGATGGTATAATGTTCGGCCTCTTCGGAGGAAGACAGTGCAGGTGCCTTCATAGCCTGGCATTAGGAATCTCACGTGTCACACACACGAGCTCCAATTCTTTGCTGGAAAAATACTAGAAAACAGTGTGAATGTCTAAAAGTAAAGCCTGAGGGGCCGTTTGGTGGCCAGGCCATACCTTTTCTAGACTTCTAATTTTCTCACTTCATAATCACTGTCTCTGCTTCATATATTTGTGATCACTACCTGATCCGTTTTATCCATTTCCTTTATGCATTGTGTCTTTCCTGCAACAGGACGTAAGCTTCACAGGGATAGAGGTTTTATATGCCCTGTTCACAGCCCTACCACCCTGGCATCTCAGAGAGCAACCAGTACTCAAGTCACTCAGCAAATGGAAGTCACACGAACACATGAGAAAAGAATGCAGGCTCGGCAAACTGTGGACAAAAGGGTCTGCCTTACACAGCAAGTCTGCATCTCTGACAAGGCCAGGCTTCAGGACCACTCCAAGCCCGTGTCCTATGTCCCTGTGCCCCACGGCAAGCAAAATTATTTAAATACATGCCCTGAAACAAGATCCAGCTAGTTTCCTGAAGCAGAGTGTTCTACAGCGTGATGACACATGGTCCTCACAGCTCAAGGTCTTCAGACCAACCTGAGACGAGCGAAAGTTACAGATGGCGGAAGGTAAGGGCAGGAAGAAATCCGCAGTCTGCAAATCCCAGTCTTCATTCTGCCTCTAAAATGAAGATTCATCCCTTCCCTTCTTGGGGACTCAGCTTTGATGTTCATAATGGACAACATATTTATAACTTGGGTCTCAACTCTTTTATAACACAATTGAAGCTAGGGGCTAACAGTGGGTGGCTTAAAAACAACTATGCGGAACAGGAGGGCATTACGTGATGTGAACTAGAACAGGTTCTGGGACAGGCTCTTCCTTCTCTATGTGGGAGCTAAAAGGCTGGTATGCGAGAAGTAGATAACGGAGTGGTGCGTACCAAGGCTGGGAAGGGCGTGGTAGAGGGGGGTGGAGAAAGGATGCACACAGGAGGGCGGCTGCACAAGAGGAGCAATTTGTAATGTCCTACAGCAAAGTAGGGTAACGACAGCAGGCAACAACGAATGGCTAAGTTCAAGATAGCTGGCAAAGAGGGTATTGAACGTCCCCAACGTAAAGAAATGACGTACACCTGAAGCAACAGCATCCCGGTGACGCCAATCTGATCGCTATCATGCTTTGTCTCCATATGTTCCACTATTACACTGTAACTCACAGATATGTACGAGGGTGCGATATACTCCAGTGGAAAAGGAAAGTCTCCAGGCTTAAAATAGAATCAGAATTGTACAAGAAGATATATCTAGACCATTCATGCTCTTAACATCGAATTTCCTACATAAATTTCTATGTAAAGCACTGGACTCATCTTACACCTCTGTACAATATGCTTGAAATAGACTCAATATGACAGACTGTCCAAAATAATCCTCATTATAAATTCATCACTGATGATAAAAAAAACAGACCCCATCCATCTGAAAAACCACAGTGAAAAACAAGTCAAGGGGCTGGAGAGATGGCTCAGTGGTCTAAAGCACCTATTTGAACAAGCTTAGCAAAGCAAAGGGACTGCGGTTCAATCCCCCAGCACCACATGCCAGCCAGCCGCGCCCTCTGGTGGGCTGAGCTGGCCACACACACACACACACACACAAAAAAAAAAAAAAAAAAAGAAAAAGAAAAAGAAAAACAAGTCAAAGTGTCTGCCAATGATTATATTTAGAAAAGAATAGAGACAAACGTAAAGACCAACTGACCATGTAGTACTATTTTCAAGCACCTTAAAAAATTAACACAGTTATGGAAAAAAAATATTTCTGGTTTAGACATAGCTGTTTTGATCATCTGTGAGGAAATGAATATTTTGTATTTGAGGTAAGCTACCAAATATGTTAAATGTTTTTGCAAATAAATTCATCTATTTCTGAGAAAAATAAAATAAATTAACACAGTTGATTTTATTAAAGTCCCTAAAACTTAGTCCCAAAAGCATTAGAAATATTTTCCCATCAACTAAAATTATAACCCAAGTTTCTCAATACTGTAATTGTAGCAAAAGAAATTTGACCTCAAAACTCAGTGGCTTAAAAGCAGTTGCATTAATTGTATTAGTTTTTGAAGAGGGGCAAACCATAAGACATTAGAAAAATGTGCAGTTCCAATCAAAAATGACTAACATGAAAACCACTTTCTTAGCCACAGCTTTGATTTTTTAAAAAAATATCACAACTACACCTTTGGATGCCAGAGAATAGAACCCAAGTACCTGTACTATTAAAATTTGTAACAACAAGCACCCAGGAAGCATTTCACAATCCCAAGCCTCCTAACCCACAGGCATTGTTAAAAATTTAAGTGTTCTTTAAACAAAAAACATACTTTGCTTCAGTCTGGTATTTTCGAAATAGCTACTTAATTCAAGCAGCCTACTCTCCTATCATGCAAAGACAGGGTGTTACAGGTAAGAATCAAATCCTGAATGTTGGGCAGTTTGTATCGATACCACAAACTCCGAGACACACTGGGCAATCTGCTTTTGAGAACAGATATTGTGCATTTCCTGGCCACGCAGCTCTTCCATTCTCCCTCTGGTAAAAGCAGCTGGATTTTCTTTTCCATTAATGCTTTCTCCCACCTAGATCTTTTCTTGAAGGCACATTCACAGAGAGCAGAGCCTCACTTTCCTCTTGAAAAGACCCATCATACAATCAAGAGACTTTTAAATACAGTGAGAAGTTTGGGTCAGATTCATTCCCGAATCCAATCCGATCTGCACTGTCTGCTTTCAGCTTTGACAAAGCTCTGTGCAGGTCCCATCTTTTGCTAACAAAGCCCATTTTCCCTTAACCAGATAATCCTCCGTTGTTTCCTGTGCTAAGGGAAACGGCCCCAGTTAACTTTCCATCACCTGTGGACTCAGTACCACACAGGGGTTAGTCAACAGCCAGAGTACTACAGTACTAGTGGGCAGCAGAAGAGGGGAGGAGTGGCTACTGCAAGCT
This sequence comes from Octodon degus, assembly GCF_000260255.1. Taxonomy (NCBI): domain Eukaryota; kingdom Metazoa; phylum Chordata; class Mammalia; order Rodentia; family Octodontidae; genus Octodon; species Octodon degus. The sequence goes on along the minus strand of NW_004524619.1, from coordinate 15,479,218 downwards.
CTGAGCATCCCACTGAACTTGGAGCCCCTCAAATCAGGGCTCCAGACCCTGAGGAGCCAGGTCCCAGCTGCTCATGCAAGCTGCTCTGGACAGACACGACCCAGAGAGGTGAGCTCGCGATCCGCCTTCAAATGCATCCCACATCATGCAAAAGCACAGTTTGCTTAGCAAAAAGATCACTGAGATTTGCTTGCAGGTGCTGCTCTCACTTTTGCAAGGTATGTCAGGGCTTCTAATGTGACTGCCATGGACAGCGACATGCACGTACGCGCAGACAGGTAGGCAGACGTCCCGGACGTCGCTGATGTGAGCGCCAAATAAAAGCAGTCTAAACAGCCAGTCATGAAGAAGCAAACAAGTCACCATGGACTAGCCACAGGAAGAAAATATTTCACAGAAATTTACAAGATGAAGAAAATTTATACAAACTAATGTAGATAACTTGTCTATAATAGTCCACTTAAAGTGGTTTAATGATACAAACATGCACATTTAACATATGTTGTAAAATAAAAGAAAAATGAATATTAAATATTTTCCAAGGGGAGAGATTGACTAATTTTTATATTTACATTTTCACACTCCTCACAAAGCCAAGCTAGCGGTGGGGGACCCCCAAACACCTAGCAATAGCTTTTATTTGAGAGAAAAAAATGTGGTGCTAATCTCTATGAAACATTTCAGTTTTTAGCAGGAGAATATAACCATGTGTTGCTTGTAATAATTAAAAACTAATCATGAAAATACTGTACATCAAAAACTCAATTCTGTTCCAGTTGCCTCAGCTATTGGAGCTCTGCAGACACAAGCTCAGGGAGAAGGTGCTCCAGGGCTTCAGGAAAGAGTTCGGCGGCACAAGCACTGCACTTGAGCGGCCCAGCATCTCGGCCCTTCTGCACGTGCCATGTGTACCCCTAGGATGTGCTCTTGGGCCCCTCCACTGCAGAAAGCAAGGGGCTGTCACTCCCTGACAGCAGTTCCTGCTCACTCTGGAGCAAGCCTCCCTCCCCAGGGCAGAGCCTTCTCTTTCATTAAACTCCTCCCGTTCTTTCCCATAATGCACAGCAGTACCTGGGCTCCTGGAGCCCCAGTAAATCAAGTGTTCATCACTTATGGTGCAATACCTTGTTTTATTTTCAATCCATTTTCTAGGGAAAGTTTGCAAGGAGTCTGAGTCACATAGCACTGTTTCCCTCCACTCCGCACGTACTGTCACTGCCTTCTCCAAGCTATTACACAAATTCTACTCACTAAATCTCCCAAGCTGCAAGTTTAGGTAAGAAACGCCTAGGAGCAAGCTATCCACCATGGCGCTGGTCTGAGAGCAGCAACCGTGGCCATAGTTTTATGAAGAATGTTATCTATTTCCATCCTGTACACATTTAGGAGAAGCTGCGGTTTCCTGTTCCAGGGTGTTGTCCAAAAATGACTCCACAGAAGCCTGCAAAAATAACCCTTGGCGTTTTGTTTCCAGAGGAATACTTGGGAGTGTTTCCCGCCGAGGAAGGAAATGGGCTGGTCCCAACTGCAAATATGAAGATGGCGAGACAGATACAATTTTGGTCTGAACAATGCTTAATCAAATCTCTAATTCACAAGTGTGTGGCAATGGGGGGGGGGTGCTGTCGTGTCATAGGAGGTTCATACCGTTCTCCATACCATAGGCATGACACCAGTTTAACCGAAGGCCTGGGGGGAGTCTCCCTTAAAGGACCTTTCCTCATATACAAAAGGGGATTAACTGAGCTGTTGAACTCTGTAGGATCGGCTGTAAGTTTTGCAGCACTTGACACATAGCAGAGTCTCGCTCATAGCAACGTACACACGTGTACAGATAAAATGTGTGAGTACGCTTGCCTTTTCTTTAACAAAGCGTTAGACTGCATACAAAACAATCCAAGATACAACGTACTGAGCTATTTAGGAGAGTAATTCTTTACGTTCTGTGCTCATTATAGGAATGACACCAGTTTAACCAAAGACCTAATGAATACAAATAGTCTGAAATAACATTTCTATCACGAAAAGATAAGACACATTCTCGAGTTCATGAGTTGCTATAAAAGGTGTATCACAATACCCTGAGGTAGCCCCACTTGGAAAAAGAACATCTTTCACTTGAAAAGCTACCGCAGTGACTCACACAGGGCTGGCCTGGCCAGCAGAGGCACCTAGGGGCACGGGGAGCCCAGACGGCTCCTGCTTTTACCCAAGGAGCAGACAAGGTCTGCCCAGCTTCCAGCATCCAAGAGAACGAAGAAAGGGCAAATCTGAAGAGCAGCTCTGGCCTCAGCCCCAGCAGGGGCCGCCACCGCCACCCCTGCGCTTCCCAGGAGAGGAGGGATGGCCCTGCAGAGAGCTCTCCACTTCTGTGGGCAGAAGAGGCTTGTCACTGCAGGCCAGGCAAGGAGCAGCTCCGGGGACAGGTTCCCTCCCAGGCATGCCTTGAAACAGACTAAGGTGCACGCGGGTCCACAGCATGCCCTCCGCCTCAGCCTAATGCCTGCCAAGGCTCGGCACCCCACACGCCTCACTGAGCAGTCTTCAAACCAGACTACCAAACCCTCATCTGCCTATTTACAGCGCACGGCAGGGGTGGAGGATTCTTTGCAAACACTTTTATAGTCTTAGCCGACAGGGGGAAAGCAGAGCTGGATACAAAGGGAAGCTCTATATATAGAATGCAATTATGTAAGAGCTTGAGGGAGGGAGCAGGAGTGATGCACACTGCGCAGGAAGAAAGCCTTCCTTGGTTGCTTCTGCTTCTCCAGAACAGCAAGTCCCTCGGCCTCCTCGGCCACCCTGACCAGCCCTGTTTAAAGACATATTTTTTTAATTGCTTAGTTGTCTTACTCCGGATTTCAGGGCAATGAATAAATATATTTCATACACCTCACTCAAAAACCTCTTCTATCTGTTTTGGCTTGAACTTCTGGGGCTGCATACGCCCCGGACCCTCCAAGAAACATCATCTGAGAATTCTCTGCGTGGACTCTCCTGGTCAACATCTTGCTGTCCAAGACGGGAGCACCGGGGGCTTCCAAGCACTGTCACATGGCCCACATGGGTGGGCATGCCAGCAAGCCCTGCCGGCAGAAAGGAGGTGCTGGATTGGGCCACGCGTCCACACAAGAGAAATTTACGCTTGAAGGCGCACTCGATAAGCCACATGCTTTCTTTCTACAAGAGCTTGCTGATCTCAGGCCTGGTTGCCCGCACTGTGCATAGCAGGCACTGGTACTACCAGGACCCTGAGGGCCTCCAGTTCAGACAGGGCGAGGTCTAGTACTGGGCTCCAGGTCGCAGAGCCTCTGTGTGGCAGAATCAAGATACGATTCTCAAGGTGTGTTTTTTAAGTCCAAAGCCCTGAGCCTCACCCTTGACAATTTAACTGTGACACTGTCCCGGGACCGGCCACAGTCACAAGGATGTCTGTTCCCGAGCGGGTTCTTAAGGGAAGACAAGTCATCACTCAGATGCTAATTGCTGTGGTACAGATTAATCACTCGCTATTGTAGCTTTGAGTCTTTTAACAGTAGAACAGTAATTATCCCTGTGTAATTATTACCGGCATAAATAACAAAATACAGCAATTCAAATTTTCAGAGCTTTTGTCAGGGTTAGACACTGACATGAGTGCTTTCTACAGGTCTTCAATTCTCACGCAATTTTTACTAACATCCCCCATAACAGATGAGGCATCCAAAGGTTAAACATCTTGCTCCAGGTCGCGGCAAAATGAAAAGACGTGTCTAAGTTACGCGCCCATCTCAGCAGGGCTGCCACCAGAAAAGTCTTGCCTACAGCCTCTTGACCATCTGACTCCAGGCAACTCATTAACACAGGTATTTATGCTGGATGTGATGGCACGCCCTTGTAATCCCAGCACTGGGGAGGCTGAGGCAAGATGATTGTTGCAAGTTTGAGGCCAGCCTGAGCCACACAGTGAGCTCAAGGCTAGTGTGAACTGTACAGTGAGACCCCATCTTTGGGATTTTTTTTTTTTTTTTTTTTTTTTTTTTTCTTTTTAGGGAAGGGTCTACAGGGTGTTCAGGGTCTCACTACTAGATCAGACTTGTAGTGATCCGCCTGTTTACAGCCTCCCAAGAGCTGGGATTACAGGCACGTGCCACCAGGCCCAGGCTCAATTGCCATCTCAGCGTGCCCTGGGGGCGGGGCCCACATGGTAGGCCCAGGGATCCAACTCCAGGCCCCTGCGCCTGCTTGCAGGTGCTTTAATTCACTGAACTATTTGAGACCCCATCTTAAAAAAAAGGAAAAAATGCTTATGAGCCGGTAAAAACAAAAGAAAACATTGCATTATACAACATGAAATATCTCACACCCCCCTATAGGGATTCACCCCACAAAGAGCTCACCCACCCCATGTAATACAAAGAATTGAAAAGGCTTTCTCTTCTCCTCTCCCACAACACACATCCTGACACTGAGTATATTCGTTGAAAACATTCTGGCAAGACGGATTTGGTTTAAGTAATGGCTTCTTATGAAAGTTTAAGGATGAAGCATGTGATTTGAAAAACAGCATCATGGTTTTTCAAGGGGAAAATTGAAATGTTATTTCCAGTCCCTGGATAATAAGATCAATAGACAACTTCCCAGTGGAGACATTTGCCTGTGCCTGCCTGGGGCAGCCCTCTGCTGTGCGCCTCGGGAGCCCCCCCGCCAGTGCCACCGGCCTCACTGTGAGGTTATTTGTCCTCATCTGTAGTCTAGAATGCTTCCTGTAACATTGCAGCTCAGGAACCACTAGCTGCTCCTGCAAGCAATTCCTCTATTTTTTTGTACCCACTGAAAATTCATGGTAGGTAAACACTCGACTCGCAGGGCTCCTACCCGTCACCTGCCATGGGCCTTTTCAATCACTAATAGGCCAAAAACACAAATGAAGAATAAAAAGCGATTTCCACCCACAGTATGCTTAAGGTGCTGGAGAAAGTGTGACAAGACCAACAGGAACAGAGTGAGAGGATGAATGGGTTTCCCCTTTATTCTTAAGCAGCTCTGAAAGATACAGATACTGGAAATCTCCATGCCAAGAATGGCGACAAGCTCAGAAATAATAAATAAGCCTGACGCGGCCACGCGTCAGTGTGGACCAGGGATGGCGAAGCCTTCAGAGCTGTGCGTAATAACAAATGGCCCGCTGCCGTGTGAGGGCCACAGGTCCGTCACTGGTCACATCCACAACTGAAACACCCTTCAGCACTGTAATCACTTTACGTAGTCCTCTGTGAACTACTCAACCATTTTACATCCACTTATAGAAACTATAATTGCTAGATTTAGGGGGAAAAAAAAACCAACCAGGGCTGACCAGACAGCTCAGAGGACTAAAGTGCCTGCTTAGGCAGAGCAGTGGCCAGGTTCGGCTTCCTGGCTTGCTGTGCCAGCCCCACCCCCAGGATGCACTGAGACAGTGATTGAGACTGGGTGTGGTGGTACACATCTATAATCCCAGTGCTTGGGAGGCTGAAAATAGGAAGATCATTATGAGTTTGATCTGTGTAGTGAGACCCTGTAGACCCTGTACCAAATACAAATAAAAAAAAAAAAGTTACCCAACTGATTTTGAACTTCGCTTGAGACAAGTAATTTCTATTATGTCCCTTTCCATATTTATGATATACTAACAATTATTTGTTTTGCCAGGCAATGATCACTTCTAATCCCACCTACTGGGGAGGCTGAGACTAGAGGATGTCAAGGTTGAGATGAGTTTGAGCAACCTGGCAAAATTCTATCTTTAAATAAAATTTTAGAGGAGGTTACAGATGTCGTTCAGTGTTAGAGTAGACCAGGGTCCAGACCCCTCTGGTTTCCAGCACGAGGGGGAGAAACTGCTTTCTCTTTTCTGAAGTACAAACGTAACTTGGGGTAAGTAGGCATGGTTGTGCCTCCCTCCAACACCAGCACGTGAGAGGCTGAGGTAAGAGGGCCCGAGCAACTTCAAGGCCATCCTGAACTTCCTGGCAGAAAGAGGGACAGAGGGAGGGAGGGAGGGAGGGAGGGAGGGAGGGAT
>NW_004524619.1:15458764-15472916 GCF_000260255.1 Octodon degus | reverse complement strand
TGAGCAGTCATTCTGGGTTTTACCTCAGAAACCTAACCTATCACTTGACTGGAAATGTTAAGCTGTAAAATATGAAAGGCAGGCAGAGCTGCAATAGTTAACAGCATTAAGCAAATTACCACATAAAGACCATGCAGTTCACAGTGTGAACACAGAGCCTGGCTCATCACGCAATTCCGTGGCAGCTGTTGTGGACAGCACCACCTGGGGCTGCATCACGCAACAACCCCAGCGAGTGCAGGAAAAACGGAGGCTTTCGCCACACGTTCTGTGGGCTGTCTTCAAGTACGCTGATGTGCTCTCCCCCTAATTTAATCCCAAGTGGGCCAAGTTCACAACCTGCTGGTCCGACACCTGCTGGCTCCCCGTGTAGCCTGCACTCAGCTGGGCAGTTGGATTCCCAGAGGTGATGCCGCTGCGACGCGTCATGGGGACACACGCAGACACGCATGCTCCCTCAGCCGCCAGGGCCAGCTCCGAGAGGCTCAAGCCTGCATGCTGGACTGGCCCATTCCCTTAGTGGCCGAAAGGGTAGGCAGTACAGACTTACTTTCCCTACTCCTGTGAACCGGTAGCTCAAGGCCGCAGGAGGAGGTGTCTAAAGCGCACCCTCAATCACCCAACTTAGTCTGCATGGGATACATTTACAGTGTGCCATACACGACAGGCAAAACCCGTTTCCTCTTCTCCCTAAAGACACAGAGCAAAATGCACTTCCTAAACACCCTGCTTGGCGCAGACTAAAGAAAGCCTTAGGCCAACCAATCTGCACAGGTAGGGCCTGGCCTAAAATGCTCCCAGACTACCTAGGGACCTCAATGTGACAGACACGGGGAGCCCAGAGGCCCGACTGACAAACTGGAGAGAAGTGTGCCGACCAGCCACACCCGCAGTCTCATGAACCACTGAGGGTGGGGGCAGCCCCCTGGAGCCGGCGACATCATCAACATTCGCTCAGGCCCCAGCCAATCCAATGGAAACCCAAATTATAGTTCATGAAATGTCTGGCGTCTCTTTTATAACTGTGTCACTTTGACCTGATTTATAATGCTTCCCATTTTACAGAAAACGACTCTCCTTTCTCAGGCTCATAGGACACCATCTGCAAAGAAAAGCCAGTCTCCTCACCGATGTCAGTTTAAACTTTCAGCAGCTGCGTGGCCACCACCAGCACAGGAAGAGGTCTCAGCGAAGCTTGTAACTTAAATACAAGGAACTTGAACACACAAAAATTAATATTAATGGTCTGCATTACGAGAAAAAAGGATACCATCAAGTTCTATTTCAAGCAATGGAACACTGCTGAAAAGAAAAAAAAACACAGATAAATAAAATATATAGTTTCATGCACAAACTTTAAAAATGAGAGAGTGAGTGAAGGATGAACACAAGATAAAACTTTTTCTCACGTATTCTGAGACAACTAGTGGTAAGGAAAGTCAAGAGAAATGTGGTGAAGAGAGAGCATTTAGCTGACTGAGTTTTGGACGTCAGATATTTTAATAACTTCGGCAGTTTCCAAAATCTGCAGTCCTTCTCAAATCTAAGAGCTATTTCCTAAGGGCAATTTTCCTCTCTTTTTAATTACCATATGCCAAATATTTATCCTATCAGCAAGATTCCACTGGGAAGAAAAAGAGTTCTCTTTACAACTCTAAAATCTCTGCCTAAGAGAACTACAGAAGAACACAATATTAGTTGATGTAAACACAGGCTGCCTGAAGCACTCAAAGGAAAATATCTCTTTATCCTATTTGAAGATGCTTCTTCAAATATAAAAGTTCCCAAAGTTACCGATTGTATAGACTGAAGATTCTGCAAAACTCAAGTGAAGTAAAGTAACAACCTTTAGTTATGTCCATGTTATCAACAGTTTAGGAAATTCCTATTTTATGAGTGCTAGAAGAAACCTCTTTCTTAGCCTTTTAGGCATAAATTCCAAAAGTAAGGTGCGGGGGGGGGGGGGTCCTAACCACCTCATCTGCATTTAAAGTCAACCTAACTAAGGCATCATTTACTTAAAAATAAAATGTATTCATTTGATGGGGATAATTTATTTCATTTGATAAAACAATAAAATGATACAATAAGCAGCATCACATCCATCACCTCTTACTCCACGGTCTCCATGCCCGGACACTGTAGTCAACTTCTTTGCCCCCTCCTGGGGCCTGGAGCTTGGCTATCTGGTTTCCATGGCCGCGCAGTAGTTTGAGTCTTGTAAGGAATTCTGCAGAAACGCGATCTCGCAGTACCCCACCTAGTAGGTTCCATCTGTTTTGCAATGCATTCGGGCTATTTTTCAAAGTGCCAAGAGGATTTCTGCGAACGTCGCCCATGGACTGCTTGGTCGCCAACTGATGGACATTTCCCATTGTTTCTAGCTTTTGCCAATCATGAACAGTCACAAACAAGTTTTCTACAGAATGCACAGCTTTGAAAATTGTGGCATTATAGGGAGTCTTCATAGCCGATCGTCTGACCTGTCAACTTTTTGTTTTGGGCCACAAACACTGTGCCTTATAAAATCTGCTTTGGCTTGTCTATTGTTTTGTATAGTATGAGATCAAAAAGTAGAGTGAACATTGAAAGTTTTGAACACCTCTTTCAATAGCAGACAGCTTGCCGTTAGTCCTCCTTACCCCCCCCCCCCCCCCTTCCCCCCCCCCCCCATCTTGCCACTTCCTACAGCGGTTCTAGTATCTTTCGCTACACCGTCCTGGCTGCTTCAGTGTCCTGCATCCACACAAAACGATAACCCCTCAGGGTCGTTTTGATTTGGGGAAGAGCCCGAAGTAGTGCAGTGCCAGGCTTGGTGACTGAGGAGGCGGCCACCCCACAGTGTGTGCACACGCCAGCCCTGTCCACCAGCCCTCAGCAATGGCACTCACCATTCTTCTAACCAGACCTCGTAAAGATGGGCAGGAAAAGGACGATCTGTGTCCCCGGTAGGCTTCGCAGGCCTTGTCTACTCTCAGGCCGGTGTGTCCAGGCAGCCACGTGTCTCTTCTTGTCCGGTCCCACAGGCCTTGCACCCACAGGACGCCCACCCTCCCCCAGCCGCACTGCCATGGGCTTCACGTAGCTCGTGGCTCCCGCTCCCCCCGGGGCCCGCCGACAGTACTTGATTCTCCTCCACTGGTCCCCAAAGTGCTCTTATGCTTCCGGAGTCCCACATTGGCAGCCACTCAGCGGAGCTCTGCAGGCGGATCCTATCTCCCAGTGAGTGTCCCCAAGGTGTGGCTGGGGAAGACCCACTGGCCCTACCGCACTAAGGTCCACCACCCTTGGGCAACGGTGTAGGCCAGGACTCAGATGCCACTTCCGTGTGCCCGTCTCTCCTGCTGTGCTAACCTGGACCTAAGGAACATTAACACTCGCTTGTGTGCTCTTCTTTTGTGCTTAATGAACTTCTGGTAAATCCCCAAAGGATGGAAGCCCACGGCTGCTCTTTTGTGACACTACTTTGGAAACACGAAAAGTCTTCAGGGAAGTAGGTGGAGGTGGAAGGAAGGGGACTAACTTTAATCACATCTTGTTTGACCTGACACCAAAACAGCCAATAAAATCTTTAAAGTGAGCCCTCCCTTATATGTACGGTTAGGTCAATCTCCCACTAGTCTGTGTAATTACTTTATACCTACAGGACAGAGCTATTTCTTCCAGTTTCTTTTAAAAGAAAGGATGAAACCTCACAAAATTAAAATCATGGCAGAATCTTAAATTCAGTGCCCTGGGAGGATGCCATGAGGCCTGTATGTTTAACTCATGACTTTTTCCCAACAGTGTGAATTAAAGAACCAAATGCCAGGTCTTTCCCCTCACTATACTATGATGATCAGTTACACAGAAAACACCTCAGTAGCATTTGTTTCTTGAATTTCTACATCAGTCGCGTTGTATGAGAATTCATGCATTTTTTCCTCCCTGTAGAACTTGGTGAAATAATTAGGAGTTTGTTAAAGTACAACACTGCTTTCCGTTGGCAATGATCTGAGCCTTTGTAGCTGTTCGTAGGCTACTGCCTGCCTCTGAGCCCCAAATGAAAATGCTAAAAGGTAAAATATACCCTATGCGGTGCACCACCAGAGTGCCTGGCTATGAGAAGAGTCTCTGGTGATGTAAAATGTATTCATTTCTAGAGCTCAGACCGGAATTGACAACACACAAGAGGGAGACCCAACTCACATTCTGGACCATCTGTGTAGTAAACCTTAGCTAACAGACACCGCATACTCATTAACTGCTTATTAAATCACTTCGTTGAAGAGAGGGAAAGTTATATTTTGTTGCCCTAGAACAATAAGATAGATTTGCTCAAATCATAACTCAATATGTAAGACACCTGCTTCTTGTAATATAGTGGGTTACAGCTCCACTTTACACCTTATAAAGATATAGTGGCTAAAGAAACGCCAACCAAGATGGGCCCTGGGTATTTAGATAGGGAATTAAACAAAGAATGCCTTAAAAGTTAACTTTATATAGCTAAAGATCAAGATGACTACATATGAAGACAGGAGCACATAAAGGAACATGATGGAACCATTGCAGGCACCTCAACACTACTAAATATGCTTATGATAGAACATCAAGAGGAAAGCGCAGGCACACAGCTAAATATGTATGTGCATATAACCTTTAAGTAGATACATAAATATATGTGTGCTCTACTGATCAAATTCTAAGACTCCATGAATTCTGAAATACAGTCATTTTAATAGCTGCATTTCTGGAAGAGAAAGAAATAGTCCCCCATAAAACTCACACAACTCTGAGGTGCCACAGGATTACAAAATAAACTGAATATGTGAGGGATAAATTTTATAATGAAGACAGTGCCACACAGGGTAGACTGGGCGGTAACCGTTGAGGGGTTCAGAGCAGAATAGTATAAGAAAACAAGCAAAGGGTCAAGGCAAGTTCATTTTCTCTACGCTAGCTAACAGTTTTATTTCTCTGAATTTTCTTTGCCTTTCAATTTCTCCCCTCTGTAACCCTAAAGGGAACTTCAAAAATACTTAAACAGGGCAGGGAAAGGTGGCTCAAGCCTATCATCCCAGCACTGAGGGAAGAGTGAGTCAGGAAGATTGCAAATTCTAGCCCCGCCAAGGCAATTTAGCAAGACCCTGCTTTAAAATAAAAATTAATGGGGATAACGGCATAGCTCTGACGGGAGGCGGCAGTTCAGTGTCTAGCACCAGCACCGCCACCCCCCACTCCCATCTCAACCCCCCCCCACACACACAGAGGCAGTGTTTCAAATAAGAAAATACTGTAATATTGCTACTTAAGGTTATATTATATTACAAGGCAAATCCTATTTTCTTGGCTGAAGCTAGAACTCTGGCAGGTCTGGCTTGGCGTCACACTTTCAGCTGTCATTCTTAGAGCTGGTTCTTCCGAGAGACTTCTGGCACCAGGAGAATGTTGACCATTTTGCTCCAGTTCGCTTTTGCATTTGCCTTCGTTCCTGATCTGGGGCTTCAGGAGCGGCCGGTCAGTGCGCATTCTCTCATGCCCACTGCTTTGGAAGAACGCGTGCTCACTCCAGAGGGGCCAGCCTCAGAGTCACCGTGTGGTAAGTACCACCCAGGTGGAATCAACTCAAGTGCTAGTTAGAAACAAAGACTACATCAAATAAGCTTTGCTTGTGACCAATTAAAAATAGTTTTCCTTAACATTTGCTTTCTCAGTGACTTTGAAATCCATTTTAAAGAAGATATACCTTATCCGTATCACATTTCCTTATAACACTGACAGTTCTGTTAATAACCTAAATTAGAAGGCTATGTGCTTTTCTTGAGCCTTACTGAATTATTAAAGTCTTGGTTTTGCAGGCATTTTAATACGCGCTATTACCGCACTACTGTTCACTTAAAAGACCAGCCCTTAAGCATGGGCCGCCTTGATTTCATATAGCACTGTTTGGAGTGCAAACCCTGAGAATTCTGGAAACAAAGACACTAATGAGATGCCATCAATTTTATTTACAGAAACACAAGACAAGAACTCATTCCATAGGACAGTTTCAGCAGGAGAAAGCAAATGAAGAAGAAAGGGCTCAGAATGCTAGCAGAACTCAAGTACTCACTTTGGTCCAGTCATTTGAAATGGGATGGTAGGGCATTGCTGAATAAAATTTCAGCAACTGTTTTTTAAAAAAATTTACTAACTCGGGATGCGGTTCAAAAGGCCCAGCACACACAAGCCAATGCAAAACATCACTCACTTACGAGATCATGTAGAGATTCACAACCTTTTAGTCACCACACAAACAGAGTGATGAAGGAAAAGTCCAACTTGAAGGCCAAGTGCGCCGGGGAGAGTTACAAGGAGGCTCTCTGTTCTCTCATTGGACACTCATTTATGGGAACGGTGAAACTTATTGAGTCCAGCACCTCAAAAACTCAAAGGCATGCTGAAACTGAATGCATATCTAGCTCCAAGCACAGGTGCGCATGCGCACACGCACACACACACACACACACACACACACACACACGCACACGCACACACACTTTGCATAGCTTTAGTGACCTGTGACCTCAACCTCCAATCAGGCCCGACCTCTAATGATTAATCAACTAATATGAAAGGCAACTTTTCCACCGACCTTAGGTGGGCAGCGGAACAGCAGACTTCTTCGGTGACCTGCTTTCTAAGCTGCTGACACCGATTCTGGGACATCCATCATGCTTTTCTCTTTTTTTAATGTATTTTATCTTAGGACAGGGTCTCCAGGGTCTCACTACACAGCTCGGATTCATAGTGATCCTCCTGTTTTCAGCCTCCCAAGCGCTGCGATTACAGGTGTAAGTCGCCATGCCCAGTCCTCCTTCCATCTCAGCGCACCCCGGGGGCAGGGCTGGCACGCCACTTCGGGGATGGAACCCCAGTCCCTGTGCCCATCTAAGCAGGTGCTTCAGTCTGCTGAGCTATCTGGCTGGCCCTACCTCATTCTTATCTAGGATCCAGTTCCAGGGCCCGGAACCTCCCCACTCACCCTGCCTGGCCAGCCTTCCGGCATCTGCTGGCTTTGTGGACTGAATCCTCCTGTGTTTGCACAGGAGTGCTTTCACCCTGGCGTCATTCTCCACAGGCCCCTGGACTCATAGTAACAGCACATTTTGGAAGAAAAATCCATCAGGAAAGGAAAATATCCTAATTTCAAAGTGTATTCTTCCCCCCTATAAATATATTCTATTCATAAAAATAAATAAATAAATAAATAAATAAAAATTTAAAACATGGGGAACACCCACTCCGGGTTCCCCTCCAGTCCCTGTCTCGGACAGGAGCTTTCTATCCCAATAAACATATTCTGCTCATAAATAAATAATTAAAGAAATAGATAAAATGTGGTTACTACACACCCACATCCTCCCAAGCCTTCCAGCAGAGCTGAAGGAGTGCAAGCCACCCTGCACCGTGAGCGGGGGCCAGCAGCGGTGGCTCCCCCAGCGCCCGGATGTGAGCACAACCACACTCCGTATCTGGAGCCTGGCAAACACCACCATCTGAGTTCCAAGGCACAGTTTCCACTACGTGCTTGTCACCTTTGTGCCAGACTAAAATCCAAACCTCAGACCCAACCGTCATAACCTAGGGACCTTCTTATGTGCAGAAAGGGCTCTCGAAGAGGTGAATCCTGAAGGTATACGTGGTCCCAGGGCTGGGGTTCAAGCCTTATGGCTTCTGTTCCATACGATGATGAGAAAGCAAGCACACCCAAGAGGTAGGCCCCGGGCCCGTCCGCAGAGGGAGAGGCAAACCACGACCAGAGACCCTGCTGGCGCTGTCCACTTCAACGCCCATCCTCCTGCTCTGTGAGAACACAAATCTGTGCTGTTTCAGTCACCCGGGGTGTGATTCCCTAGGACCCAAACATACCTGGCTTCAGTGTCTTTGTCTACTTTCAATGACCTCCCACGCTCGTCAGTGAAGGCACCTCACAGGTGAAATACAGCACATCCATAACCGCACGGACGCTACTTGTGCCGGCACCCCTCCTGCCTTCTCTTTACCCCACACACAGGCTCCAAGGCTGCAGGCAGACCCTGCTGCACCAGAGAAGCTGCTCCTGGGGCTCCTGGCTTAGGACTCACCTACAGTCAGCCCCCTTCATCCCTCACGTCCTGCAGCTGGCCGCAGACAACCGGCTGGTGAGTCACAGGTCTGCGGCTTACACTCTACACCCTGCAAGAGAGTACTGGGAACTGCCCAAAGTTCAACAGACATGAATTCAAACTGCACCATGTTGAGAAAGGTATTAATCCTCATGATACTTCCACTTCTTCGCCTGAAAGTGACAGTAATAAGCATCTGATCTCCTTAACGTCAGATCTGAATGTCAATACTGTCTGGGAGGCACAAAGCAAGGGGCCCCGAAGGCAGCAAGAGCACAGGCCACAGCGGCTACTGTGTCTTTCATCACTCTCCCTAAGTGAAGTTGGCAGGTGAGCCAGGGCCAGACTGACACTACTGTCCTTGCACCCCAATACCAGGTGCAGGGAATCTACAGTCCCAGGCCCAAACTGCCGAGCACATACGGGCTTGTGCACAGTCAGGAAGGAAGGAAGAGGGTAGCAGGTATGTGTTCCTGAGAGTGGAACCAAGAGGAGGAAACACAGAGGAGGTGGACCTGTGATAAAGGGATCAGCCGTGAGCAGCGGGCTGGAGGGAAGACACGGGAAAGAGCGAGTCACCGATGGCCACCATACACGGACCTCAGGGCACGGGCCAGGCGTAAAGCTGGGCGGCAGCCAAGCAGCCATGGGCTTGCAGTGGGCCCAAGTCTGTGTGTTTTGGAGACTGTGCAAAGTCATCCTGATGGAAAGACAGGTTGGGGAAAGGACGATGACGAGCTCAGGTTGCCAAGAAGCCAGGCCTGCAGGGATGGGATGGTAGCAGGGGCACGACAGGGCCGAGGGGGCAGACTGACCTCGCCAGGTACGGGAGGCCCTGGAGCAGCTGAGGGCAGCCCTAGAAGGAGGATGACTAGAAACAGATGCAAACACCTGCACACCTTCATCCTAAGCACACACAGAGGTCGAGCCACCACCCGGACCAGAGCACAGCAGCCAGCTCCGACCCAACTTGAGGCGCTTGGACACCAAGGCACCAAGGCACAATTATTCGGAACCTAAGCACAAACTATCTTCAGTGGGCCCCACATGTATGATGGTGGACCTCAGGAGAGCTCGGATCTTACACCTACATTTAGTTGACTTGAAGATGGAAAGCCCAGGAAAGGATCGCAAATATGTAACAAATCCAAAAATAAAACAATAAGCCTGCAAGTCAGCCTTTATCAGCTTGGCTGTAATACAATCCAGCGGTCTAAGTCCTGAGTCCTGCATAACCAGTGCATCTATTTAAAAAAAAAAAAAAAAAAAAAAAAACTCTCAGGGTGAATAACCAAAATTAGCTTTAAGTCTCCAAAAGAATAAAAAACATACCAACAAATTGGGAAAACATTACAGTCAACTGTCCCCCAGACAAAGGCCTTCTATGTAGAGCATATGAAGAATTAAAAAGCGCCTGCGTAGGCACAGCACAGTGAGCAGGGAATGGCACCAGGCCTGCCAAGCCAGCCCCACTCCAAAGGAGCACTGAGATGGTGAGTGAGATGGGCGTGGCGGGGCATGCCTATAACCCTAAGCGCTTGGAGGCTGAAAACAGGAGAATCACTACGGTCGGATTTGTGTAGTGAGATCCTGTACTAAATACAATAATAATAATAACAATAACAATAATAATAGATAAAATAGAAACAATCAGAGCCCCAAATTCAAAGACCCAATCGAAAAATGGGATCTGAGATGAATACACATTTCTCAGAGGAAGAAATACAAATTAAAACAACACTGAGATTCCATCTCACCCCGGAAAGAACGGCTAACATCAAGAAGTCAGCCAATAACAAATGCTGGAAAGGCTGTGGGGGAAAAGGAAGCCTTCTGTGCTGTTGGTGGGAGTGCAGGTTGGTACAACCACTATGGAAGTCAGTGTGGAGACTCCTTGAAAAGCTAGGATTGGAGGTCCCATTCAAGCCAGCTATTCCCTTCCTGGGTATTTTGCCAGCAGAACCAAAAACCTCATAGCACAGTGATATATGTGCACCCATGTTTATAGCAGCACAATTTGTCACAGCTAAATCCTGGAAACAACCCAGAAGCCCATCCACTGAAGAATGGATAAGGAAGATGTAGGATTTAGCTATAAAACAGGATAAATTTGAGTCTTTTGTCCATAAATGGATACAACTAGAGAACACACTCAAATGAATTAAATCAGACCCGCATGTGCAAACATCCTATTGTCTCCTTTGTGTGAGAACATGAAAGAGAAAAAAATGGAATCTGAGGGGTACAATGGACACTGGGAGAAGAAAATGAACTTATTCAAAGAGAAAGAGTTAATGAGTTAAGGAGATGGACAGGAGAGGGAGTTGGGGTAAGAGATTTATCTATGTATGTAAGCAGGATGGTTTGGACAACTGTACTGTGCATTTCTGCTGGTCTATGGAAAAAACCAGTTAATGCTTTAATTTGTCTCATCTCCTTTTGTCAACTGTTTTTCCTTTTTGTCTTAATTTCTTTTTCTTTTCTTTTTTTTCTTTTTTGGCAGAACCGGGGATTGATCTCATGTGTTTGCGCTTGCCAGGGAAGTCCTTATTCCACTGAGCCATCTCCCCAGCACCTCTTAATTTCTTATATATTTCTTTTTTCTTTCTTTTTCCAATTTTATATGTACATGTCTGGTAATATGAATACCTGGTTTGACGATAACACTGTGTACTACAACAAATACTGTGAAATTCATATTATTTTGTTAAGTGAAAATCTATATTGCTTGTGCTTTTTTCTAATTTAATCCTATTTTATGCTCTTTTAAAAAAATTAAAAACAAAAAAAGAAAAACCTAAAGTAGCATCTCACATCAGAAACAGATGTTTATTTAATTTTTAAATAAATTAGGATCAACAGTAAAGGAAATTCTGTACTCTAAATTACCTCACTCCAGGATGATATCTATGAGAGAGAAATAATCTTAAGGCCAAAAAGAAAGCCTTATGATCACACTTGACAGTATAAATATTCCAGACAATTCTCAGACCAATTTTTATCAAAGCTCAATCTAACAATTTTAACTGCAGGAGACTTTTTTGTGAAGAAATGACTGGAGGGAGGCAATATGTCAAAAGGAGACCTTGTAACACCTAGTTTCTTCTCAAGACAAATATCTTCTTTGACAAATAATCTAAAAGAAAACACTAGGAATCACGTATCTGCGACGTTTCCTTCCCCAGAAAAAGTACTTCCTGAAGTTCTGAGGTTGACCTCCACTTTATCAGTCATACTAGGCTGCTGTGTTACAATCAGGCGAAGTGGTAACAGCAATGAGTAATAAAGAAAACCCCTAATGTAGGCAATAATATAAAATGAGTAGACAGAGCTCTCTTTTCAAAGACAAACGCCAAAGGAAAGCCATCTGCACTCAAGGCGGGCGCTAAAAGAGTCAAGGGTCCCCAGGTGTGACATGTGTGTTCAGACATTCTAGCAGAGAGACTTAAGAGGAGGCCCCGGAACTGCCCGAGACACGGCACCAAGCACAAGCGCACCTTTCAGAAATGCTTATGATTAAACCGGCGGAAAGTAGTGAGAGGGCCGGCAGGATAGTTCAGTGAGCTAAGCGCCTGCTTAGGCAAGCTCAGGGACCGGGGTTCCAGCCCCAGCACCGCAGGCCGCCCTGGCCCCACCCCTGGGCTTGCTGAGCTGGTGACCTATCTGGGCATCGTGGCACATGCCTTGGGAGGCTGAAAGCAGAAGGATCACTACAAGTCCGAGCTGCATAGCAAGACCTTGTACCAAATACATAAATAACGATTTAAAAATATAATAACAATATACATGCTGATCTTGAAAGATGTAGTATTTTGTCCTGCAAAACTGAAGGCATTCAGTCCATGTCCTGCAGAATACACAGAATCAGGCTTAAGGTGTTCAGCCTGGGACTCTGGTCAACTGTTGTCTGTCTCTTAAAAAGCAGGTAAGGCTGAGCTGGGCAAAAAGCTCAGCAGTAGAGCACATGCTTACCATAAGCCGAGCCCTGCACACATCCTTCAGCATCAATACGTAAATAAACAAGTAAATAAAAGAAAAACAAACAAGCCGACAAGACACCTGGCCTTTTGTTCCAGAATTATTCCAAGTCACAGTTTTCCTAGCTGTAAAGTAGAAGAATAACACACGCGCGCGCGCACACACACACACACACACACACACAAAACCTAGAGAGAAATGGAAGAAGGAAGAAAGGGGTGAGATAATGTAAGGGCTGGCGCCCAAAGGCAGCACACCACAGGGGCTGCTGGGGTTTCTCTGGACCAGGAAGGCCTGGGTTCAAGTCCCGGCCAGCCTCTTAGCTGCTAAGTGCCACAAACTCACGTGTCTCGTGATTCTCTTTCAGTAAGTACGACAGTACCTATTTCCTAGGCCAGGAATGACACATTCTGGCAAAGATTTGAGCAGTGTTTGGCAAGTAATCTCTTTTAAAAAGTTATTATTTCGGGCAGCAAATTCAATACTCTACACTCTATTTCCAAATCCAATGATTTTGAAAGTGGAGCTTCCATCCCCATGTCAAAACCAAAAGCACAGCTGTGGGGAGAATATGCCCATTACAGCTAAATGGAAATGGGAGCTCATTTGCATGGAAATTTGCATGCAAAGCACCTCCTCCTCCGTCTTGGCTGAACAACATGATTACATGTGTTTTGGCAGACATAATTTCTTGATTGACTCTTTCTGAGGTATTTATAAGATACAAATGTATAAATCAATGTATAAATATAATCCTTCATCTAGAAACATTACAGAAATATTAAATTATTTGTAAAAACACAACTAGAAGAGTTAGAAACAATTATGATCTAAGTTTATCTTCTCTTTTTCAATAATTTTTAGTCTTCCCATCTAAAATAATTAGGTTTTTTTACCACCATTGCTATCTATCATATACATGAGTATACCTACTTATTCTCGGGTTCAGCTATTTATATACATAATTTAAATCAATAATTCTTGTTTAAACTGATCTCCTTTTCCCAGTGGGGAAAATGTCACAAGAATCCCATTTGCCACAGGAAAAAAAAAAAATCGAACATCCATACTTGGTAGTGTTTTTGTCTCCAATTCAATGGCCCCTGGAATGTCCCCAACGTATCCACTCCTGAGATTACCACTCATTAACAGAAAATGATGCCAACAGTGGTAAACGGCATCATTAGAGTAATACAGAAGATAGCAGGGGACACTGTCCACACACAGTACAGGAAGTGATGGTGGCTGGAGGTCACTTCCATTTCTACCTAGGTTAAGAATTGACTCAGGGAAGTTACATGAGTTCAAATCTTGGTGTCACCAAAACCAAAAAGTACACCACAGAGTTCTGGGTGACATATTTATAACCGACAGAAATTAATGAGGGATTATATGCAAATTACGTAATTTACAACTGCCCGCTGCTTTGCGTCATAGTAGCTGATTCCTTCTCTCATACTAAGTGGGTTGTACGTTCTGTCCCAGAAGTTGTAGATATTAAGCGCATTTATGCATGTCCTTGAGAGTCTGCAACATCAGCTACCAACATCATAGGTTATGCCTGAATTTGCTTCCCCTAAAACTAGGCTAGACCCACATGTGGCCTGAACTTGGGGAGGGTAGCTGTAGAGGTCACTAACGCAACCCGCCTAGCGGCAAAGCTTCCATCCTTCCGCTGATGCTCCTCAAAAACAGAACCGCAGCTTTGCGAGCTATGGCTTCGACTGTTCAACCAGAACGCTTGCAACTTCAACAGTCTCACTGGGTCTCAAAAGAGATACGCTGCTACCCCGTAAAGAAGCACCCGCACTATGTTAGCTTCAGCACTTACAATTGCCGATGGGAAATTCCTGACCAAGTGGACCGCTGTGAGCTTACACCGATGCCTTGGAGAGGGAACTGTCCACACATGGGCCAAGAGGAGGAGGAAGGGAAAGGAGAGAGGGAAGAAGGGAGGGAGAGAGGGAGGGAGGGAAGGAGGGAGGCAAGGAGGGAAGGAGGAAGGGAGGGAGGGAGGCTGAGCTGAGTCACTTGAGGGCAAGAGT
>NW_004524619.1:15456809-15458188 GCF_000260255.1 Octodon degus | reverse complement strand
GAAGGGAGGAAGGGAGGGAGGGAGGGAGGGAGGGAGGGAGGAAGGAAGGAAGGAAATTTGTAGTTTCTGGTTGAAATACATTCACACGACTAAACTCAACAGCACTGCCCTGAGAGATGACAGCGCGCCTTACTACGCGAGAGCAGGAGACTTCAGCCCGCCCAGCCCAGCCCAGAAGCAGAGCGGTCTCAGAGCTCACACAGTAAAGCTTCCAAAAATATGGCAGCGCTGATTTGCTGCAGATCTCAGACCTGGCGGCACTCCCAGGGTCGCGCCGGATGACATCACGACGTTTCTCAGAGCTGGCTTTTAAACACATTTTTGAGTGAATAAATTTGACCAGCATTTGATATAAATCTAGCTTTTAAGCACAACTGCTTCGTGAGACCAGGAGGCTGCCTTCACTGCAGTGTCTAAATCATCACAGCCACCCTCCTGCTCCCTCCTGTCCATGCGACGCGAGCCCTGGGACCTCACGGCACCAGTCTGAATTCTTTTTTTAATCATGGCATTATTAAAACTAAACTGAATGAGGCTGTCCTCCTCAGTGGCCTGCAAAGCAACAGCCTACAGAGAAGAGGAGCAAGACAGCCTTCTCCCGCGCTCACGTGCGTCGCGCCTGTCTCCCGCGGGCAGAGCCACGAGGAGCCAGTGAAAGGCAGTACTAGGTGTCCTAGCTATAGGTCTCTCACAGGATGAAAACGTTCATGAGAAAAAAGCAAAGCCGCATAACAATGAAGTCCTCAAATGCCATCAGTGTTGGAGACAACTTCTCTGAAGGCATAATGCTTTCAGTGACAGCACCTCATATAATGTTAGTCAACCAAGGGAGGGAGGGGGAAGAAGAGAAAGAGAGAGAGAGAGGGGAGAGAGGAAGGAGGGGAGAGGGGAGAGAAGGCGGAGAAGGGAGAGAGGAGAGAGGAAGGAGGGGAGAGGGGAGAGAGAGGAGAGAAGGCGGAGAGAGAGGGGAGAGAAGGGGGAGAGAGAGCAGAGAGGGGAGAGGAGAGAGGAGAGAAAAGGGGAAGAGAAGGGAGAGAGAGGGGAGAGGGCAGAGAGGGGAGAGGAGCGGGGAGAGAGGGGAGAGAAGGCGGAGAAGGGAGAGAGGAGAGAGGAAGGAGGGGAGAGGAGAGAGAGGGGAGAGAGGAGAGAGAGGGGAGAGGAGAGAAGGGAGAGAGCAGAGAGGAGAGAGGAGAGAGAAGGGGGAGAGAAGGGAGAGAGAGGGGAGAGGGCAGAGAGGGGAGAGGAGCAGGGAGAGAGGGGAGAGAAGGGAGAGGGGAGAGCAGAGAGGGGAGAGAAGGGAGAGAAGGGAGAGAAGGGAGAGGGGAGAAAGGGGAGAGTGGAGACAAAGGGGAGAAAAGGGGGAGAGAGAGGGGAGAGGG
>NW_004524619.1:15446120-15456709 GCF_000260255.1 Octodon degus | reverse complement strand
TGGCATGTGGTGCTGGGGGATTGAACCGCGGTCCCTGTGCTTTGCTAAGCTTGTTCTAAGTAGGTGCTTTAGACCACTGAGCCATCTCACCAGCCTGGAGCCGCTCTTGATAAAGAGTGACATAGGCCTCACAGAGCGGGTCTGTCACTGAGTTTGTGCCACACAGCAGGTTTTTCTACGAAGCCACTACAGAACAGTACTTCTGTGGAGTGATGATGTCCCCAGGGAGAAGGAAAGGTGAGGCTAGCAGGGAATACAGCAGGACAGCTCGCTTCATTGTCCCTTACACACGTGACCTCAGAGTAGTCCAAAAGCTTTTGAGTCCTGCTGGGCCAAGACTTTCCTGAGGTGAGTTAGAGGCTCAGCAACATCATTCTCATATGTAGATGGGAAAATTACGGCAAAAGGATACTAAGAGGCCTGCTAACAGATAGGGCAGGGACAGGGCGGGGATCCAGGACACAGAGCCTATCACTTGACCTCTAAGCCACAGAGCCTCTGAGCTGTGTCTCCCAGGAAACATTCAGTGATGAATTTACACCTCTCTTCATCTGGCATCAGATGTTAGGTTGGGGCCGGGATGGGTCAGACTCAGGTGGACTGCGTAGTCACGAAAGATGCTCTCAATTATGACGCCTGCTCCCCACCTCTTCATGAAATAGATGAAGTGCTTCACGAGGCAATGCTCCCGGCAAAGAAAGTGGTTGTTTTCTGACAGATCTTAATGTTTGATCAGTTAAAATCAAAACAAGTTCTGGGCTATTCAGGTTTCCTCAAGCAAAGCAGTTACCAAAAGGCTGCAGTTTTGCTAACTGATAAAAAGGTGGTTATGAGAAGTTTACTTATTTGTTTTCCACTTCTCATGGTGTTTACAATTCTGCTTTTGAATCATGGGGAGAGAAGGTGAGAGAGAAGGAGAGGGGGATGGGAGAGAGAGAGAGAGAGGGGAAAGAGGAGAAAGGAGAGAGAGGAGAGAGGAGAGAGGGAGGGGAGGGTAGAGGGTGGAGGGAGAGGAGAGAGGGGAGAAAGGGGAGAGGGGAGAGAGGGGAGAGAAGGGGGAAAGAGGGGAGAGATTGGAGAGATTAGAGAGAGGGCAGAGGGGAGAAGAGAGAGGAGAGAGGGGAGAGGGGAGAAAAGGGTGAGAAGGAAGAGAGGGGAGAGGAGAGAGGGGAGAGGGGAGAGGGGAGAAAAGGCAGAGAAGGGAGAGGAGGGGGGAGAGGGGGGAGAGGGAGCGCAGTGGAAGCTAAAGGTTGGGTCTGCATATGCTTTTGGAGGAGTTAACCCATGAAGACTTCCGATGGGCTGGCTCTGTAAGTCATGGGCTCCCCTGGTGGCACCCTTTGTGACCACGACGTGCTAAGTGAAGCGTGACAAATGGTCCCCGCTGTGCCCGCTCCAACACAGGCCCATTTGGCCCTGGCCGTGGAAACAGAAAGGTCATTCATTACCCAACGTGAACAAACAGAGTGCACATTCGTGATAAATAACGGTCATTATTGAACTACAATGCGCTCGGGAATTCCTCAGCACTTCCTTGACATTAATGTACTATTTGCCGAGGACTCGGAGAGGCTCCCTCGGTGTTATTTAGTGCTTCATGTTTTATGTGGGACACCAGAGAGACATTGACTTCTCCTTCGTTGGCATGCGTGAGTCTCAACAGACACCGAACACTGCCTCTCACGTCACGTGTCACATTTGCCCACACACAGGCACACACACACACCTAAATCCGAGGCAACAAGCACAGCCAAGTCTGCAGGGACCACCTTGGAGAAAGGGTCTGCTCTGGGCTCTGACCTCTTTTACTCCTGACCAAGGGGAGAAAGAGAAATACAGAAGATGTTGGACTCAGACCCTCAGGAAAGGGCAGCAACAGATCATCTCTTTTCACACCATCTTTGCCACTGTGCCTTTGCACATGCTGCTGTCACAGCCAGCCAGACTTGTCGCAACACCACCCTGACTGAGATCTTTCCCAAGCCAGCTGGCTCAGGCCCAACACCCCCAGGGCACAGCCTTGCACGGCCTCCTTTGGGTCCCCCAGGACCTCCGAGGGCCCAAGGCAGCACCGATGGGCTTGCGTGGCAGCTGCCCCCTCCCAAGTCCACGCACCTCTCCCTCATAATTTGAACTCAGTCGTAGGTCAGTATTGAACAATGAACGGGTCAGGTCATGCGCACCACAGACCCTGTCTACTTGCGCTAGGCGGGTGGCAGCGTCCTCACCAAGTGGCGAGGATGCAGGCCTTCCTCTTCGCACATTCCCAGCTGGCGCCAGCCATACACAGCACAGGTGGATGCTGCACGGAAAGATGGGGACACGTGGAGACAAATACTAAGTAACTTCCATCGCATCACAAAACCCTGAGTGCCTATGGGAGGGCCAAGTACGCTTTCGTAAGCCAAGGATTTTAGACCTTTCAAATGTGACAATTATTTTATTCCAGGAATGCTTGCTATATAAAACCTAAGTAACGTATTTAATAGAGAAGAGAGGGCATGCTGGAGTACGAAATTACACACCCCAGAGATGTAGCAATGAGTGACTACTAGTGCAAAATAAAAACTAATTATAGCACAGGGAACGGAGGTCAATAATGCACGATTGAATTGCTCCAGCGCTCATCAGCTCACTGAAGGAAATGATTAAGGAAACACGCATTTTAATATTAAGAAAAGCACCAAAAAGCTACCACCAGCAAGAAAATAGAGTTTGACCCTAGAGTCGATGATGACTTGCATTGGCCTGGAAGTGCACTCTTCCCCAAAGCCCCCAGTAAAGCTTTCAAAAGCCCACCAGACACCCTGATGTTAGCTCAGTGAGCTCCATATTGAAATCTGGCCTGAAGAACTGTGAGACAATCAATTTGTATATTTTGAAACTTCAAAACAAAAATCACCACTCAGTGGATTAAAGCACCTGCTTAGGCAGCCACAGAAACCAGGTTTGATCCCAGGCGTGCTGTGCCGCCCCACCCCCCGGGATGCGCTGAGATGGCTATTGAGACTGGCTGTGGTGGCATGCAATTAAAATCCCAGCACTTGGGAGGCTGAAAACAGGAGGAGCACTACGCGTCTGATCTGTGTAATGAGACCCTGTAGATCCTATACCAAATACATAAAAAATAAATAAAATAATTTTTAAAATTACCAAAAAGCACCAAACTTAATATTCATAACCTAATATACTTTGTTTTACTATAAACATTTTAAGCTACAATTTAAAGAGCCCAATATGTACTCTATTCTTGAAATTATTTCATATAGTAGACACTATCTTATATTCTTAGGTCTCTAAACTAGCCCTGTAAGGATAGGGCTATTGAGCATGGCCTATACCTGAGAATAGATAATGTCTGTATTTTATCTACTTCACAGAATTCTATCCTTTTGGTATTACTATAATTTCACGAAGCACACCGCTGGGAAGGACAGATGTGCACACACAGAACACACGCCCCCTTCTGTATCCACTGAAGGGATTAGGCAAGTGTTGGGAGAGACAGACTGACATCGGAGGCAGGGCATTTTCATGGTATGTCAGGAGTATCACAGGATGCCAGTGGTCACAGAAGAATCCTGAAGGGCGAGGAGGTAAGCTCTAGGAGATGCACCCAGCTTCAGCTCCATGTAGAAGGCTGGGCCCCTGGATCCGACCCTTTCCCTGCTCTCCTACCACATGAAGTTGGCTGCCATGGAGACAGACAGGGAAGGGAGACAGAGGAGTAGGAATAAGACATCCGAAGATGACAGTGTGAACTGGAAATTGAAGGCTTCCTTCTAAATAAGTCATATGAAAAACTAAAACTGAACGTCTTAGTTGGACCTCACATTTCTCAGGGTGAACTAGGCCACACGGTGAAGATAAATAGTCCTCCAACTTCAACTTCAGACAAGGCGTTCTCTTGCCCGTGCTCCAGCCGTGTCACTGAGGAGACAGGCTCCACACTCAGGTCTCCAGGCTAGGGAGGCTCTGCTGCAGAGGCTGGACAAGGGGCACACAGCAAAGCATGTCCTCTTTCTCGAAGCTTCGACCCAAAGTCAAAGGCATTCTTCATACTCACTCACAGTCCACCTGCCCGGGCAAGTCGGAAAATCACGTCCAAAGCAGAAAAGGGCAGGAAGTGTACGGCTATCACGCGATTGGAGGTGGGGAGTTAAAGATATGGAAACCTAGTAATCACTATTGAAGTCACTGAAAGATTTCAGGGCACGTTAGTTTCTGCCACCATGTGTCCAGTTTTATTTTACAAATTCCAATTCAGAGCAGTTTGTACTGGGGCCCTGTGTCTCCTGGACCCTAGGCATGCAGTACGTAACAGGCATGCTTATCTTTGCTTGCCAAAGGGGTTAACAAGGAGGTGTGTGGCGCTCAGACAGAGTAAGGAAGGCTTCTATCGTCATAAGGAGAACCACGTCCTACTCCAGGCTGCCACCAACACAAACACTGACGATTTGGGAAAAAGGCAAAAGCAACCAGCAATTCTGAAAAGAAGGGAGGGAGAAAAAGAGGACACACATCAGCTTCTTGCGTTACAGAGGATGGAGAGAAAGGGACCCGGGTGACCATACTTTCACTGCCCAACCCTTCTGAGGGCTGGGAGGGTCAGGCGAAAGGACAGATGCATTTCCCACTGACTCTCCAGTGGCCTGGATTAATCAGCAACACCTCCGTGTCATCATCCTGTCAGGTCCCCTTAGCATCACTGCGGAGCTGTCCCTTGGACCTTCACAATGTCAGTGTCACAATGACATGCATGGTCAGAACACACCATGGGAAAGAAGGGCGCCTCTCACGGCGGGCACAGATGTTCCCAGCAGCTGCAGATCACTTCTCCAGAAGATAAAGCAAGACATTTCCAGCTACGACATGCAAAACCAACCCGCTCCAACTGAAGCACAAAGTTTAATTTCACATGCCTATTTTATCCTTTTAAAACTAAAGGGACAGTTGTTAACACTAATGATGCTTATGGATTTCTGAGTACTTTGTCTGTAAAGTGCATTCTGCACCGCTAAGTAATTACATGCATTATGTCTATGACTCTTATGAAATTATTACTATTAGGTTCATTTTATTACAAAGATTACGGAATTAGCAAGTGATAAAACTGAGATCAAGTCGTGGTCTCATTGCAATGTCATTAAGCTGATTTAACTACCATGTGATGTCTCTTAGTTCACACCTAGAGTCTGGTAAATAACTCTCCTTGTGGTTTTCAAAATCTTTAAAATTATGAAGCACACTGTAAAGCCACCAAAACAGAGGTCTAGACCAATTGTTTTCCCACTTTTCCCTTCTGTATTTTCCAATCTTTATTATTTCTATAGATCACAACCAGAAGCAACCTACAGGCCCCTCTGTCTCTTCTCACTATTTCTCTTGCACTCAGTCTGAATGGTCCGACCCTTGAAGTTTTTGACTCACTTTAACATAAAGCCTGCGAGAATGGAAGCCTTCGAGAATTTCTTCTCACAGGTCACCTCTTAAATCAATAGGACAAAGATGTCCAGTAGAGCATCACTAGATCCTGGCCACCAGCCCGGGAAGCTTCTCCAGGCTGCACAAACCTCAGGAGCATGCGACTGGGCATGTGTGGCACCCACCCCTTCTAACAAATCAGCCTCACTCAGAACAGATCCAGGAGGCAGGGGGAAACCTACTGTTTCTCTCTAGTATACAACATACCCTTCGCCCTGCCCAGGTCTGGGCTGCACATGGTTGGGTCAAGGGCTCTGACTCTTGGGATTTTATACCCTCCAAGTCAGCTGAGCCCCAAAGGACTTAATATGACCAGTAGGGAGTTTCAAAGTGCTTCACTTACTTCATGAACAATTTTATTAATTATGGAGGAATGACATTTTTACTTAAGGATTCCACTGAAATTGAGAATCTTTGCAATGGAATCGCCTTGTGGCTATGGTTCTCTGGGCTGCGAGGGGAGCCGTCCTCTATGTGAATTCTGGGTGCCTCCACTTACATACCTACCTGAACAAGCTGGAGGCAGAAGACTCTACAGGCTTACGGGCGAGGCTACTTGCTCCTTGAAGAAGCAAAATCTCAACATCCGCAGAAGAAAATGAATAAAAATTCAACCTGGATTCTCAGGCACAATTAGGCAGTTCATCTATAAATATTACAAGTATTTTCTGTAGAAAATACTGTAAGATAATTCAAAAGGAATAATTCTGTGACTCATAAAACTGTTCTAGGTCTCTGACACAAATCTCACAACTGCAAACTAATTTTTCACTAGTGTTGTACCATGAACACTTAGCAATGCACATTTTCTGGACCGATATGTCCAAGAAATACATGTATTTTTCCACGGTGATATTTTATCACTTTGTGTTCATTTTACAAATCCATACATATTTCACCTTCAAGAAGAAAAGGTTTGTATTTTAATTCACCCAAATTGTCTATCAAGTAAAAATGCTACAAATGCCCATGCTGGTCTTTAAGAACTCTATCGCTTCTTAGTCAAATCAATTCCATTTTAGATGCACAGTTTTCATACACCAAAGATTAAGCTCCGCTTACGCAGCAGGTTCATCAACTCTAGCTCCATAAATTTCCAAACGGAACCAAACTTTTTGCTAAAAAGCACTCGTAATGGGATGGGGCAGGCAGTGGCATGCATTCATCTGGCTGCAGTCAAACGCCTCCAGGAAAGCAGCACAAGGAATAGTAAAGACACGCCGACCCTCTGCAGTGACGGAGAACAGACACCAGCTTCCTCTTCTCACTGCCATGAAAGCAAACAGGAAGGGTACACTTGAGCACCCTCAGCAGTACCGCAAATGAATCTCACCATTATTGCTCCTTTCCTGTGTCACTTGTTTGGTTTTTTTTTTTGTTTGTTTGTTTGTTTTTTTTTCAGTACCAGGGATTGAACTCAGGACCCTGCGCTTGCCAGGCAAGTGATTATTCTAATGAGCTATCTTCCCGAGCTCCCTGCCGTGTCACTTTCTATGGGGATGCTGTGTGGTTATAAGAGCTGTATATCTGACTAAAAGAGTAATGGTTGCTACTCCAAGAACCAGCAAGTATTTTAGCACCAAATCACCTTTCTCAGTGGCCATGTGAAAACAGTTCCACACTGGAAAATTCCTCCTTGCATGAAGTGGAAAGAAAATCTGGGCTATGAGAAGTTTCACAAGTAGAATAGGCTCGATGGCATGACTCTTTTCTTCAAGTACCCAACTGTGTTTTCTTGTCTGTTTGGCTTTTCCAAACAGGAAGGATCCTTGGGGAAGAGGGGTGTGTGTGTGTGTGTGTGTGTGTGTGTGTGTGTGTCCCTTGTCTTGGTTTTTCTTGCCTTTCCTGCAGAAGGTCACTGTTCTGCATTCATTGCCAGGGCTAGCTACGGTGAGCCACTGTGAACAAAATTTAGAGACAACATGACCTTCTCAGCCCTCATTAATGAAAAAGTTAACTCCAAAGTGGGGACAAAAAAGAAATTCTCTAAACATTAGATTAGCATTCCCTACAGGCCAGAATTCTCAGGCTGGCTTTTAGCTCTTCCAATTATGATGTGAAACTCAACTATGGATTCACTTCTGGGAATGTGGTTAGAAAGAGAGGAGGTAAACAATAAGGAGCTGGTAGTGAAGTCAAAGAAACAAGGCTGAAGGGCCAAGAATATGCCCCGAGAGAAGCCCTGCTGGATGCTAACTCACTGAGCGAAGTTTCAGCATTTCCCAGTCAGAAAATGGCCACTGTCTTCTCGGCTTGACAACACGCTAACGTGCAAGCACAGGCAAGTTACTTGTCTGGTGTGGCATGGACTTCCTGGATCCCTGAGAGAGGACTGAAGAAGGGACTTCCCCACAGTGTGTGGGGAGCTTGTGCGGTACACGACAGTGCTCACTCAGCACGAGTTGCGTAACCTCGTGGTGGTGTTCAGACACTCGTAAAACAGAGGACGTAACTGTGGCTACTTCGTAAAGGAGCCGTGAGCCTACTGACGGAACACCAGTGAGCCCTTCACGTGCCTCCCGGAGAATGGCCGCCACTACCGCCTTCATCCCCGCTACCACTCATTTTCTGTTCATGTTTTCCCTTCACAGCGGCTGCCTTCCTTCCTCTTCTCTCTCTTCAGGCTTTCTCCCCAGGGCTCTTTGGTTGCCTCCTTCTGCTACCTGCAGGGTGCTTCACCTCTCCCTTGAGGCCTATTGGCCCAGTTTTCCGGCTTGCAACATAAAACACAAACTACGTATCACCAAGGATGAAATGTTCCTTTAATTCTGTCAGCTTGAGATGGTCGCAGAAATGAGACTAGGCCCTTACAAGGATGATGTTATTGCTGCTGTTATTAATTACTATGGAAAAAGTTAAAGACCCTTAAGGCTAAAGAATTAGCTACTGATAGCCATTCTACAATCTAAGTCTATATTAAAGTATGAAAAATGTGGAAAAGGTCTGTATTGAAGAAGCCTTTTTAAGAAAATATTGAAGAAGCATTTTAAGAAAAGCAGTAAGTGAGACACACTGTGTACAAGAAAGAATAGGTCCATAAATACAGTGAATCAAAAAAATATATAGTACCATGTTGAATAAAGGTGTTAGAGATAACAAGTAATCGAGTTCTCCAGAGGTGGCGGGGACCCCTAAGGAACTCTCACTCACATACAATTTCTCACCACCAGAATGGAAGAAGTACGAAAACACAGTCCCCTGAAGACAAACGCTTAGCCGGCACCAGAACAATCCCCAGTGGCCAGGAGCCTCCGCTCTAGAACCGCAAAATCTGCCTTTTGCACAGGGAAGGCCGCAGTGAGTCAACAAGAACTCACTGCTGTTGATCATCACAGCCTTGAAGGAAAGGAAAGCAGGCTTGCAAATAAAACCAGAATGCTATCCAGCAGGGTGGGTAGTTTTGCATGTCAATTAGCCTGGACCCTCGGGCACCCAGGCATTTGGCAAACATCTTTAAGTGAGTTAGTGAGAGTTTTCTAGGTGGGAGGAACATTTGAACCAGGTGACTAAAGCAGGGGGCCCTCTTCTATACACAGGGGCATCTTCCAATCGACTGAGGTGAAGACTGGAATAAAACAGGAGGCTGAGGAAGAAGGATCAGCCCTCTCTGCTTGCCCGCCTGTGCAGAGGCACCTGTCCTCCCAGGACCTCAGGGCCTGACGGGCACTTGCACTCCTGGCTCTCGGGGTCCACTCACTGCTCCTAGCAGGTCGAGGACTTCTCAGCCTGCACAGTCACTTGAACCAACATCTTCTGTGTTGAGAATCCCTTATTCTTGGGACCAGAAGTATTTCAAATTTTGGGGGTTTTTTGCTTTGTACTCTCTGCATATAAATAATGATGTATCTTAGGGATTAGACACAAGCTGAAACTCAGAAATCATTTTTTTTAATCTGTATATTCTATACATAGCCTAAAGATAATGGTAGACACAATGTTTTTAATAATTTTGACCATTAAATAAACTTTTGGGGCACAGATATTTTCACTTGTGACACCATTATCTTTGCTCAGAAAGTCTTAGATTTTGGAGAATTTCAGATTTTAGTTTTAGATCAGGGGCAGTCTTCCTAGATTAATAAACTTGTTCAATGACTCTATTTCTCTGAAGAACCCTAACACAGCTACTAAAGTCTCATTCAAACTAGTTAAAATTATGATCAATCAAGCCATTGAAAACATTTTCCATACTCTTTTTCATTACTAAGAAAAACTTAAAAGGTATGAATTAGCAATTTTAAATGTCCATTATGCGTTCATGTTTTTCCAATTCATTATATTTCCTGTTTGCGTCAATCACCGACCAAACAAAGGACATACCCTAATAATCTGAGATGCCTCTCTTTGCACTGAATAAAATTTGTCCCCCGATGTTTTATAAGTCTTTCCATTGGTCTAGATTTTGCCACTTTTGCTGACTGAATCCCTGTAGGTTTTTTTTTTTTCTTTTTCACATGTTACTTTTCTTTTTTTATAAGTTAATAGCTCTGTAAGCTAAAAAGACTATACAATTCACTATTTCATTAACATAACTACTGTAGAGGTCGTGTTGTACGCATCTATCAAGAAATGACGCCCACGTGGCTCCATGTTTGCAGGGCCAGCCTTCAGGGACTGTTTTGTATGTTCACAAATTCATTCAAGGGTACAAAATACAATTCATGGAAAACTCCAGTCATTATTATCTTAAACACAAAAGTGGCCTTGCTGGATGAAACACTCCGACACACCTTCGAGAACCAGAAGTCCTTGTGTCATTAATGTTCCCAGCAGCTACACGACCGTCTGAGGTTGGGTGTCTAATATCCTTTACAAAGCTCCCGCAGAAATCCCACCCCCCGATTCTGGCATATTCCAAACATCTGTCTGCTGGTTTATCCTTCAAGGTCAACTTGCATGGTTACAAACTTCACAGCACATGTTTTCATTCCTGTCTATTTCAACTACAATACAATACTGAATTTTTCTCAAAAAGAAAAAGGTTTTGTAAGAACCCAATTTTCCTTACCTTCACAGTCATAAAGTCTTTCTGTTTTTTATTGTGAATGAGTGTGTGTGTGTGTGTGAGAGAGAGAGAGAGAGAGAGAGAGAGAGAGAGAGAGAGA
>NW_004524619.1:15431170-15446020 GCF_000260255.1 Octodon degus | reverse complement strand
AATTCAGGGAAGCCATATAATAACATTTTTTTGAATGGATTACTTTTATTTATTTGTTTTTATTTATTTATTTTTTGTATTTTAGGGAAAGGTCTACAGGGTGTTCAGGGTCTCACTACTAAACTGGACTCATAGTGATCCGCCTGTTTACAGCCTCCCAAGATCTGGGATTATAGGTACGTACCACCACAACCAGTCTTGGTCTCAGCTGACATTTCAGGGGTCCCCGGGGGCGGGGCCGGCACAGCTGGCCTGAGGACAGAACCCCTGGCCCCTGTACCTGCTTGTAGGTGCTTTAATCTGCTGAGCTATTTTGCTGGCCCAGCTATCTGGCTGGCCCTAGTTTTATAAAATATAACAGTTTAAGAAAAAAAAAAGATATAGAATTTCACTAGACAAAATGACAGTTATATTGTATACTGCCATCTTTAAATTAGTTCTTCAGATTACTTAATATAAGCATTCAAAATTGGTCCCAACAAAGTATAAAAGAAGAAAAATAAGGTATGACATGGGTCTTGCTTAAAACATTAAGTTGCCCAGTCTGGCCTCAAACATGCCATCCTCGAATGGCTTTTCTGAGCAATTCAACAGTCTTATCTATGTAACTTCACCAACACTTATTCCAGTAAACTATTCTTACTTTTTTTGGATATAATCTTCTCTGTTTTCAGAGTCTTCTTTGAGGACTTTTATCATGCCCATACTGATTCTTTAGAGAGCATCTGTTTAATTATTCCTCAATTATTTTTCATTTTTCTCTCATTATTAAAATGTTCCACTTCTTTCATAGCTCCAGGCTGGGCCTGAGAGGTTCCCCAAGGTCTATGTGATGAAGGCTTGCCTTGCAGTTGGGAGGTGAGGCACACTGGGACTCACCCTCAAAGGGCGTGAAGGGGCTGTCCCCTCCCAGGCCCCGCCCAGGCTTCCTGGGCAGCCAAGGGGAGCAGCCTCCTCTGCTCCAGCCAGGACATGTTCCCTCAGCACAGGCCCAAACAACTGGGGTGCAAAATCTCCACAATTATGAGACAAAGCAAAACTTTCTTCTTTTTTTTTTCTTATTCAGTACGAAGAGTCAAACTCAGACCTTGCGCTTGCCAGGCGGGCGGTTGCTCCCTGAGCGATAGCTGCAGCCTGGAACTTTCCTCTTTATCGACGGCTTAACTCCAGGGTTTCCTTACAGTGATGGAAGGCCAGCTAGTACAACTCGCAACCGTGTTTACTTATTCTTGGGCTTTTTCTAGTTTACTCTTAATTTATAAAGTCACTGATCATTCCTCCTTCTTTCCTCTGTTGTGTCATCCCTCTTCGCACATCTTCATTTCTCTAAGCCTGATGTGTAGTATTCCATTAGCCCTTATATCACCTTCTGAATATGTCTCGTTTTAAAATGCCAGGCATAGAGTTTTGAGATCTTACGAGCTCTACTCCTTACTCTCTGATTAAGCTGTCTTTGTATGAGGTCCAATTATAATACCTTTATTATAAGTATTTCTATAAAATAACACCAAACGTGAGGGAACAGGTACACACCTAGACCTGCTTCGTGTGCAGTGCCTCCCAAAGCCGCAACCCTCTGCTTTCTCCGAGCCGTCCTCTAGCTCCATGCTTTGCTCTGAGCCTTCTCCCTATCCCCATCCCTGTCTTGTGCAATCTGGGCTCCGTTCCTAGCCATCCCCCCTGGGTGGGGATTTCCACCTAGAAAGACAAATTCAGCGCATCATCTTGGAAGACAGGCACTGCTACATCTTGCTGTCTGTCCCACCCAGGCTCCTTGCCCTCACCCAGAAACTGAGCATCCTGTATCCTGGGGTCCACGCCAGTTTCCAGGGCCCACCAGCCCTTCCACGAGTACTTGTAATCAATCAATAGCTGATCCCAGGATGCAGGTCTTCTGTCTTTGTCCCCAAAGAGCCACGTCTACTCGGCTCTCAAAGCTGTCTGAGGCTTGCTCTGTCCACATGCATTCTGAGGTTCACAGGGACGCCTCGGCAACTAAATGCACGGCAGGTACTGTCTGTGACTGTATAGTGCATCCTTCCCACTTCTTGGGTGACACTCCAAAGATTGTGAGATTTAAAAACTATCACCGTAAGTGCTCTTTACAAACTTCATTATGTCTTACATTAGCATTCTAAAACTAAAATAGAATAAACATTTTCTTAGACATATTAAAAGGTACAAAAATATACTTCATACCCCCCAAAATCTTTCACCTATCTATGAGATAACAGCATCTTTTTTTTTTCTTTTTTCTTTCTTTCTTTTTTTTTTTTTTTTTTTTTTTTTAGGGAAGGATGTACAGAGTGTTCAGAGTCTCACTACTAGACTGGACTTGTAGTGATCCGCTTGTTTACAGCCTTCCACGAGCTGGAATTACAGGCACATACCACCACATCCAGTCTCAACTGCCGTCTCAGCGTACCCCGAGGGTGGTGCTGGCATGGCAGGCCAAACCCCCGGCCCCTGCGCCTGCTTTCAGGCACTTTAATCCACTGAGCTATTTGGCCGGCCTTTATGGGATATTAGTTTCAATTAAACTGTTCAATCACTTTCATGAAAATAACTAGCAATTTAAATGAAATACTTCAGGGCTGGTGTGATGGCTCAGTGGTCTAAAGCACCTACTTAGAACAAGTTTAGCAAAGCACAGGGACCGCGGTTCAATCCCCCAGCACCACATGCCAGCCAGCCCCGCCCCCTGGTGGGCTGAGCTGGACACACACACACATAAATAAATAAAATTTAAAAAAATAAAATAAAATAAATAAATGAAATACTTCATTTTAGATTACCAATATTATTTGTAAATACATTATAGAACAGATTTACAAAAATAGAGAAAAAATCGATAATTAAAACAAATTACAGTAACACTGAGATTCCATCTCACCCAGAAAAATGGCTATCATGAAAAAAAATCATCCAGTAACAAATGCTGGTGGGGCTGTGGGGAGCCAGGAACCCTTCTCCACTGTTGGTGGGACTGTAGACTGGTGCAACTGCTGTGGAAAGCAGTGTGGACATTCCTCAAAAAACCAGGATTGGAGGGCCCATTCGAGCCAGCTCTTCCCCTCCTGGGTATCTTCCCAGAAGAATTAAAAACATCCTACCACAGTGACACATGCCACCCATGTTCATGGCAGCACCATTCGTCACAGCTAAATCTTGGAAACAACCCAAATGCCCATCAACTGAGGAATGGATAAAGCAAACGTATTTTTATACAATAGAATATTATTCAGCTCTAAAGAAAAATAAACTTGAGGCTTTTATAGTAAATGGATGCAACTAGAGACCATACTCATAAGTGAAGTAAATCAGACCCGCATGTGTAGACATCATATTGTCTCGTTAGTGTGAGAACCTGAAAGAGTAAATAAACTCCATAAGATACAATAGATATGGTGAAAGGAAAAAGAAATTACTCAAAATTGAAGAAGTAGAAGGAAGAAAGGAAAGAAAGAAGAGGGAAAAATATATATACACAGACATACACACACAATAGCTAAGATAATTATATTACTAATTCTATTGCTTTGCTGCAAGGAACAATTAATGCCTTGGTTTTTAACCCATATTGCATGCTTATATCTACTAAACTGAACAGCTGCTTGGAAGATAACGGTACGCAGTACAACAACCACGGCTGATTTCCTATCTTGTTTTGAAATTTTTTTTATCATTTTTACTATTTTTAAATTTTTATTCACTTAAGATAATAAACTAACAATTGTACCACCTGAATTACATATTCCAAAAGAAATTTCTCAGGGGAATTTCTCGGGGGCATAAATAAGTTGAAGGAGCTCTTAGCCTCGAAAATCCTCAAGACCCTGCGACAGCTGGGCGGGCAGGGCCAAGAGTCCTTCCCGCGGAGCTGCCCCGCGCCCTCACCAGGTGAGCGTGGATGGAATCATGACCCGAAGCCTTTGAGACGTCTTCCCGATATCACAGCCCACGTAGAACAATTCCGGAGCGGCAGGGCAAGCAACACTCACACTGAGCATATCAGTTCTCCTCCCAAAACAGTTACAAGTTACGTTTTCAGGATCTCAAGGTGGCCAGTAACCAATGAATTCAGGAAATAGAGCAGGCAAAGGAGAAATTAAAAAGCCGAAGTAATGAGGAGTCTCTTTTAGAATTTCCAGAAATTAGCTAAGTTTCTACAACAAATCAGGAACCTGATCTGCCTTGCTCGCTCCCTATTCCCAGTGCCTGCAGCAACGCCCACCAGGCATCAGGCAGTCTGCAAGTGTTTACTGGGTGGATGCATGCGCCTCCGTTAACCTAATAATGCTGCTATAGTCTTCATCTTGCTTTGTAAGGACTGAGACCCTGGAGCAATATGGTTCTCAATAAACACCCGCAGTACAGAACAGATAAACTACTTTTGCTCCATAAAACAACGAAGCCCCGATGTCTGGGCCCTACAATCTTGCCAATATATAAGCTCGTATTCTCTGATTAGCTCAAATGAGAGATGACACTGAGAATGGTTATCTCTACTATACTGTATTCTGTGTCTAAGACTGCTTAGAAACAGGGTTGCAGCCAATCTAGACAGGAAAATGAAACAATGAGATTTCTTTTAATAATAAACCCAACTAAACCTGAGAAAGCAGCAGCTAGGAATGGCCTACTGAGCAGGCAGGTCTCACAGAACCGAGTGTGAGGCAGCCCTGCAGAGGGGAACATGAGCTACCTTTGGAGCTAGGCAGATGTGAGTTTAAATCCGGTCTCCACCAAGGAGCAGCTAAGCGTCACCATCTTGCTTTGCCAAACAGAAACAAAAACTATTATTTCCCTAACAGTTGTTGCCAAGGACAAATGAGATCAGATATGCAAAGCACTTATTAGTTAGCATGATTGGCCCCAAATAGTCCTGCAACAAAATTTATTTCCCTGAGCCCTTCTGGCTAACCCTAGATAGATAAAAAGAAGACAAAGAGTGAGAAAAGCACAGAGATGCCCCTACATGTGGACAACCACATCTGCACATATGCTCTTCCCTCGTTGCTTGTGCCTGAGGCACCACAGGTAGCTCGCCCGGACTTTCCAAGCGGCTCCCATGAGGCCAGCCCACAGTTCCCTGAGTAGCACCTCTGCACCTGCAAACAGACACGTGATACAACAAGTAGAATGCAGGGCTTGAAGCGAGGAGCTGGGCTCTGGCCTAGTCAAGCAGCAGGGAAGCCAGGCACCGCTGGACACTGTGCACAGCAGCTCCGCACATCGATGAGGGGGGACATAAGGAAACTGCTCTGAGACTCTGCTTCTTTTTGTCATGGGAGAATAGTTACCCAGGTTGACTGGAATCAAACAAGCAGGCAAAGGGTACAGCACGCATCGCACAAATGCCTACTGCTTCTGCGATGTGTGGCTACGATTACTATGAGTATGTTAAGCCCATCCAAACGTGACGGCTGCAACCAATCCGGTATCACCCCATACCTCAGAATACAGAAAGAATTTAGTTGTTAAACTCTTTACTGTCTCTATAGACTCAGACCCATCTTCTACCTTGAAATGAAACCCTACTCAGTATCTCATGCTGGAGCACTTTCAATACATTCTGGCTAACTCCCCTGCTAAAGTATCTCAAGACACCGATCTTTGCCAAATAATAAGAGATGGGAACCTGCCTGAGGCAGTCTAAGCAATTACTCATGGCATGTACAAGGGATCTCCAGAAAGGATAGACAGGTGGGGGGGAGCAGTAGTTGAGATCCTAAAGGCAGGTATGCACGTTTAGGTGAAGCTAACAGCCTGAACCACTAGCTGAACAGTAAGTATGCATCAGGCCAGCAGAAAGCACTGCCCACAGCATCTGGGGCTGCCTTAGCAGCCTCCAATACCTGTCATAATCTGCCTGTATCACCTGAGTGAACTCTGACCTGGACCAACCAGGCAGGTGGAAGGAGTGCGCAGGCATCAGCGAAGCCCTCAGGCCACTTGGACTACCTTTAAGACCAGGAAAGACCTCGTGTTTCACTGCCCTCTTTAACAATCTTTAGGGTGGAAGGCAAACTGTTAAGTAACTAGCTAGAAACCCAAGACATTTAAACGACAAGTCCGAGTTTAACTTAAGGCATGCTCCGTACAACATCTGTGTAGAACAACTCACAGTATCTGGGGCGGGAAGCAACTAACTGAGGCATTCCGATGAAACTCGGGAAACTGAGTGGCC
Organism: Octodon degus; assembly: GCF_000260255.1. NCBI lineage: Eukaryota > Metazoa > Chordata > Mammalia > Rodentia > Octodontidae > Octodon > Octodon degus. The sequence continues at coordinate 15,439,830 of NW_004524619.1, read as the reverse complement.
GATCAGAGTGTGAACTGGAGCCTTTCGCACTGCACTGCCAAGGCATGCATTTCCACCTTGAATATGCTCCCGGCTACATTTGTCTTTTACGTGTAACACAAAATTTGATAATGTCCAGAAAAGGATGCAGAGGAAATATTTGTTGAATGCTGACAAGAGTTTGATGAAATCAATGAATGTCAGTGCTACTACTCCATGACCTTCAAGACAAGGTGTAAAAACACTAAGAAACCAACTGCATTCATCCAAAAAATGGGGCCAAAATCCTATTCTTCATACAAAGGCTGAGCTATATATTAAGCTGCAAGTACCTCTGGATCCCAAAAAGATTTCAAAACCTGTTGAACCCTACAAAGTGTGCCTTGTAACACACCGCCGAGATCTACAATTATCCCCGACGACATCCTCCAGTGCACTGTGAAATAAAAGGTTTTTTTCTGAAGATGGGCCTACTAATAAATTAAATTACTTCTGTTATGCCACAGCTAATGGAGAGAAAGCACAGAGCCCAACACGCACAATCATCTAGGCCGTTAGGTCTGATTTGTAATCTAATGATATCCTGGAGCCCGCGGAGGAACGAGACAAGACCCGAGCCGCAATGACAGGCGAGGTGTGCTGTCCGCATCCCTGAGGGACCTTTATATATTTTCAGCCTGAGGGGATTTGGAAAAGGACCACAGTGCCATTCTGCCTTATCTGACACAGCTGATTACACCTCTGAATCACACCTCCTGATGTACACTGCCTTTGATAATCGGAAAAAGAAAATTCAAAGTTGTATTTTGTAAGAAAGAGATCACTTAATAAAGAACACAAGCAAGACTGAAATTCGGCCTTGTCGCACGGCGTGTGGGTTCTAGGCGACCCTATATGGGGCTAAGTCATTTCCCATATCATGGGCCTTTCTGGTTCCTCTTCACTTCTAGCCAAAAAGCAGATAAGCCAGTCAACCCACCAGCAGCTGCAGGCGCACTTCCGCAGTGATGCCCGCGAATGACCAAACTGAAGAAAAAGCCATCATTTGGGGAGAGAGAAGCAACAAGCAGTCACTTCTTGCTTCCTGGTTATCTGGGCGGCTAAGAGCTGCACTACAGGACAGAGGCAGGAAGTCCCACCTCTCATACTGCAGAGCAGCAGGGACCTGTGACCTCAGTCACACTGTCCTCAGGGCAAGAGGCAGAGGTAGAGAGGCCAAACCCTGGATTCCAGGCCTTCCAGAACATTCCAGGAGCTGAAGAGCGCCACAGAGCCCAGCCCAAGGCCAATGAGGCAGCCACTTGGGCATAGCTGGCCCGACAGGGAGGTACAGCAGTCAAATCTGAACAGTCACCCCATCTGGTCTGCTCAATTCACCCCAATGTTCCGGCCTCAAGATGGTACCCCCTCCCTCCACAGGCGCCCTTGGAGATGCATGAGCAATCAGAGCCTCACCCCGACTCTGCAGCATCACCCTCTTCATCTTGGAACCCTAAGGCAAAGACCCATAAAGGGGCATTTAGGATGCAGGCCTCTGACTGTCCTTACAGTACTTACAGTAAAGGAGAAGGGAAGCATGTCATCCTCACCCACTTAGGTAGATCTGTGCTACTTCCCCATAAGAGCCCCTGGTGGAAACGACCAAAATTCTGAGAGGAGAATCTGTTCCGATGGGCCAGGAGCTGGGGGGCAGGCAGACCCAGAGCCTTGCCTCCTGGCAGCGTGCGGAGTGAGCACAGGCTCTAGGTGCAGAGAAGGTGGGGCCTTGAAAGTGCTAATCCAGGCCACTCCAGCACTGCCAGGACCCTGAGGAGAGGCAGGCCCTTGGACTTGTTACATGGCTCTCCATTTCTCTTTTTCCTTCCTTGGGAGTCCTGAGATCTCATCACAACCTTTGTAGCAGGTGATTCGCAGACAGCACGTCCAGCCCTGTGCTCGGGAGCGACACTGCGCCTGCGCCTGGATCACCCCTGGCAGGACAACCTGAGCTCTCCCTGGCTAGCACCCAAGGAAGCAGCCATCCTTCCGCAAGAACCCCTGCCTTCCACGCCGCTGTCTCGCCAATCTGTTCTCACCCTCACCGGCACTTTCCACAGCCCTGGACACCCAGCTTCGGGCAGCACCGGTTGCCTGCCCAGCAACCAAGAACTGTGTATGAGGCATACAGCAGGCCCCCTTCCAACTGCGCGGGCTCTGCGGCAGACTTTTTTTGAGTGTCCCTTTGCAGCTCCAGGTCTGCAAGGCCCCCACCTGGAGCAGGAGGTCTGCAGAGAAGTGTGACAGTGCACCTGGGAAAGCCGGCCTCCCAGAGCGAAGAGAGCTGTGTGGCACTAACCAGCCTCTGCCGTTCCTCCCACAGCACAGGCAGAAAAGCAAGAGAGCCCAGAGCTTCAGAGTCTGCCTACCTGGCCGACGGCATCTCTGGCCCAGCTGACAAGTGAACGAAAGTTTGGCTCAGCATTAAGACGCTTTTGTTACCTACATTCTTATGGACTGGCTCACTGACTGACTGACTGTGTTACTGGGGATTGAACTACCGAGCCACATCTCCAGCACTTTTTATTTAGTTACTTTTCAGACAGGGTCTCAGTAAATCGCCCAAGCAGGCTGAAACCTGTGAGACTCTATCCTTCACCCCCCAAGTGCTGGGCTTGCAGGTGCCCCCTGCCCCCACGCCCAGCCACACTGACAGTTCCGGTCTGTGCGTTTCTATTCCTCCTCACTGCAGTGAAGCTGAGGATCAACTACCATCTTTTCGATCTCACCAGACATTCCTCTGAGCACACTCCACACAACAGTCACTTCTCGCAGTCACTACACCAGTTTTACGGAAACGAACAGGACTAGAATTCCAGTGATGACAGGACCCAGCACTTCGGGTCAGCACCTTCTGTGGAGCAGACACGGTCACACGGTGTCGTCTCCTTCTCCAATTTGCTCTCCTGGCTGCCTCAGCTCCTTTGGATGGCTCTCTGGGCTCAACTTCCGAAATTCTTCCACAGGGATGGGTGGCTTCCCTCAAGAGGCAGCAGGAAGTCATCAGGAATCACATCTCTTAGGGAAAAACGCAACTGCTTTCCTGTTCTTCTGGTAGACCCCACCTCCCTTCCTCAGGGCCTGGGTAATGTAACCACACCACGCTCCACTGCATGGGAAGGCCGCAGCTCATTCCTTGTGCAGTGTGCACCCTGGCCCAGGGCATCAGCAGGGCACCAGTGCTGACTGCTCGAATGTGAAGGCAGCATGCTAGCGCTCTGCACCCGCCTTCACTTCTGCACTGACTGTGCGATCTAGCATCCTCTTTTGTAGGTAAAGAAATACAACGGCAAGATGACGTCACCTGCTCAAGGTCATGCACCTACGAGGGAGCAAAAACAGACTTACACCCAGCACCTGCGAAGGAAATAACAAAACGTCTCACAATGGACTACCACCCCCTTTCCCCAGCTAAGTCACAAAAGATCTAAATTTTAAAACACTTGAATCCAAAGGTTCCATTAGGACTGGACCAGGATTTCAGGGCTGTTTCGCTGCCAGGTTTGAACAATAAGGTTGGTTTCTCAGAGGAACCTTCACTGCAGTTCCCTTGCCAACTTCCAAGTGGGAGCCGAGGAAAGGGAGGGGCTTCATGCAGAACTGCATGGGCCAGGGTCCCAGGCCCAAGGTCATGTGTGCTCCAAGGGCTGCAGGCCCAATTGGAAATCCTCATGTTCTGGAATAAGGCTGGGCTGTCCTATTTAATCACATCTTCTTTAAGGCCCAATATCACATTATGTAATTTAAATGGTTCAAAGAAATTGACTCCCGCCTGGATAGGTTAGGATGAAGTTGATAACCTAATTTAGGACTCCCAGACTAGAAACGGCAGACCACCTGCATAAGAATTATCTGGGTGGGGAAAAAAATGTAGAGACTTTACAGTTAGGGAGTAAAGAAAGGTACCTCTTACCCTGCTCCCAAGAACTTTCTGGTGAGCTGCAAGGTGTGAGAACCAGCTCACCGCAGCCCAACCCACACCATAACAGCTAATGACCACGAAACACACTCATTTAAGAATAAAACAACAGGGGCCAGGCAGATAGCTCAGTGGATTAAAGCGCCTGCTCAGACAGGTGCAGGGATCAGGGTTCAATTCCCAGAGTGCATGTGAGCCGTGTCCCCAGGGCATGCTGAGAGGGCAATTGAGATTGGGCCTGGTAGTGCACGCCTGTAACCCCAGTGCTTCAGAGGCTGAAAACAGGAGGATCACTATGAGTCCAATCTATGTAGTGAGACCCTGTATTAAATACATTAAATAAACAAACAAACAAGAAGTCAGTGGAGTGCCTCACAGCTTTGGCTTCAATTCCCAATAATGCCACTTTAGATAGTTATTTTTTGACACAAGCAACTGTATGTTTTTATGGGTTGGAGTATGAGATCTATGTTATGTGTAGTATAAGAATTTGATTAGGATCATTAAACACTTTAAACATCTATTATTGCTTTATAGGACTCAAGCCCTTATTGGTCCCATATGGCAGTGACACTGTACCTGCTGAGCAACTTTCTAGTATCTCCTCGCCTCTACTAACGATCACTCCACTTTGAGCGTCCAGAAGATCACCACCACCCACCTCCAAGAGCAGCAGGGTGGATCTCCCACGGGGCTCCCTACATGTCTGGTCCTGGCATACACCAAGTCTGATCCTATGACACATTCCACACATGTCCACGAGCCTGAGCCCTCTGTCTGCACATCACCAGCCAGACTAAGCCTGGACAGGATGACACAGAAGCCTGGTGCAGCAGGCACACGCGAGGCGGGCAGCTTGCCCTGCACCAATCTGATAAACGGCGTGAACAGCGGCTCCACAGGGCCTGGGTGCCTGTGCGTCAAGCCTCTGCGAACCAGATGTCAGAGTGCTCTTCACTCTACACAGGATCAGAACTGTGGCCTCCCAGAGAAAGACCCCGCCTCAGCTGCTCTGGGGAACAGAAGGGAAGAACGGGCTCTGCTTCTAAGAATGCCAGAGATAGTTTCAATACATGGTGCAGACTTGGAAGGGGGAAAATATCATCCAGACAAAACTGAAGGCCACAGAGATCCGCAGGACACACTTAGGTCTCGCTGCTGCCACGATCCAGTTGACAGGGCGTGTGTGTCCGTGTATATGCGTGTTTACAGGGTAGATCTGTAGGTACACATGTATCCTACTTATTGCTAGCAAGTCACAGATTATTCAAACAAGTTGAATCATTATCAGCTAAAAACTTAATAAACCTGTAAAATTTGGCCAGACATGGTGGCACACATGTACAATTCCTGCAATTGTACGCTGAGGCTGGTGTGGTGGATCGCAAGTTGAGGCAACACAGTATGGACAGAAAAACACAGGATGGGCAGTACCACTGGGACTCAAACTGATCAAGGTGTATGATATAACTCATCTTTATTTTATTTTGTTTATTTATTATTATTTTGTAGTACCAGGGATTGAACTCAGGACTTTGAACTTACCAGGTAGGTGTTTATGCCACTGAGCTATTTCCCTGGCTCACAATTCACCATTTAAAAATTCCTGTATGATAACACAAATGGAGACGGTGAAAAAGCACACAGCTGTTGGGGTCAGACCAGAGTTTTCACAATGTCATCTTCAACCATGTACACCATCCTGGAGACAGAGTGTAGCCAATTGGAGTAATGACAGGTAGCTTTAATTAAACTCTGCATCTGCTTGTTAGTTTGATGAACTTTAAAATGTGCTGGCTCACCAACCTAGGGACCCTCTGAGAGGTAGTTCTTTCTTATTTGTCTTTGACAAACTATAGTATTAAATTTCCCATTTTCCCTGACCAGCGCTAGAACGCCCTCTCTTGCATGATTTACAGGTTGTCTCAGAAATTACGAAGTGATGTACAGCTTGTGCAGTTCATTTCAACAGGCACCCAAACGCTACCCACTCCCTTTTTTGAAATACAATATCCTGAATTATCTTCTCTGTACATGTGATAAATAACTGGGGTACAGAAAATGAAGAAATTTTAAATGCCAAGATAAAGGTGTGATTCTGTATTCTGTGTTGATGAAGAGCCTGCTCTCTGAAGTGATAAAACTCGGATCCTGCTGTGTTTCTGCCTGCAAAACTTATACCAAATCTAATGGAACGTGGAGGGCTATACTAGCCACCAAGTATGAAAACAAATTTCCATCTCAGTCCATTCAATTCCCTAAAATTACATCAAGAACAGCAAAATCAGACACACGGTGGACATTGGTTTTCATGAGGCTTCTAATAGGTAATACTCTACATTAGTATTTATTGAATAATTACCTTTCTGTGACTAAGATAAGGGCCTACCACAACCTACTTTTGTTGATTTCTGTTTCTTCAGTTGCCCACAGAAATATCCAGCCCAACCTGCTAGCGCTTTAAAAAATAATAATAATAATTTCAGGACAAAAAAAGTGACATTCATTAAGATTAACTATAAATCTAGGAGCACAGGGATTGTAATAATGTCCATGACTCGAAACCGAAGGGGGAGGGGTGCATAGCGAGACCCTGTACCAAAGACATAAAAATAAAAAGCAAAACAAAAACTCAAAGAAACCTGATGATTTCATTCCATTTTTCCACTCACTTCATCTAAAAGGAGCCACAGAGCAGACACGGCGTGTGTTCGTAGAAGCTGGGTGAGCATGGTGGTAAAACCCATCCACGGCAAATGGCCCTTGAACTATTCTACGGGCACGTGGGCTGGCTGCGCTGGGCATAACAGACGCAAGCGCTCACTAACTTTACAAACCATCTTTGCTTCTTGCCAACACTGCCATTTCCCACGAAGCCCATTCAAAGACCAATCAAGAATGTTCTTCATAATTGAGTTCATTCTCATTCTCCTTCTCTCTCTCTCTCCCCCACAGAAGACAATAATGAAAGATCACTTCACTTTTACCTGTCCTGTGAGTCCAACTTCCAGCATGCCAACTGCGTTGCTACGTCCAATTCCAGTCAATTGAAAAGAAACCAGCTTCAAAGGCTTGTCCCAGAATGTCAGCAATCACTGCCCCAAGTTCTGTCACTAGAGTTTCTTTCTTCAAATGGCAGAGAGAGGATATGATTGACAGCGTAAGGGAAAACATAGCCCGCAACATAAAAGCAAAAGGTCACATCATACTTTGCGAAGTGTGATATTTATAAGCCCCGCCCTGCTTCATGAGCCAAAATCTATGCTTCAAAACAAACAATATTAAGCTAAAAGACAGGAATTTGTTCTCTAGTTCCTTGCCATCACAAAGTAGGTACAGTAAGAGATATACCTGTAGATCATCCTGCTGCATCCCCAGCCAGACGCCCACCTGCGATGCCTGGTGACACCCTTTAACGTAGACCTCTTGGCTTCCCACACTGTGTTAATTACCTTACCCCAGAAAGCAGACCTCTGAGAACTAGCATCAGTGAGTGTCTGATATCATAGGGTCCCTTGAATTTTCTCTCTTTCCCATGTTCAGGAAGACAACACCAGGGGTTTTCTCAAAGTGGCAATTTAGTGTGAGTCTCGGTGACAGTTTTGGACCAAGTGGCATATATTAAAATGTTTTTGTTAAAAGAGAAAGAAACAAAAAGGCCACAGCTTAATGCTTGAGAGCGTTCTTTACATTGCCACTGGTTAACCTTGGCACTGACAATTCAAGCCAGGACTAACCTGGGCATTACTTGCTGCCTAGTGGCATCCCTGGCTGCAACCCACCAAACACTACTAACTCCAGTTCCACAACAAACACTGCCAAATGTCTTCTTACCACTAAAACATGCCCCCAAGTCGAGAAGCTCTGCCTTAGGGCAAAAGAAAAAGGCCCTTTAAAAGGGTCAGGCCTGCCAGTGGAAAGGCCTGTTACAAGCGGCCCTGCCGCTGGGCTTCCAGCACTTGTATCCCCCTCAGCAGGCAGGGCTGGGAACCCCAGCCAATGGGCAATCCAACAGGCTTGCCACCTAAGGGATCTGTCAACCTCCTCATCATGTGCTATCAGAAAACTCAAACCCCAGCAGAGAAAGTGCCTGCATCGGCAGAGAAGGAAAGAGAGTTCACGCTGATACATCAGGAAAGAAAACATCCTAGGCGTCAGAACTGCTGCTCTGGCAAATACCTAATGCTCTGAGACTATTTTTAAAAGGGGGTGGAGGGCAAAGAACCCGATAAGTCAAAGTATGTTTATAATATCTTTTCATCTTTTGGACAGATGAATGAAGTTGTTGTTTTTTTTTTTTTTTTTTTTTTTTTTTGTGGGGGGGGAGTCAGTACATCTTGCAGTAAAAATAAAAAATGAGCATATGAGCAAAAAAAGCTCACCATCAGCAGTTTCAAGCTATCCTTAAACAAAAAGATACTGATGAGACAGATTTATTTTAACCCTTTGACAAAAGAAGTTACCAGATCACTCATTGCGAAGCAGCACTGGGAGAAAGAGGGTTCAAGTTCCATCCCGGGAACAAAAAGAGCAAACACAGTCGGGCAGCCTGAAAGCTAAGATTACCTTCCTTCGCTTAAAATTGGGCCATTCGGGTAACAGAGTGCACACACAAATAAAGAGAATGCAGGCTAGTTCCGGCCATTAACCCAAACTACTCCTCCAAGTGAACACCTTTCCAATAAGAGGGAGGGAGGGAAGGAGGGAAGGCGGGAGGGAGGGAGGG
>NW_004524619.1:15423866-15431070 GCF_000260255.1 Octodon degus | reverse complement strand
GGGAGAGGGGAGGAGAGGGGAGGAGAGGGGAGGAGAGGAGAGGGAGAGGGGAGGAGAGGGGAGGAGAGGGGAGGAGAGGGGAAGACAGGACAGGACAGGACAGGACAGGACAGGACAGGACAGGACAGGACAGGACAGGACAGAGGGATTCCTGGGCACTTTATCAACCTCAAACAAAAACAGAGATCTGAGATTACTCCAAAAGAACTGGTGCCTTTTCCTTCACGGTGCTCAAATCAAACCCAGGGTGCAAGCATTGTACTCTACACCCCAACGCTGAAGACCTTCTAACCCTGCGTTGGCCAGGTTAATTCTCCTCCTTCCCTGCTTGCACACGCAAAACAATAGAAGGCTTGTACAGCACAAAACAGGTCCATGCTTACTTATGTAAAAATCCATCAGAACCTAAGTGACCAAAAGCTTTTCCCAAGGGCCTTGAAAATCGATGTTTTTCTTCACTTCAAACCTGTATTCTGTTTCTTTTCCCCACAAATGAACCTAGTTTTGCTTGCACAAAGCATTTTCCAGAACTTCCCATGCAATCATAAATCAACTCCAAGGGAAAGGTAGTGATTAATATAATAAATAGATTTTACCACGGTAGATTTTTCTTACCGAACAGCCACATCCTAGAAGAAGAAATACAAGAGCCCTGGTGCTGTGACTCCCAACTTCCCAAGTGTTTGGTCATGACTGTGAGAGACCCAGCCGATTCCAGGCAAGCAGGTTCCTCGCTCTCTCTTGAGGAGCAAACAAGCCGGCACACCGGAGCGGATCTGCAGCGATGCGCCACCAGGCATGAGCGCCGAGCTGACCGGTAGGTGGTCCCACTGCAGCGGTGTTGTTGCAAAACATCATTCAGGAAACAACAAAATGCTTTGGGGAAAAATATTAAGTCACCAGGTATATAAGAAAACATGAATGGGGTGAAGCCACGCCTCCTTAGCAGGAGGCAGGGAGGCAGGGTGCGCCACAGCCAGCTGGGGATCAGGTGTGGCCAGACTCCAGACACATGTGCCAAGCTAACTCCAGAGGCCCTGGATATGGAGCTAGCAAGGGCTCCACAACGTGCGCATGAAATAAAGGGACGCGGCTGCCGTGAAAAGTCCCCTGCCCGGGTCTCCTGAGGACAGCTTGCCCTGTGCTTCCAGGGTGTATTTTTATTTTATAATTTTGTTTTGATTTTGATTTTTAGCTCTTTTACTTGGCCCAAGTTTTCTCTGTACAGTCATTTTCTCCCTAACCCTGCACTTTTTAATTTTTCTGATCAACTTTGCCACTGTTTTTGCTTGTTTCATTCAACTCTTTGTTCAAGAGCGTAAGAATCTAGAAACCAAGACTCCAGCCTTTCAGCACTCAGTCAGAGCAGAGCGCCTGCCTAGCACGCGTGAGGCCCTCGCTTGTCTCAGAGCGCACAAAACACAGATCTAAAACAAAACTCTAGAAATAAAGCCATGCTGTTAAGTTGAGCTGTGGGGGACTCAGGTCAATAATTTCTGACATTTCCAGTTAAACAGAAGACCCAATGCTATTATGGGCTACTGGACTCTTTTAGAATATTTTGCTGAGTTTACACAGCTATAATATTCAGTAACGGAACTTAGGAAAAATGGGGTATACCGATGAATGTCCATTTTGTATCTGTGTATTCAAAGTGGTTGGGGTAGATATATAGTTGCATTGTCTTAATGACTGGAATGATTTGTTCTAATGGTGTTTGTAAATAGGATCTCAAGTCCGCATCTTGTACAGCAATTAACCACTAAGAAGAATATATGCAGTGTATTATTTGTTGGAACTGTACTTCCAATTTGATTTGAAACTGTCTCATTGCTATCTGTTTATCAATAAAACTTTGAAAAAAACTAATTATAACAACAATAGACATGAGAAGGAGGTAGAAAGGTATTTTGAATAGCAATATATTCAGAGAAATGCTTCAGACATAATTCTTATGAACCACATTGTCCAATACGGTGGCTTCTAACCACATGTGGCCAATTAAAGACCTCACTTGTATCTTAAAGTGGAGCTGTAATTCCAGTATATAATACACACTAGCTTCCAAACACACAACAAGAAAGCAAGAATGAAAGAGTATCTCACCAATAATTTTATTGATTACCTGTTACAATAATTTTGAGATAGTATGTTTAATAAAATATGCTATTAAATTTAATTTTACCTGTTTCTTTTGGCTTTAATGTGAGTACAGGAAATTCCTAAATTACATATGCTCATATCATAGTTTGTGGCTCACATAATAGTTCTATAGGACCGCGATGCTTTGGGGTGGGATCAGCGAACTTTCTGTAAGGAAACAAAACGTTTTGGCCTGTATCCCTGTAGGGTGTCAGAGCAGCCGTGGATAACACACGAATGAACAGGTTTGTGTGTTGCAATACACGTATTTGAAGGCAGGCAGGCAGGCAAATCTGGCCTCTGTAACCTAGTCTACCTACTGGGTGCGCAGAATCTTATTAACAGTTTCCTATGAAAAGTAAGCTACACATAGTCGGGGTTTGTCATCTGAATTTGGCTGGCAAGTGTTGTTTTTTGTTTGTTTGTTTATTTTGTTTTTGCGGAACCAGGGATTGAACTCAGGCCCTTGCGCTTGCTGGGGAAGCGCTTATTCCACTGAGCCATCTCTCCGGCCCCGGCAAGTGTGCTTCTGTATCCCACGCGGACCTGCGACAACTGTGCGGTGAAGCGCCTTTCGCCTGTGCCTGGATGTGTCAGGCCCCGCCCCCACGGCCTCCCAGGCCAGGGCCATGCTCCGGAGATCCCTGCCGTAGACTCGGTGTCGCACGTGACCAACAGTGAGTCCGACAACATCCACTCCTGTCAGGGGCTGAGAAGGAAGCCGGCCACACAGTTCACTGTCCAAACCAAATCAATTTTGGAAATGACATGAGGGGCATAATTAATAATTATGTCCGGATAACAGGCTTCGCCAGAGATGTGAGCAATTACCCTGCTCATAAAAGGAGCAAGGCAGTGAAAACAATGTCAACATTCCCTGAGATGCAGACATCAACAATTAGGAGCGCGCTGGACAGCAACTCCTTCATAGCACGTTGCATTAACATTAAGCCCTTAATCCGACACATCTCCAGGGCTGGGCCTCCTTCAGGCCTGAGCAACGACGCTGGCTGCTGACATTCATTCCATCTTCTCTTTGGGCAGCTTCCTGAGCTCTGTTTCACCGCTCTGGGCATCAGCCCCAGCCTTAGCCTGGGTCATGCCCTCCCTACCCCAGTGCAGACTTAGAAAAAGTCGTGCCTTGCCCAGGATGGATAGCGAGGACACAGTAGCTCATTCTACTCCTCCTCGCACTTTTGTATGTAACTGGTAATTCTGATGGCTTAGAAACAACTGTTTCCCGCTTCCACGTAGACTTATACCTCAGGCTGAAGCTGCTCAGCGCGCATAACGGAACACCAGAGGGAGGGCACAAGTGGCACAGCCTGCCGCTCGGAGCCCAAGAAAGCTCTTCCTCGCAAACAGCCCCGCTGTGCACCTCACCACCCCAGACGCAGGGCTGGCAGGAGGTAGCACTTGCGCGGTGGGCGGCGGGGCTCAGAAGCAGCGAGAGACCACCAACGCGAGGCTGACGCAAGCTGCTGTCGTCCCCTGGATTGCTGAAGCCGACTTGCACGTGTTGCTTCCAGCTGACATGGGCTGTGCACAGAAACCTGAGCCCCGACAGGGGAAAGGCGGAGAGACGGGAATTAAGAGGCGTGTGTCCTCGAACCAACTTCCCGCGAGGCATGCAAACCTTCTGTAATGCAAATGTGTACTGATGGAACACAATAATCACCATAATAAAAGCTAGAGACCTTACTCACCTCACTGTCTCCCTCCTGCTATCACTGTTATCTCTGCATAGGAGGTACAAAAAATTACATTTACACACACACACAGGTGCACGCGCACACACACTGCTACACCTGGTCGGCACCAGGGGCTGGAGGCGGGTGTGCACATGTGTGACTCTGCACGTGTGCAGCTCACTGGAGGACAATCAAGAACACGCACCGTGCTTCTGAGGCTGAAACTGAAGCCGCGTTCCCCCTCCGCAGGGATGCCCGTGTCCGTGGCAGGTTATACACATTTCTCCTTCCCCAGATGTCACTTCCCAGAGACAACCTGAGGCAGACAAGATCCAAGCAAGCGCTGGGCTTCGGGAACCCCGCGGACAGCTTCCACGGACCTGCTTCCTTCCACCCTACTTCCTCCCAGGACATGCGCAGCGTCCCGACCACACTCCACCTTCCAGTTCTTCCACGCCTGGGTTTTGCTAGGGCTCAGCTTGAACCACCAGGCCAGTCCTGAGGGTGGAGTAAGAACCTTGACCACATCCTGGGGGTCTTGGCTGTGGCAGCCGCCTGCACATACCACTGATGCTCGTTCATGCTGGCAAACACGCTGAGCGGCACGCTGGTGCACAACCCCAAATGCCTACCCTGACACGCTCTGCCCAGCCACCATCTCCTGCCCCAGCGCTCAGGAGCGCTTTGGCCCAGGCAGCCCCTCCTCTGTTTCTACTCTGGTAATTGCTCCTGGAGCAGGAGACTGTGGCCTGGCTTCAATACCCCGGGAAACCTACCACCTCCTACGACACTGGCTCTGCAAAGACAGACCGATTTTAAACTGCTAAGATACCTTCTGCCCATTCCAGTGCAGTTACACAATCACAACAATATAAAACTTGCCGAGTAGGGCCTTACCATGACTTTTCACTGTATTCACAAGATCAGTTCTACAAATGAAGAAACTGAGGCACAGAGAGCCTAATTCTCCGGTTAGCCAGAGCAGGTGGGAATCTGCACCCAGGCCTGTGTGGTTTCCGGATCCACACTCTTAACTGCCACAGTGTACCATGGCCCAAGTCAGAAATTCAGTTCTCCAGTGATGAATTCATCACTTGGGGCATAGGGGGGCGTCTGAGCTCCCTAGAGAATGGAGCCTGATTCCCAGGTCCTAAGTGTGAGCAGCACATAAGGACTGCATCTCAAAGGGCGCAGCGCTCAGCGGAAGGGGAGAGCAGGCGCGGAGACCTCACAGCACTGCCACAGCCCAAGCACAGCCTCGGGCCAGGCGATCAGGGTCAAGTTCGTCAGGCACAAGCCAGCCGGGCTCTGCAGGCCCCATGTCCCGGTGCTCTGGAAACCTGAGCAGGAGGATCACCCATCCAAGCTAGCAGAGCTCCACTGGGGGCCGGAGGATGTAATTCGCATGAAGGCCTTGGCTTCCATCTCCAACATCCAAAGGAAAGAAAGTCGCCTCTGGCCCTGATGGCGGGCCACCTTGCCAAGGTGTGCTGTAGACGCCCTTTGCCTCTCTGACTGTCTTCCCAAAACACTAGGCCTGCAGTCTGACTGAGGGAAGCAGCACACAAACCCCAACTGAAGGACGCCCTGCAAAACGTCTGAGTTGTGTCCTTCACATCTGTCAAGGTCATCCCACACGAGGAGACCAGGAAGCTCACAGTGTAGAAGGGCCTGAGAGGCCCGCAGCTGCTGCTAAGGCATCGTGATGAGTGTTTGCTAGACCCTGGACAGTGCAGAGTGCTAGGCAGGAAGTCAGGCGCCCCAGGCGGGAGGTGCTCGGATACCAGCAAGGCGGGTGTTGTTCAGTGGTAGTGATCAACCTAGTGCGATGGCTTAGGTAAAACTAGCTACGGCCTGGTGCAGTCGCTGTGGAAATCAGTGCGGACATTCCTCGAAAACTAGGACTGGACGGCCCATTTGACCCAGCTATTCCACCTTCTGGGTATCTTCCCAGAAGAATTAAAAACACCATGCCTCAGTAACATATGTGTGTTTATAGCAGCACAATCTGTGACAGCTAAACCTCTGAAACAACCCAAATGCTCACCAACAAAGGAACAGATAAAAAAGACATGGTGTTATTATGCAAAGGAGTACTACTCAGCCATAAAAAAGATAAACTCTAGGCTTCTGTAGGTAAGTAGATGCAACCGGAGATCATAGTCCTAAGTGACTCAGATCAGACTCTCATGCACAAACATCGTATTGCCTCCTTAGAGTAAGAAACCGAAAGAATAAAGGCGAAAAGGTATATCAGATTTTATAAAATGTGAAGACATTTCAAAAGGAAAGGGAATCTGGGATGGAGGAATGGAGAAAAGAAAGGGAAAAGGAAAGCTAAGATTATTATACTACTAATTTCAGTTCATTGAAAAGCAAGGCTTGTGCTGATAGGGACTGGACAATTAAACACTGATGTCTTGTATTCCGAGTAACTAACTTAAAGGTAACAAGGCGCAATTTATTAACAACTGTTACCTTTCTATCATCTTGTTTCAAAATTTTGGTTTTTGAGGGGTTTTTTTCTCTTTAAAATACAATAAAATCGGGGCTGGGGAGATGGCTCAGTGGACTAAGCGCTTCCCTGGCAAGCGCAAGGGCCTGAGTTCAATCCATGGTTCTGCCACAAAAATAAATAAATAAATAAATAAATAAATAAAATAAAATAAAAGTAAATTTAAAAAGTAAAAACTAGCTAAGGAGAGGGTGGGAAATCTACACTATCTTTGCAGGTGTTTAAGAATCTAAAACTAGTTTAAAATAAAGGCTTAATTTGAGTTGCACCTCCCTGGGGCTGGAGGCAAGTTGTGCAAGCGTAGGGAAAGCCTCCCAGGGTCCCGGGGCTCGGGGCATGCTGACGCCGCCGAGGCGCAGGGTGCCTGGGGCTGGGGAGCTTCGGACAGGCTCGAGCGCCTCCTCCCAGGGCTCAGGCTGGGCCTGGGATGCCAGCCCACTCGCTGCCCAGTCGGTCGGCCTCCCCTTCCAGACTTCTCACACTGGCTGAAGAATGCTTTCAAGGGCAGAGGAAAAAGCAACAGCACTCAAAGTCCTTCAAAGGTTTAAAAAGGAGGAAACGTGTGAGGCTTTCATCCTCGTGTAGGACTGGCAGGTGTGTAGGAAAAGGGAGATGGCTCCGGGAAGGATGCAGGGGCCAGGGAAGGGCCAGGGGATGGGAAAGGAGGGAAGGGACAAGCACAGCCTCCACCTGGGGAAAAAGCGGGAAAGGGAAAGAAATCTGTCTAAAAAAGAGGAACCGAGTCCTAGCCCAGGTCCGGTGAGTGCGTGGAGAGCTTCCTGCTACCCTGCGCCAGCGGGACCAGTCCCAGCCCAGGCGCAGCGAGGGCCGGACCCTCTCCCGCCCCCTCGGGCCG
>NW_004524619.1:15417083-15419127 GCF_000260255.1 Octodon degus | reverse complement strand
TTGTACAGCAATTAACCACTAAGAAGAATATATGCAGTGTATTATTTGTTGAAACTGTACTTTCAATTTGATTTGAACCTGTCTCATTGCTTTATGTTTATCAATAAAACTTTGAAAAGAAAAAATAAAAAAAAATAAAAAAATAAAAAAGAGGAACCACTGTCCCAGTGTGCATGAACTGCTCCAGGCACTACCCCGCCCACGGTGGTCGGGCTGCGCTGTGCTTTTCTGCAGTTTTGTGCTTGACGCTTTCATTCAGACAGAAGATAGGTGCTGATATCAGACACATTTTAGAAGCCTTTTTGTAGCAGAAAATGCCCCACCCCCACTCCCAGCAGTACACTTCAGTTTCTGAGCTGCCCAGGTAACAGTTCCTGTTCCAGTTCTGGTGGCTCCTGTCTCTCAGAGACGGCTGGTCTCTGTGATGCACATTGTATAAACCAATCCCCAATGGACACGCCATTCTGCCTTTGGACCTCCTGCTTGGTTGTCCAATAATATCTGATAGTCTGGAAATGATCCCAATCGGTGTCCATCACCATAAATAAATCTGCCTCCAAATCCTGAAAAAAACAAAATAAGGACAAAAGGAGGAAAACCCTAGCAACCACACCACTCCTCTGAAGCTCTCGGTGAGTGGTAAAGGCCTGCTGAAATGCAAAGTGATCCTGAAACTTTTATTCCCTTTCCCTCCTACCCCACCCCTGGAACCAGGGGTTGAACTCAGGTCCATGCACTTGCCAGGCAAGCACTTATTCTACTGAGCCATCTCCCCAGCCCTTGTTGTATTCCTTTCTGTGAACAACAATTCTCACAGGAAGGCACCAAGTTGCAAATGAGTCTGACCAGCAGAATTTCACACGTGATATAAAAATTTCACGCCCGATATTATTTTCAACGCATGCAAGGAGCCTTTCTTAACCTACAAGAGAATTAACTAGCTGTCACTGTATCATCCCTCACTGCCTTCTGGTGGGAGCTTCATGAGGGCCAGTGAGTCAGACTGGGACTGGCATTCCAGCATGTACCGCTTCGTCTACCCCTTTCCCTGACCTCCTACCTCTTTCCTCTCCTATACCACAGCTAACAAACTCTTTAAAAGCCCCATACTATGTGGGCACCGCTAGTCTTTGTGGAGAACTTTATTCTGCTCTGAGATAATACATGCAATTATCTGTATAAAACGCAGACAGATGCTTTAAGAATGAACAAAATTATAGGACCATAAGAGTTACAGCAGAGTCACTCCCTACACGCTTGGATTCCACAGACAGACTCAAAATCCCTGTCTCTATTTACCCTGGGGCGGGAAGGAAGTTCCCTGCTTCTCTTTCCAGATCGCTCCTTCCCCATCTGTCCCTTTGCAGCCTTTTTCCTTCCCTCCCTTCTCTCTTCTGTTTGACACTGGAAACGACAGCTGAGGACCAGGCGGCCCAAGAGGACAGGGCACACGGGGCACTGCCTGATGCTCGTGGCCACATGCTCCAAGGCCTCATCACTGCGCTGCAGAGTGAGGCACTGCCACACGGGTCTTCTGTACACGGAGCTCAACAAGCACTGGCAGTGGGTGACACCAGAGAGGAAACTTGCATAGCAGGGCACATGCACACGCATGCACACATACATATTAATCTTTGATTTCCAAAGGACTGAAGATTGGTACAACGAACAGTGACTGAGGTCAGCACCCCACGTCCCAGGCCGGCTTCTGCTCCCCAAGGTGCCCCTCTCCTTCATGGGGATGGTTCTACCCACATTTTCTTCCCCTTCGTTACTGAAGAAAGAAGATAACTACCACTTACTACTCACCTAACGCCAGCACACAGGCTGCACGCTGCAGTTACCTTATTCCATGAACTCAGATATCACCGATTAGGAGACTCATCCAATTTCGGGGATGTTCAAGTATGGAGGAGAAGCAATTTTCAAGCATGACTAAAGGAAAACTACATCCTGATTCCAGAGACACGAACATGTGATGAAGAAGAAGAAGAAGAAGAAGAAGAAGGAGACGGAGAAGGAGAAGGAGAAGGAGAAGGAGAAG
>NW_004524619.1:15402957-15416964 GCF_000260255.1 Octodon degus | reverse complement strand
GGGAGGAGGGGGAGGAGGGGGAGGAAGAGGAAGAAGAAGAAGAAGAAGAGGAAGAGGAAGAAGAAGAAGAATCTCAGCATCAGTGAAAGGTGCTAAATTGTTTAGGCCTTAAAGGAAACGAAGGACCAGTAAGCATCATTCAGAATTTCAGATAACAGAATGATAGAGGCCTAAAGAGCCGGTGGGGGACCTCTCGGACCTGGGGGGCCAGAGGGTGCTCCGCCTCGCTGCAGCACTTCCAGGGATTTCGATCTCCAAGCGAATCAAGGTGGTCCCAACCCTGTCTCCTCCCAGAAGAAGAGAGACACGTGATGCTCTCACGAGAACACCTGGCACGAGAGAAGCTAACTGGGTCACTATCTTAACTACCTTGTGTGCACGTTTAGTTTTCTCTTAGTTCCTTGAAAACAATGTTTTGTGCTAATACTGTTTAGACAAGATATCACACCTTATGTTGCACTCCCATTACTTTGAAGAAAATATGAAATGTATCAACTGTTGTCACTGTCCTACTAACTTGCCTGGGTTTCACTGTTCATCTTTTTTTTCTTTAAAATAAAAAATTAAAAATAATCTTTAACTTAAAAAGATAAAAATAAAAAAAAAGAACACCTAATGGAAGGCAGTTGGTACACACACCACACCCTGGTTAAGCCAGACAGGATGCTGAGGAGACAAACACAATCCTTGCTTTGGTATATAGGGAGAAAATAAAAGCAATTAACAACAACTGAGGTAACACCCTAAGGCAAGAGTCCTGGGAACATGCCACACTTATGAGGACTCGTTAACATGTCGTCTGTGACTGACAGAGAAGGCAAACTGAAGGCTATAGCCAGGCACAGTGGGCAGAGCTGTGACTGCACCTACCAGGAGGCTGAGGCAGGAGGGGGCCTGTTCCAGGCCAGACTGGGCAACTTGGCCCAAAATTAAGTGAAAGGGCCTAGGGACATGGTTCACTGGTAGAGCGCTGCCTATCACGCCTGAGGCCCAGATCAATCCCCAGTACCAGAAAGGGTGACGGGGGCAGGGGAGACACGAAGGAAGCCACACACAGCCTAAAGATCTGGGCATCCAGACAAAGACCCAACAGAGCAACCTCCCATGCCCCAGCTACCCTGACTCCTGCCTATACCTTCTCCCTACACTGCACTCGGCAGGCCTGGCCCCATCCAGGTGGTTCCGCCTTAAGGGTCCAGGTACTGCCCACTTGGACTCTTGTATCAGCCTCTATCAGCTCTGCTGGTTGCTGGAATTAGAGACTGCTCTTCAGTAACTCCAAGATCAGAGCCATTATTTATTACTGTCCTCTCTTGATTTGAGGCAGGTAAGAGGAAAAAATACCAATAATCTTGGCCTGGGGATAGGTTTCCACAATCTTTCTTTTGTATCTACACAAAAGATTAAAGGGCCATGGATGCTCAGGAAACCTACCAGGAGGCGTCCCAGCTTAGCCTACTGGATTAGCAACACCAACCATGGCCTCCAGGGTAATCTGTCTCTTTCATCTTGCCCCACAATTAACGTTTGGGAAGGGCTCCCTCGTCTCCCAGAGACAGTACTTTCCGGTTATAAGCTACAAGGACAGTCATCAAATTGAATGTGATGACTGTTAAAGGGAATTTGCTAATATTAATGCCCACTTTCAACTGGAAGGCCTGAACCACAAATTTCTCCTCTTTTGGCTGGAAGAGACCAGGCCAAGGGGGAAAAATATCCGTATAAAGTTAAAGGAAATATCTGCTACTATTATTCAATTATTTAATATATCATGGAGGACAGAAGTCGTGGCGTGCTACCTACAGAGCTCCGATTAGACACAAAGCCATACTGAACTTTTCCCACCCAGAGGCCGCTCCGTAATGGCAAAGGGAGGCACAATGTATAGAAAGTTCTGGAGTGTAACAGGAATCAATAGCCCTAAAGTAATGTCAACCGCTGGTATTCACTGACTACTTTCCCACCGGCATCCGCACTGGCATTTAGCCTCAACCTTATTTATTTTTTATTTATTTTTTATTTTTTTTTTAAATTTATTTGAGAGAGAGAGAGAGAGAGAGAGAGAGAGAGAGAGAGAGAGAGAGGTGTGTGGCCAGCTCAGCCCACCAGGGGGCGGGCTGGCTGGCATGTGGTGCTGGGGGATTGAACCGCGGTCCCCAATGCTTTGCCAAGCTTGTTCTAAGTAGGTGCTTTAGACCACTGAGCCATCTCTCCAGCCCCAGCCTCAACCTTATTTAGATTCTGTTCCCATTTATGTTTCCAGCTGGGAAAAAGCTAAGACGCAATGGTGCTGCACATCCTGGCCTCCACGCCCTTCACCACAGCAGCCGGGGTCATGGACCAGGAAGGCTGAGGGTCAGCACCACGACTTCCTAGTTGTATGACCTTGGAGGAGCTGCTGAACTATTCTAAGCCTCAGTTTCCTCTTCTGTAAAAAGGAGGTAGGTGGCTGAAAAGTTAAACCCAACATTTGGCGGGGTAAGGGATAGGCTACGTGTGCTAAGGGTTTCACTCTGTTCCTGTTGCTGTCGCCAAGAGGGATGTCACGTTCCTAGCTGGCTTTACAACATCGACCAGTTATTATTCGTTTATATTATGTCCAAAGGAGGTAGAACGTCACCACTAATATGAACCAGAGCCTCACACGGCGGCATGTGCCTATAGTCCTAGCACTCTGGAAAGCTGAGGCAGAAAGAATGCAAGTTTGAGCCCATCTTTGGAAGCTTAGTGAGACCCTGTCTTAGAATAAAACCTCGTATCAAGAATAAAACCTGGTAGAGAACAGTACTAGTGCTGTAGTTCAGTGCAAGAAGGGCTGCATTTCCACATGCAACTGGGAAAGGTTTGGGGAGGTCTGTCTGTCTGTCTATCTATCTATCTATCTATCTATTTATTTTGGTTGAACTGTATTTTAAGGGAAGTTTACTCTTTGTTTTTGGTGCCGAGGACCGAACCCAGGGCTTCCAGCTTGCGAGGCAAGCATTCTACCTCTGATCCAAATCCCCAGCGCCTGCGACTGGGAAAGGTCTGGGATTGCTTCCATACTTCTCACACGGAACTCCGCCTGAGTCTCCAGGTAAATTCCTACAGTTAACAACCAGTTCAGGGGATTGAAAACACACAGTTTTAGATATGCTCCAGACCCAAGAAAAAACCTTCATTATCACCCATGGCACTTACTCGGCTTTCGGCATCCATAATCTGTCAATTATGGTTAAAATGCGTAGAGGAATATTCCACGTCTCAACGATGTTTGCATATTCAGCTTATAAGCAGCAGCCTGCTATGGTGTAAGCAAAGCATGCTATCTCTGACGTCTTATATTTCAATGTTCTTTACACCAAAACAACAAAATATTTAAACAGTTAACATCTGCTCAACGACCTAAGAGATGAAAGATTTCGGAAGGCATAGGCGGTGTGTTGACTATGGAAAAAGTCAAATTACACAGCGGCCAGATTTTTGTGAGTCTGACCTATTGTGTCAAAAAAGGAGAGCCAACTGCCGGAAGATGTATGGGGGGGAAGCTGAAGCCGTAAACAATCTGAGAAGACGCAAACGAACAGATGGCAGAATGCAAATAAAGACAAGGAGGATTTTAAAAATAATAGGAATTCTAGCACGTCCTTCGAGCAAGATGCAAAACCTGCGTCACTGCAGCGATCATGATCCGTCTTATTTCAATGTTTACAATTTCAGATGGTAACGTGGATGGAAAACGGGGAGAAGCGGTGGGAATGAAAAGACTTGGGGATGCAAAATGACCTTCTGTGCCGAGAAAACAAGGCAGCTGGGCCAACTACGCCCAGAAGTGCGTCCCTAGTGCTCCACAGACACAGCCCCACGTGCCACCCTCTCTTGGGGCTGCCACCCCCCGGAGCACCACCAGTTTTGCTCCCATAAGACATTTGGTGGAAACAACTTACACATGCCGGGGGAGAAACATCCGACCCGCACTAACTGAATAATCAAAATGCTGTTTGTTCCTGGAGGGCTGGCGCAGACAGAACAGATGAGTTTTTCCTAGTCCAGCCAAACTAGGAATTAATTTTGTTCTTTTTAGCTGCAAGTCAGTTGGCACCGAGTGGAGGCACTGGCTAGAGAAGACGCGGAGACGGCGTGCCGAAAACTGTACCTAGAATCCTCTCCGCTAACAGGCAAAGGTCTCATATGAGTAGTAATAGCCTGTTCTTGCCAAAATCAGTGGCAGCCTGTGGCCATTCCCCTAGGGCATTCCATGGCCACCTTCTCAGTGAAAAAGACATAAATTCAAGCACCCATGATAAAGAAAACCATAGCAACAAATTCAAATAGCTTGAAAACTGTAAGGTTCCTGGCTTCATACGAGGGAACAGAAGTGCTGGTGTCAGGGACCATCATGGATCTGATTTTTTTTTTTTTCTTTACATTTCAGGGCAAGAAGTTGCCTTCACAGAGCCAAAACTACGTTGCACTCCACTTTGATCACACACACACACACACACACACCCCACAGATAAACTCTCAGTTTGAGAGGAAACTAGCAAGCTATGGAAAGCCCTGAGTAGCCTCGCTGGAGACTCGCTTATCATGAAACCATCAGTGCAACCAGGCACGCCCCCAAGCCCGGGTGATGCCTCCGTTCATGGGAAAGAGGCCAGGCTAAGCGAGCAGTCCAGGCCTCTTCTGGTCATTGTGGTCAGCACTGTTAGCACGGGAAAGGGCAGGAGACCCCAAGGACTTGAGGAAGTGGAGGGATGGAGTGGAGCAGCAGGGGGACAAAGCTGGGACATGGCATGGTCCAGAGCTTGCCTGGGTTTAGCTCCCAGCACTGCAGAAAAATGGGCGCCCTGAAATACCCCCAGTATTTGAAACCACTCAACCCGTCCCATATGTCATGTGTCACCCCAAATTCTTTATTTTTTTAAAAAAGTCATTAAAAGAAGAATTAAAGCATGAGAAAGCATTCCTGAGGTTCTGACCCACGTTCCCAGTTCCTTGGCAGGCAGGGTCGCGAGCCGGAGTGCATCACAGGGCCGCCAGGGCAGCCTCAGGAGGGCAGAAAAGCCGCGAGGCCCGGCCGAGGCAGGGGTGGGCCAGCAGCCGGCTCTGCGTCGCACTCCGGAATCCCGCCGCTGCAGCCCGGCGCACTGCGCCCGGCGCCCGGCAGCGCAAGGACCACGGCGCGCTCCCAACAGCACGGAATCCAGTTCCTCGGACTCCGAATCCTGCTTGTTACTCGGAAGACACACGGAACGTGTTCTCCTCCGCCCTTTGCTTCCCGTAACCCTCTGCACCTCACAGACAGCCCCAAACCTTGGTTGTGATTCAAATAAACTTATGAGTAGGGGATGTCCCTGCATGTAGGCAGCGCCCTAATCAACGGCCCAACTCACTCGGTGGCTTCCAGCTTGGAAAACCGTCACTGACAGTGACATATAGCTTTATTAGAAATCTATCAGGCCTGGGGACAGAGCCTGCTAAACGGACCCTCAAAGCAGGACTCTAACAGGTGCCCCACGGAACTGCCGCCTCTCACTCCTGAAATCCCCAGCGAGGTGGAGTCCAAGGTGCAACAAAGTGTGTCCAGAATTCATTTTGCCAGAGGAGGAAACTTCTCGGGCTCGGTGGAAGCAAGCCTGCGCCCGCTGAAAAGCACGGATTCTGCCTTCCTACAAGAACCTTCAAAGCTTGAAATCAGACAGTGCAGGGTGGATTATACACAAGTGTACTTGGCGAAGTCAGTCTAAGTAATTATCTCATGCTTCTTTCTTGTTTCATGAATAATTCGGCAAAATTGCAGCCACTGATTAGACAATTACTTTTGACCAATATCTTATTTTGGTATAATATATCTTTTTTATTTTTATTTTTTTCTGTATTTTAGGGAAGGGTCTACAGGGTATTCAGGGTCTCACTACTAGATCAGACTCATAGTGATCCTCCTGTTTACAGCCTCCCAAGAGCTGGGATTACAGGCGCATGCCACCATGCCCAGTCTCAGTTGTTTCAGAGTGTCCCTGGGGCGGGGCCAGCATGGCAGGCCCAGGGATCAAACCCCTGGCCCCTGCGCCAGCTTGCAGGCATTTTAATCCACCAAGCTGTTTGGCCAGCCCTGCTACATAAGATACCTTGACATAAGAAGAGAGGGGAAAAAAAAAAAAAGAGAGAGAAAGACGCAGATTTGTAATTCATTTTAACCAACAACTTCCTGCAAACCACACTAAATTTTTTTTCAAAAAATCTGATTTTATCATAGTTTATCTTATTGATGTCAAACTCCTATAAGAAATTAATTACCTACCTATGGCTGAGATGAGAGACTTACTCAAATGCACGCCTCGCTAACGTAATAGTTAAATCACAACGTAAAAGCTGAATTTCAGGGGGAAAATTATCAACACGCCCCCCCCCCCAAATCAAAGGAACCAAAGAATTTTAGAGATGAAAGGGATTCTGAGACTGAGGAGCTAGCTTTTGATGCTTCGGTAAAGCTATTTGCAAAACCAAGGGCAAAGTAAATAGCTATAAAGGTTCTGCTCCAGCACTCCATTACGTGCATATGTACAGGAAGTTGTAGCCTCACCTACCACCCTAGCCCAAAAGCAAAAAGATATTTGTCCATGAAGGTCAGGAAGACGTCAGCAGGCACTTTGTTCTCCATGATGCTTCTTAATCTTAATTCTACAAGCTCTAACAACTTCAATATTGATGTTTTCAGCAAAATAACTCACGGTCTGCATTTTGTCATCAAGTTTAATTTTAATGGAAACCACTAGACTAAAACACTTTCTGTTCAACTGCAGGTTTCTAATAAATAGGTGCCTGAGATGACTATGAAGACAAAATGGCTCTCATATTACTTTGAGCTTGAGGACAGGACAAGAGGAAAGGGCAGAACGCAACGACGCTACTGGTGTACCAGCCAGGAAGCAGGTTGTCCGAGCACACTGGGGGACCAACACTTCTACACCTAGAGAAAGCAATGCTCAGAGCTCCCTACGTGCAGAGATGAGCTGGAAGGGCGTAGCTCTTCTCTGTGCCCCACAGGATGTCTAAGGAGTGGGTCACACACACCCCCACCAAGCCGAGGGACAGCCTGGAGGAAGCACAGCAGATGGACAGTGGTCTCCCCAACCCTGGTGGTACCTGGAAACTGCTGCTGGAACACTGGTCACATGATGTGCAGGACCTCCAGGTGTGGAACTCACTCCAGGGGCAAGCTGTGCTCCACCCAGGGCTGAAGTCCAGGTTCTAAGCATTGCCTCTGTATCATCTAATTTCTAATAGAAGCCTAAAACAATACCCAACTCACTTGGAACAAGACGCGCAAAGGAAGATGTTATCTTTACCTATGAGTAAGTTTCTATTACCACAACCTAAAGACTTATAATTTCTAAAACACAGAAATGATGTGACTTAGGTACAAAAAGGGAAGGAAAAAGCTGTCTATAAAAAGTACTATAAGCGAATCAAAGTTTCATCCCACAAAGAAGGAATGCGCTATGGTCTCTGTCTTCTCCATTGCTGGAAACATTCTGCACTTCACTACTGCAGCGGGGGTAATAACACTCCTCACACTCAGCCAGTACAAGGGTCCACACACGCAGAGCGGGTGTGCTAACCACCTCTGTGTTGTGCAAAACCAGACACGCCAGTGTGCAAGCAACAAAGCTCACTGCACTAAATACAATACGAAAGTAGCTTAAGAAAGCCCCAGACACAAGCTGAGCCTAAAACAGCATAATGAAGAACAGCCTCAAGGATCAGGACCAAAGTAAGACTAGATCAGCCAGAAGGCAAATGGGTCTTGCCATGAAGAGCCTTTTCTAAAAGCGGTCAGCAAATGATGGCACATAGACCAAGCCATGCCTTTGTTCTCTAAATAAAGTTTTATTAGAACATGGCCCCCAAACAATGGCTAAGATGTCATCTCAGGCTCCTTTCAAGAGGTAGAGTAAATGTATCTGGGTCACAAAACCGAAAATACTTAGCATGCTGCTCTTTCTAGACAAAGCCTGCCACTCCTCCCTAGTCTACAGCAATGTGTACCTACAATTCCAGTGATCTGTGACTTGTAGCAGAGAAGAAATCATCTTTATTTTCAGTAGTCTCAGACCAGCTGTTGAATTTAACAGTTAGTATTCACTTCAAATAGGAACGTGGGGGAAAAAAGCCACAGTGCTTGAGAATTTGTCATTACCAGAAGTCACTGTAGAGCTGCCGCACGATGTCAAAATGTCGGAGGCGCACACGGCAACCT
Organism: Octodon degus; assembly: GCF_000260255.1. NCBI lineage: Eukaryota > Metazoa > Chordata > Mammalia > Rodentia > Octodontidae > Octodon > Octodon degus. The sequence goes on along the minus strand of NW_004524619.1, from coordinate 15,408,722 downwards.
TAATACCATGAGAGTGGTTAGACCTGCTGGCCTGCTGGAAAAGCTTGTGAGGTATTAATAAAATATTTATGTACTGTCAGTCACAAATTTTAATATTGTGATAAACCATCTCAATATAATTAGTTCCCTCTGTAACCCTATGTACTCTGGATAACAGAGTTTAAAATATTCACCATGAGGGCTGGTGAGACAGCACAGCAGACTAAGTGCCTGCTAAGGCAAGTGCAGGGCACAGGGTTCGATCCCCAGTACCGCAGGCCGCACTGCCCGCATCCCCGGATGTGCTGAGCCTGAGTCATATGTGTTCATGCACGCCTATTATCCTAGCACTGGGGAAGCTGAAAACAGGAGGACCAGTATGACTCTGAGCTGTGTAGTGAGACCCTGTACCAAACGCATAAGAAGAAAAATAAAAAAATAAAAGATTCACCATATATTTATTAGCCCAAGGCACCTGAACACCTTCCCAATACCCAGGAACAAAATGTAAATCCCTGCCTGGATATTTAGGAGGTTCTTACAGTCCATATTGATACTGAAAACGATAGAATGATGTAAATAAATCAATCACTGTAACATGGGACAAGAATAGCAGTTGTCCCATATCACGGATTCTTTTTTAATTTTTTAATTATTTATTTGGTACAAGGTCTCACTATGCAGCTCAGACTCATGATGATCCTCTTGTCTCAGCCTCCCCAGAATTGGCATTACAGGTGTGAGCCACCACGCTTGATTTCTGTAGCCAGCACAGCACCACCTGGGGTTTTGGGGCTGACAAGACATACAGTACTGGCGATTGAACCTGGGTCCTTGTACTTGCCAGGCAGGCACTTAGATCACTGAGCTACCTCCCTAGCCACCCATATGGCAGATTCTGAGGACAGAGGCATCAGGCTTCTCAACAGAAAGCTAGTGCCTTGGATATTGCATATTTGAAATGATTTCCTGTTTCTTGGCCCCCACCCAAGTTGGTGGTCTCCTCTACACTGCGTTCCACTGTCAAGCCAGAGGTGGGGGGGGGGGGGCGGCAGGAGGCATAAACCAAAGACTCATCAGAGAACTTCCCTGGGTAAGGAGATACATCACAAAGGCCATCAAAGCTACCAAAGCCTAGCTAAGATGGCAATTTCCTTAATAAAGGGAAAACACTTTACAGCCCATCAAGCCAATAAATCGACCTTTTAGGAAGTTTCTAAGAACAAATTGACTTTAACAATTCCTTGGGAAACATTGTGACATAATGTCTGTCATACCAAAATTAAATGTTTTCAGGAAAAGCAAAAATAGTGAAGTCGAGAACAGGCAATGGGAGACACCGACAGCCCAGTGGCAGGTGTCAAGCCTGAGGAGTTCCCCACACGGCCTTTCTCAAGCAGGTCCAGACACAGGATTTCACAGACCACTGAGAAGTGCAACCGTAATGACAACACTGGACTCTATTGTTTCAACTCCAATGGGACAACCCAGCCACTAAAACCAAGCACAGGAAAGCCTTTCCAGCATAGATGTACACTTTACTGAAGATGTCCTTGCCGCATTCTGCAACGAGGCAGAAAAAGGAGTAAGAGCATAAATTCAGCAATTTCTAGAACGTGCCTTGCATTGGCTTAACGATCGACAGCAATGGTCCTGAGCAGTCAGATATCTCCATAACTTCTTCTGCACCAACCACCTGATTTGGAGAACAGAGATGTTCTCTCCTTCTCTTCGTCTGTTTTCTACACAAGTGACACAGCTCTCGTAAGGGCGTCTACTGTAGAGGGTCCTTTAGCCTATATTATGAAGCACTTTCGAAGCAGCATATTAGATTACAAGCTATTTTCCCCTTGGGGTCGTATGTTACGAACCGCACCTGCCCCCTGCGTAACAACGAGCTGTGGACCATCAGGGTGGCAACTGAGAACGAGTTCAGGACACATCTGTTCCCCGCCTTTCCAGCACTGTTCCAGTGAGGAAGGCTCCCACTCCCATTGGAGGGCCTCAAACCCACGACGCTAAGCTTCATCAGTTTTTAGCATATTCTAAATCTTTGTGATCTAATCACTAGAATGATTATTTTGAAATGTATTAGTCTCAAAACTTGATAGACATATGTCATTGCTGGTATTTTTAAAAAATCACGAGACATAAAGATTAAAAAAAGCTTAACAGTAGGCCTTTTTTCCCAAAATAAGATTCCTATCTTATCCTGACACTCTCAACAACAAATACCCTGTTATGGGGTGATTTCTTCTCTCTTTTGGGGTCTCTTCCTTACCTTGCCCTCTGTAAGGACCCTGGAGCTTCTATAATAATTGTATTAACCACTATGTCATTTGATATTTTTCTCAAAGCCCTTTAAAAGAAAAGGCCTATGCTGAGTGACAAATGGCTAATAAAAGGCCTCACAAGACTCGGCGTGCCCGGTCAATCCACACAGCACAGCAATGTTTGGCTGTACCATGTGCATTCCACGCCATGGACTGAACCCTGCTATAATTTTCTCACATTAAGAGCTTGAAACAAACAGAAAGAACAAAATACAATTTTCAGAAGCTAAAACAAAGTGCCAGCTGCCCAAGACAAATCTCAATCTCTGAAGCACCACCGGGACAAAACATCTCACACCACCTACTCTATTCCCTCAGATAATGGGGAAAAGGTTCGCTTATTTGTTTCAAATTCCACAGTCTATGCTAAGAAAGAAGCCAGAGGAGCATATAATTTTAAGACTCTGCTCATGAGGTTCGCTTAAGATAGAATTTATTTATAAATCTAATTGGAGGTTGCCATTTTGTTTGCAGGGGGTGGTGGAAAGGGTTGGACTGTGGAACACAGCTGGTTATCTCCAGATCATGAGAAGGAATTCCAGGGTCCTTAGAGAAGTCAGGATAGGGAAGAGACACGAGAGCAGCAAAGGAAGGCAGGTGCAGATGCCTCGGCCCTGCTGCCCGGATGTGAGTGCTGCGCTGGCGCATGTGCGTAGCACAGATGAAAGTATCATTCTAGGACCCTAATGTATCTTCAAGCCTTGTTTTCTCTGGGGCTCTTATAAACTCTTCACTGTGTTAATATGCCTCTGGGTATCAATTCCCTACATTCTAAGACCGGTCAGTATAAACACCCTTGTACTCCCGATTTGACACGCAGTGTTTCACGCGTCCCATTTTACTTTCTCCCTGAAGGACAGCTATTCATCAAGTAGGGCACTATCAGTGGACGCCAGGTCTACACCAGAAAAATAGAGCAAGACTGATACAAATTATAGAGCTAATTTAACACCAAAAAATCTACCGGTGCCAGAAACATGCAGCTAATGAAGGTCTAAGGATGTGGGAAGGACGTTTAATTAGCCTGAATTATCTGGATAATTACATTGATTTTTGCTAAAGTAAATTCATTCTTAATTGGTGAAGCTAATTATATAAATATATATCTCTTCTACCACGTTCTAGATTTTTCAAACCAAAGTGTGTTCGGTTTAATTTTCCTAGGTAAGTGCTAAATTGCACACTTCCCTTTCCATTCGTATAAACAAACCCCTGGTGTGGACATGACCTAAAAAAAAGGCATGTATATCTCCTGAATTGTCCTCTCCCTAATTGCATCATTCTAAAAACAAAATCCACCAGAGGTTAATGTGCAGAACCTACACTTAATTCACAAACATGGCTTGGAAAAATGGTGAGCAGGTGCCGGTGCGAGGCAGAGCCGCGACAATTTCTGTAGCGTTCTTGCATGTAATTAGCCTCTTTTTCCCCCCTTAGCTATTTATAAATGCATAAATATATCCACACTCTACGTAACAATGACAGACAGTGACAACATATTGATATACAGTGCCACTTCGTAGTTGGAAATGAATATTTCATTAGCTGAGCTATCTCTGCTGGGTTACGACCTTCAACTCTAAATTTAAATTCATCTGTTTTCAGGCGATTAAACTGTTCTTGAGCACACCACCGAAATTAAAGATGTAGAGGTAAATTTTCAAGATAATTTTTAATTTCAAAATAGGTCAATGGTGTGCGCACTACATTCTTGAAAAGAGTTGTATCTCATAATGACAGACATTTTGGTCATTAATGATGTTTGCTTCTGTGTGTGAAAATGGAGCAGCAGAAGAACAGAGCGAGGCCACGGGGTGACATCATCAGGCTCCCGATTTCCTCAGAGGAACGCAGGACACCAGCTAGACTGACCCACGCCTCACAGAAGCACAGAGTGGCCCCACTTCCCGTCCACATGGCCTCCTCCAAGACTAAACTCTTGTATCTTTAAGGGCTGTCCATCTTCTCTGAGGTTAAACATACATCTTCGTAGAATCGAGAGTTTTCACGTGCTATCTCATGCATTAAGAAATGACTATCTCAAAGCAGTGAAGAATAGAAGGAGATCAGGGGCTGACTGAAAGACACTTCCTCCCCAGTGAGTGCGGCCTCGCCGGCCCGACCCCAAGCCTAGGTGAAGCCCTCCCACCTCCTGCTGGGCGCAGGCAGCAGGTCCTGGCAGAGTGGCTTCTCTTCAGAACTTCCGAGCAGTCTTCCAGCACACTACACTGACATAACTGCTTTTGATGATTCCCAGCATTGCTTCTGTGGGGGATCCTCTTCCCCTTTCTGCTCCTTACAGCCCAGGGTTTCTCGGAGACATCCAACATTGTCCTTGAGTCATGTCGCTCAACCCAGACGCTGTCCTTAGCCGATTCCTCAGTCTTCAAGGGCCAATGGCCAGCTGGACCCATGCAGTGCTGACGAACCCACCAACACCTTGCACACACCCCTTTCATGATTCTCCACATGAAGTCTGAAACCCAACACTGATGCTGTGCCCCACAGTGTCTCTTGGGAACTCAGTCTCACCTTCCTCCGCTCCCAACCCTCACGTCCCTCCTCCAGCCCAGGACCTGTCTGTGGCTCCTGGCACAGGCCGGAACACCTGTTGCTCAGGGTTTGTCAGCTGCACTAAGCGTGGTGCCTGCAACCCCACACCCCATGCCACCTCGATGTCCATCTCAACCCTCAGCACACACCATCCAACCCTTCCCCACCCATGGGAATCTGCACCACTCCCACAATGTCCCTGTCCACTGAGCAATACTTGGGGGCAGACACAGCTGGGTCCCCTAGCAGCATATTTCTCTATTCCTGGAGGCATCATGGTGATGGTGTTACATGAATTATCATCTCTATCTCTTCCATCTCAACTATAAAGAACACTCATTAAGAGCTTCAGAACACAGGACAGTGTTTGGCACCAAGTGGATAATCAATCAATAAATATATTTTTGTAAGTGCATTACTAAGTGAAATCAACTCCACTAGGACCATCACTATCTTGGAAGACAAGTGCATGCTGGCTGGAACCTTGGCTTCAGGCCTCACATCAGCGAGAAGGTTCTGGGAGGTCAGCTAGGTTACTGAGGCTCCACTATTCCCTTAACACTCTTCCCCTCTCGTCTCACAAGACCAACCTACGTCCATTAACACCATCAACTACTTCCCTCCTTAAAATACCAGCTTCAGGTTTCTGGCACTCTGATTTCATTGCACACTGAACTGCTCTGCACACATCACACTTTTAAATAAACAACTGGTGAAAAGATACATTCAAGGGGCTGGGAGATGGCTCAGTAGAATTAGCACTTGCCTGGCAAGCACAAGGTCCTGAGTTCAATCCTCAGTACTGTGAAGAAGGAGAAGAAGAAGGAGGAGGAGAAAAAGGAGAAGAAGGAGGAGGAGGAGGAAGGAGGAGGAAGGAGGAGGAGGAGGAGGAGGGAGGAG
>NW_004524619.1:15382893-15402421 GCF_000260255.1 Octodon degus | reverse complement strand
GGAAAGGGGGAGGAGGCAGGAGGGGGAGGGAGAGCAGGAGGGGGAAGGGGAGGAGGGAAAAGGGAGGAGGGAGGAGGGGGAAGAGGAAGAGCAAGAGAAAGAAGAAGACGAAGACAACGACGAAGAAGATGAAGATGAAGATGACGACCACAATGACACATTCAAAGTCTGTCTTTCTCACCAAGCTTTTGCGACAACTGGCCTCACTAGCCTGGTTCCTTCTCGGCTTACTTGCTGATTTAACATAAGACTAAAAGGGCGATAAATAAAGCAGTGTCTCCATTTACTATTAAACCGGCACTGGCTGGTTTGTCAAATTGCCAGGGTAAACCTTAGAACACAAACGACATCTGCCACTGAGGCAAAGGGCGAGGAGACAGGAATATGCAAGTGAGCGCATCTTCAATACCAGCTTCACCAAAAGCCAAAGAAAGACGGAAGTACAACGTGCCTTGTTGTAGGTGTCAGGCATCTTAACGTTACTGTGAAACTGGACCATGGCACCTCCCGATACCACAAAGAGCCAAAACAAAGTAACCCTTCGTGCCTGATTTTGCCTGCAGCGGGGGTAAAAAGCATTCAGAGAGACAGCGGGAGTCATCTCAGGCTGAAGAGTGGAGCTCACAGATTTAAATCATGTTAATAAGAAAAGTAGGAAGAGTAATTACAAATAAAAGTCAGTTCATTTAGTACTTGCCCTCCTCATGATTCAACTGAAAATCATCTGTCTATGATCAACGCTAGATGGTGTTATGCTGAGAGAACCCCACCATGGTCTTGGGCAGAATCTTACCTGGTGGAGGGCTCAGCGTTATGGAAAGGGATCGCATCTATTTCAAATGTATTGACCCATACATCACACAACGATTAGTGTCAAAACAGAACAGAATAAAAATAATCAAAAGACAATCGTCAAAATGCAGTCATAGTCCAAGCTATCATCTAGCTGTAGGGAACAGGCTGGGTGTTCCCCGTGATCCTGCAATGTTGTATCTAAAAAGGTCCTGTACGTAAAATCGTTCTGCATGGTGTAATCTGCAAATCCATTAGCTCCTCTGCTGCTAACGTTTATGAAGTATTGCTTACCATAGAGGGAGAATCGATACTGAATTCTCCACGAGATAGAGCCCGGGGACATCCTCCACGACAGAGGTCACCCCTGTGGCTGTCCACCGACATCTTTTCACACCCACGTGTTTCACCTTTCTGGCAGACACTCCAAGACATCTGAAATCAGCTAACCTAACTAAAGAGAATCAAGCCGGATACTTGAAGAGCTACATAATTACACCAATTCCTCCAGGTTCCCCCTGAGGGCCGGTTCAGGGACAGCGCTGAGCTAATCAATGCTTTGGTTAAGAAAATCCCATTAACTTATAATATCACACTATCAAGGAGATCACTCTCTACAATGGAATGGAGGGACATGGGCTCACATTTTAATTTTATAGATCCTTTATCTTCATATTTCAAGTTAACTGGCAGGAGCGCCCAAGAATTACGTTTTTTCAGCAGTTAATGAACTGAAAACAAATTCTAAGACCATGGATGCAGATTTAACTCTCTCTTGGGAAGCAGACAGATAAGCTGGAGATATTACTGAGCAGCAGGAAGGTATAGCAGGCCCTGGGGACACATGGGAACACTGTCTCCCCGGTGCTCTCCTGCCTGGCGTTGTTACCGATAAGGGTATGAGCACTGTAGCTAAACTCAAGGAATTCATTAATATTGGGCTTTAAAATTAGCCCTAATTTTCAAGTGTTAGAAACTCACTCAAAGACATTCAAAGCCCTAGGCACACACAGTGTATGAAGATCAGATGGAACTTAACAAAGGAGACAATGCTACTTTGCCAGTGACTTAGGGTCCCAAAAGTTTGATGAACCGTTCTTGAGATTTTTACTGGAGGTCTCAGTACACAACCCTCTACACGCTGAGATCAAGACAGTGTCTAGATTCCTACCATGATCACTATCGCCAAACTACAAAACCAAGAATGATCACCGTTACCCAAAGGTGCTCATGAAGTGACTGATTTCAAGAAACCACTTGACTGCACACTGCATACATCCTGGACTTTGTCTTGTTCAGAGAAAGGCCCTCCGGCTTCAAGGGGGACTTCCAGGTCTGGCAAAAGAGCTTTGTGGCCATTTGGTTTGGGTACTGACTTTCCTTAAGGGACAGCATATTACTCTGGGGTCCCAAGATGTAAGTGTCAGTAACTTAACTGAGAGATGATCCAGAGCTAATGGAAGGTGGGGAATGAGTTAGGGAAGCAACTGAGAACCCAGCTCTGATAGTGACTGGCTCCAGGCCTCAAAGCTAACAAGCAGGAATCCCCCAGCCCAGGCCTTCTGGATGGCCAGATGCAGGTTCTGAAGATGGGTGGGTTGCGGGGAGGCACTATGCACGAGATAAATGAAGCATAATTGGAAAGGAAAAGAGAGAAGATAGGCAAGAAAACAATAGCACCTGTGTTACTGCCACTCTTGGCCCAACCCACCGACGGGGAGCAACGGCTACACCAAAGAAGCCAAGAAACCGGCCTTCCTGACACCAGAAGCTTTGGTGGGAAGACGCCTCTCTGAGCTGGACCACGCCTTCCTCCAGCAAACCATTTACCCAACCTCCACCTCTCCATCTTTCCTATCCGCATCCTCGCTGGTTAGAAGGCTGGAAAAATCGGCTCATCCTGGGAGGTATTTTAGTCTCAGCTCTCCAGGGACAAGTCATCGTGATGTACAGTGCCAAGTGCCAGGCCTCCGGCCCCCAACCCCGGCCCGTGTAATTAGGAAGGCAATTAGGAGCAATCACACTCTTCTGGCCAATTACCGCCTCTCACAGGGAGGCTCACTCTGAAAATTAGACCTGGAGTCAAAACCTACTTGTGCAGCACTATCTCCTCCACTCTTGTCTCTCCAAGGATTCGTCAGACGTTCCCCCCATTTACTTAGCTTCAAGCACTCCCCGGAGGATGCAGAACTCTCCGCAGTTTCCTAATGGATTTTAATCTACGGACAAAATAAACGTCTCTCAAAATAGCAGTGTGCCTGTCCAGAAAAAGCTGTGCTCCTAGGATGGCCTAAAACTTTACCAACTCTCCTCCCACTGAACGCATGCACATGTGAATAAATATACTGAAAATGAACATCAATATTGTTACTCAGGAGGAACCCTTGGATTTTATTTTCTTTTACACAGCTACAAGATTCTGCAGAGCCCATCTCACCTCGGCCTTTTTCCCGCACCCCAGACATCCTCTCACACTCACCCACACTCATCCCTTTTCTCTGACCACCACATCTGTCATGAGGATGCCGGGGCAAGCTCCGTACCTTCTCCACCCTGTGGCTTTAGTATTTATGCTCCGTTGGCTTAGAACTCTTATTCCCAAGTGATGCCAACTGGGAGAGATCAGCAGCCACCATCACCGAAAACAAGTCACTGCTGTGACTATCACAGACCAATTCATGGCCTTGATGGCTACAAGGGACTCGTTCTATGTAGGGATGTTCCTACTGGTTTCTTACCTGGCTATTCCACGAGGATGTATTTCAGTGGGAACAGGGATCAAATAAATCGCATTTTCGAGTGGAGAGTCCCCTGAGCAGCAACTACATGCTAATGCATGTACCCTCTGTGACAAGTACTGCTATAGGGACTAGAAATTCAACTACAAGCCAAATATACCTGGTACTTGAAGCCCTAAAATTTTATGGTGTCAGAACTGAGAGACAAAAAGTAGATCAAGTAATAGGACTTCAAAGCACTGTGCTTTACAGGAGACTTTTTTTTTTTTTTTTTTTTCAGAACAAAGACATGGTGAACAGGCACTGGGGTACTATCTGCCTTGTTTCACAAAACTAGAAACAGATCCACGCCCACTGACCAGCCCTACGGCTGGCAAAGTACATCCATCTCTAGAGACTACCAACTGTGATCCACCCTTGACCTACTCCATCTTGCCCCTCACTTCCAAGGTGCAGGCTGCCAAGAATCCTCTTCTTCTCTGTCTCCCCAAGGCCCTGCTCATCCCATCAGTATAACGCTTGCTGTCCTGTGTTAATGAGCAATGGAATCATGCCAGTCCCTCTGCGTAGTGAGCGCTGCCCCTGTCTTGAAGTGAACCAATACTTAGTAGTGTCCCCTGCGGATTAGAAAACATAAGGCCCCCGATTGGTGCTTAGTCAAGAGTGCTGAAATGAAACAAAAGACCAAAACTGAAATGTCTTATTGCTCTGCGAACATGTCTACATGGTAGCCACTGGAGATCATATGTAGCAATTTAAATATCATTACTCAACTTAAATTCTGGTCCTTAGACACACCAGCCACATTTCAAGTGCTCAGTAGTTACGTGGCTGCTGGCTGTGTGAGCTTAGAACAGGCGTTTCCATCACTGCCAAAGGTTCTCCAGGACAACGCTGGCATGGATCTTTATAAAATAAAGCTGCCCTGTACACACATCATTGCTCAGTGACTACAACTATTATTCCTGATGTTCTACGGAGTTGCTTAATATAAAAAAAAAAAATTCAACAAATGTTATTCAGTAACATTTCTGTGCACGGTTGCGAGATAGGTCCAGCAGCGCCAAAGAACAGTGAGCCTCAAACTTTGACCCTCAAGAATTTCATAACACAGTCTGCAAAGCAAAGCATACCACACCAGTCAACAGTCAGTTGCAATTCAATGCAAAAATAATCCAGAAAGCTGTCAGAGCATGCAATCGCTAATTCAAATTGGAAAATGGAGTGAAATTTTAGTTCTGGCAACAATTAGATAAAGATGTGATTCTTGAAATATTCCTTGAAAGGGCTGGAGAGAGAGCTCAGCGGCATATACACCGGCCTGGCAAGCACAAAGACTTTAGCAGGCAAAAAGGAGCTACCCAGATTCAAAATGTATACCAAGGAAAAAGAATATCCAAGGATGATAGGCTTTTGGGGTACAGAAGTATTAAGTATAAGAGAGATGATGGCAAAATATAAGGCCAGAGACTAGAGTGTATCGATCCCTACAGATCCCAGTTAAAGGCCAGAATTCCTAGAGAAGGAAATTGAGTGTCAGGGTAAAGCGTATTTTCATACTTCACTTCTGACAGTAAATTTGCTTCCTAAATTTTCTGAGCCTGGAGAAATAGATTACCTAAGAGAAAACTGAAAAAGGAAAAAAAAAAAAACAAGGAGAGAAACTAATTCTTTCAACAACCATCACATGTTACGGAATTCCTAAACACTAAGCAAAGAAGGAGAACATGACTGTCTTGGTGTCAACCTATTCAAACTGATTACACTAAAGTTCCAACAACAGTGAGGCTCTGGGGCCCAGAACGCCTTCTCAAGTTAAGGAGGTAAGTCGCACTCAGAGCTCTCACCGCGTCCCAAGAACCTCCTGGCACGATGGGCTTGGAGACAGGCAGAGGCCCCACTGTCTCCACGGATCACGTTCTCGCGTCTCCAACTTACTCCCATGGTGCAGTTCTGGGTAAGAATGTGGAGCTGTGCACATGTGGGGCAGCCCCGACCTACTGATTGCATCAAAGCTGTTGGGTCTTCAGCAGTGATCTTCGGTGCTTTTTGCTGGAATGGGCTATTTATGGAAAGCCACTGTTAAGACTAGATATTTCATAGGACTAGATATTTTTTTATTTTTATTTTTATTTTTTTCGGAACCAGGGGTTGAACTCAGGCCCTTGTGCTTGCCAAGGAAGCGCTTATTCTACTGAGTCATCTCCCCGGCCCTGGACAATTTTTTAATACCAACTGAAAGATTTCACTTTTGAGGTAAGTATTTCTCCCGGACATTATTTTAATACTGCTAAAGAGATAGACCTTTACTTAGCGCATAAGGCAGGCTATGTGTACAAGGTTTTGTATACTCAGGTAGGTTTTCAAAGGTTGGAAGAACTTTCTTTAAAAGATAAAATGTCACTTACAATCACAAACTATTCAAAGATATTAGCTAGGCAAGGAGAGAGGAGTTTACCTGCTGAGAACTAAGAAATAGGGACAGCCCAAGAAAGAGGCCACCTTGGAAGTAGGTGCGACAGGCATCAACAAACACTTAAATTTTTCATTTGGTGGACAGGCAAGACACTGCGCAACCTGCAACTTCATGGAGCACTTCCACATCCATTTCAATCTTGGGGGTTTTGTTTATTTGCTTGTCTGTTTGATCTTTTGGTATCCTAGGAGCTGCTCAACACCCACACGTAGGCTGGGCTGCAGCAGCAGAGATGAATCCAGCCAGCATCCCCCCTCCACTGCTTGTGTCCACACAGCCATGCAACGCCTCTCTACTGGCGTCTTTATTATAACTGACAATGGCTGTAATACTGCCTCATTATAAAACAATGATTTTAACTTCCATGTCTCCCAAGAGAGTAGTCAAGATACACCCGGACTTATAAACGGATGAGATTTGCATCCAGCAGAGGCTGCCAGCGTCTGTGTGCCCGGTCATCCAGCGTGGCACTCTGTTTAGGCCACCACGCGTCTGACTGGGTGCACAAACCATGTTCACTCTTGTGCAACAGTTACAGTACCAGCTCTCACGGTGCCCGTACGGAGGACAACTTCTCAAGTGCAAGCAAACTGCAAATGGGGTACTGATATCCGCGTCGTCATCTGCAAAAGCGATGAGCCGAAGCTTACAAAGGGATAACCATCGGCCCAGCCCCAGGCACTCTTCCCCACTGGACTAGCCAGAGAGGCATGACTCTCTCACACAGATTCAGCCCTTAAAGAATTCTGGAAGGAACAGGACAACATCCTTTTCCTGTATGGAGTGAGCTGACAGAGCCTGGGCCGATGTCTCTCTAAGGATACTGAGATCGGCCTGTGTACCGGAGAGAGACTTTGCAGGCTGGGTAGAGGCGCCTTGGCCTTCGGTTGACAACTTGAGTCACAGCCAGTGCCAGGGAACACACTGAGCTCGTGAGCCAAGGGCCCGCTGCCCTGGCTGAGGCATCCTTTGAGCTTTGCCATTGAGCGTCACATGTGACGTTCTCAACGTTGTCTTTGCCTATAAAAGTAACTGCTTTGTGGCTGATCGAGTCACTTGCTTATACAGTAGTTCACATATTATGGGGTTGTTTCATTCATCCCTCCTGTTCTTTGTGATGGAGAAATAATTAAATCCAGAAAGCTCGCAAGAGCCTGAGTTCGATCCCTGATCCGGGGGGCGGGGGGGATCCAGAAAGCTCATACTAAAGGTCAGGGGCAAAGGCCACATGATACTTTAACCTAGAAACTTTGGGGGTTTTCTGCGTGTTTTTTTTTTTTCTTTAACCATCTTTCCTCCAAATCTAAAAATAAAAGCAGGGCATGAGAGTAAATGCTGCAGAAGTGTCCAAATGCCAGGGATAGCCAGGCGGCAGAAGTATCATAGGTTCAAGCACAGCCTAGACAACTTAGTGAGACCCGATTTCACAGTAAAGATATGAGGGTGGGGGACACAGCTGAACACAGAAGCTCTGTGTGCAACGGGAGGGGAAGAGCTGGACACAAGGCGAAGGGCCGTTAGCAGGGAACTGTTTGCACAGACTGCAATAAGTGCATTAGGGAACCACATGCAGGACTCCTCCCCCAGCTCAGCCTGCCGAGGGCGGGGCTGGTGTGGCACGTGGTGCGGGGGATCCAACCACAGTCCCCTGGGCCTGCCTAAGCAGGCGCTTTAGACCACTGAGCTATCTCGCCAGCCCAAGATGTAGTTTTTAAAAAAGAATTTCTATGTGTGTGCTCAGATGGATATCAATTCTGCATCAGTAAAGGAATAATGTTAACAAAGAACAAACTATGTGTGTGCGTGTGTCCTAAAGTTAGACTGGCTACCACAGGGAGAGGAGACTGGAGAACAGCCATTTTTCCACTGATTGGTTTCTGACAACAGCATGCTGTTTATAAAATATAAGGAAAAAAAAAACAATGATGCAAAAATTAGATGCTGAGGAAAAGAAGTGATGTACAGGACGCAGATTTGTATCACGTATTCATAATCTTACACGTCACAGTGACAGATGACAACAAACCTGCCCTCTCCTGGACTCTGCACTCAGCTCCAGCGCTCTGCTTCACAGGCTCTGCTGGACAAACCAGTGCCCTCCTCCCTCCCTCCCTCCCTCCCTCCCTCGGTCCTTCCCCAGCCGTGGGACTGCTCAGGGTTTCCTGTTCTGCCCCGAAGGGGGCCTGTGGAGATGGCTGGGATGCTGACAGCTCCGACTCCTGTATATGCTTCTAAGTCCCCACCTCACCTGGACAATGGCTGAGGAATGAAGAAAATAAAGGCAGAGTGGCATCACACTACATTTTAAAATTATTAGACAGCTCACTGGAAGACAGTAAGGCAAAGTAGGAAATGCAACTTGTGTGGGCATAATAATTATTTTTGGTATCAGCTTTACATCTCATCTCCATAGCAATTAAACTGCAAAACAAAACAAGTTCGGAGGGATGCCAAAGAATTCCAGGAATAAGCCTAAGTATGTTAATGATCTTCAAATGTGAGCTAGCACTCAGATGCCGCCTGAAATCTTCAGCTTGTACAGTTCAAATCAAACCCAAAGAACTATCAGAATATAAAATTAACATGCCTTTTGACTTCTGTAATAGGTTAAAAAAAAAAAAAAGACAAAGAGAAAAGCTTCAAAGACAAAGCCCTCACATTTCCACGGCCCCTAGTTTCTGTCCTCATCTGGAGCCACAGCAAACAGGAGCTGAACAAAACGCGCAAGAGGCTTGGCAGACGTGCTGACCTCCGCTCAGCCTCACGGAGACTGAACGCTTCATCGCCACAGTGTCAAAGTTTCACTCTAAAGGGTCTTATTTTCCCTTTGTTCTGATGTTTTTAGAGGCATTACTCAGTGTATAAAAGATCTCCCTGATCCTTCTTCACATTGGCCTCAAGTCTCCCCGCCTGCCAACTACTGCAAGTGCGCAGGAAGAGAGGGACAGAAGGCCGTGGCCAACGGGGAGATGGAGCAGGCTGCCGGCCAGGCAGAAATAGAAGCGTGGCGAGGGCGGAAGTTCTCTGCGTCCATGGGCAGAGAAGGGAAGGCGGCAAATCTCAGTAGCTTGAACTTAAAACTGGAGGGGGAAGGTAGGGGGTCAATGGCCCTGTGACAAAGGGCACCCCGTCTATGCCAAGGAGAAAGGCATTCTGACTAGGGAAAAGAAGAAATTTCAAAAATTAAAAGCGAAGCACCTGCTTAGGCAGATCCCTGGGCCTTCCATGCCGGGCCCGCCCCTGGGGCACACTGAGATAGCAACTGAGACCGGGTGTGATGGCGAGCACCTATAATTCCAGCACTGGGGACGCTGTGAACGGGAGGATCACTAGGATCTACACAGTGAGACCCTGAGTGCCCTACAGACCCTGTCCTAAATACAATAAATAAATAAATAAATAAATAAATAAAAGCTGAGAAAAGTTGTTACTCTGCTCCAAATTGTTAAACAATGAGCCTAGCGGTATTAAGATACAGATTTGAAAATAACTGTAAAAGACCTACAAAGTCATAATTGAAGGGGCTGGTGAGATGGCTCAGTGGTCTAAAGCATCTACTTAGAACAAGCTTAGCAAAGCACAGGGACCTGGGTTCAGTCCCCCAGCACCACATGCCAGCCAGCCGCCCCCTGGTGGGCTGAGCTGGCCACACACACACACACACACACACACACAAATTTTTTTTTTAAAAGTCATAATTCAAGAGGTAATTCCAATCCAGACACATGCACTTTCCATTCGTAAGAGCAAATCTCAGATCGCAGTTCACTTCAAATTCTTTGCGAAAGCACCAAGCAGAAATTACAGTCTGAATGAACCAGCATAAAGGCGAGAAAGAAGATAAAAGGGCTTGCGAAGTTAAGAAAATCGTTCAAAAATTCTATCGGTAGCAAGCATCTGTGTCTGACTGCGTAGGCCGCAACCTAACGCGTTTGTGTGCACCGCCACGCTTTGTGCTGTTTTAGGCAGGCAGCAATCGAACTCTTCCCATACGCAAATGAGAGGTGAAGCCGCGCTGATGAACCTTGCCAAGGTCGCCCCTGATCTGGCGACACTAACCTGAAACAACGCGCTGACCCACCCGCCCTTCCCTGGGCATCTCCTGCGCGGCAGTTTCAACCTGAACCGTAATCAGTATCACCCCTGGTTTTCAGGGCTGACATACCACAAAGTAAAGCAAAATAAAATTCAATCCAACACAATCGTCACAACAAATGGTTTAAAGGGGGAAAAAAAGCACTTAAACTTTGCCCATTCATAGGAAGGAAAATCTTAGGGCCACACAAACTTGTCAGGTCAAGCACCATGTCAACTGTGCCACCTAGTCATCCTCTCTCTTGTTATCTTACACGTGCTGTATGGTGGTTCTCAAATAAGATCAGTGTTTGGCCCCCACTCCCAGCCCCTGGAAACACACAGCAGGATCTGGAACTACGGTTGACTGTTCCAGTGAAGGGCTGTCCTAGTGGGAAAGGACGAAAGGAATTAGAGGCCCCTCTCTGTACTTATGCTTTCCCAATAATCTCCAACCCCATTTTTTAACCTCTGAAAATTAAATTTCTAAGCCTAATCATTCTTGGGACACTACCATTAATGCTCCATCTCATGCAGTCTGGCTTGACTAAAATGTTTAATTTCTTTCTAACTCATTCAGTTCTTGGGGGGTTTATTCCTTTCATCTAACTACTTGCGGGTGACAGTTCTGTTATTCTCAATTTCAATATGCAACCCAACTGTTCCACACTCTTACATTATCATCCTGTTAAGGAAGGCATTAGAGAAAACCCACGTCCACAATTTCAAATGGCAGTGCACATCCGAAGGCATGCTTTCCGGCACAAATAGTCCACTTCCAATAAATAAAAAAGAATGAAGAAAATCTTCTGACATCCACTGGCACGGTTTTCCCCTTTCCACATGACAGTAGTTGTGTGAATCATGTGAGACTCATTCTGTCAAAGTGGAATTGCCCTGCCGCCAGGATCCACAGCAGCAGCTCCTAAGGCTTGCAAGTCATGAGGAGGCCATCAGTGAGAGCAGACATCAGCCCAGCTGGGGAGCACCAACCTCCACCTCCCCACCCTCCACGCCTACACACATCCACTCTACCTTGTACTCCTTTTCCTTCTTCCTTCTCTCCCTAAACAGAAGTATGAGCGATCAGGGCAGGAGAGTCGCTAGTTCATTCTTAGGAGTGTGCCATTCAGGTCTCTGAGCGCTCTCGCAACACCCATGTTTATCTTTACCTCAACATTTCCCACCTCCCTTGGCCATAAAAAGCCTCTTAACAGCCTGGCTAAATCATGTTCCAGGCATAGATCTTGGGACATCTCGAGCAGCCACCGAGCCAGGTGCGAGAAACTTCCTAAGAATCAGTCCCAAAGTGGTACACACACACACACACACACACACACACACACACCCTCAATTCTGTACCAATGCAACATTTGTGGATAGTGGAGCTCTACTCCCAGAATTTAATGTGTGTGTGGGGGTCAGTAAAATCATTTAAATCTAGGTAACGAACAGTTACAAGGAATGTAAAACTCTCTCAATGTCTGAAATTAATTCCTGTAGTAAATGTCCCCAGAAAAAAAGGCATACATCATACCTGTGAGAGGCAGAGACATAAATTCACAATTAGTTATGATAAATAGACTGGCGGCTTTTGTGATGAATAACTCTCTCGATCCAATTCCAAGACTATAAACACTGATTCTGATAACTGTATTTATAACCACTATTTTCAAGACAAAAATCTAGAATCAATTAATGCATTTCTAATTATTGTATTTCCTGTCCTCCCAATACATAAATCTATTTTTTTTTCTGTAGTGAGGGCTCAAAATAAAATATTCAGTATTCATCTTAACCACCCTGGAAGTGTTGCTGAATACCGAATGGCATGTGTTTTCCATACTATACTTTAAAGCATGAGTTACTTTATTAAAATAACTCACAACACACCTAAATATCAAGCAATTAATACTAAAGAATACTTTTTGTGCTCTTAATGTTCTCTGAAACATATTCTACAAAGCCCAGTGCTCAGAGCTAGTGTCAGGCAAATATTTTCTTTATTTTTTTTGACTCTTTATATTTGTATTAATATATAAATATGCACGACATAATTAATAATGTACACTGTATTGTACATAGCATGCTAGATATGAAGGATTTGTGATAGTGTGTGTTTGTATAATATCTTTTTTTTGGGGGGGGGGGTAAAGGTAGCATGGCACGGAATTTATTATGCCTGAGTTTGGGGAGAGAGTGAGATAAAACTATCTGTCCCAAACAAGGAGAAGTGCGTCCCTTCTGTCGGGATGGAGAGAAGGCAGGCAGATCCCAACAAACATCTGTGGCTGAAGGTTTCTGGCAATCTTGTATCTCAGTGGGCAGAGCCCTTGGAGAAGTGTCCACTGTAAATTCTGGGGTGTCTCCACGACCTGCCCACCTTCTTGTCGGACCTTACCTCCTTTCCTGGGTGTGACGATAACGCCTCAAGTGCTGAGCTGAATCCCTGAGAGCACTGCATCTGCTGGCCAGCAGGCTGGGCGCTGGGGGAGTCCGGTCTGGATGGAGACTTCCAAATAGGAAGACTGAGGCTCTTATTCTCCTGTGTTTAATTGTTTCCCCTATTTGGCGGGTTCTTTCCATTCTCATTCATGGGGCTGTGATCAATTTGCTCCCTCTCTAGAACATCATTTAGTAGTCTGTGTAGGCTTAGCTTTGTCATCATGAAATTCTTTAGTTGTTCTTTGTCATGGAAGTATTTCACTTCTCCATTATACTTGAAAGAGAGTTTTGCAGCATAGATCAGTCTGGGTTGCAATTTGTTTTCTTGTAAGACTTGAAATACTTTGCTTCATGCTCTTTTTGACTTGATGGTTTATGAAGAGAAATCTGCTGTTATTCTGATGGGTTTTCCTTTAAATGTGATCTGTTTCTTTTCTTTAGTGACTTTTAGTATACTGTTCCTATGCTGAATTTCTGGGATCTTGATTATTATATATCTGGGTGTGGTTTTCATTGGGTTGATGTTATTTGGAGTTCTGTATGCTTCAGTTGTGTGAATGTCAGATTGTTGCCCCACATTGGGGAAGTTTTCTGCTATTACTTCTGCCCATATTATTTTTATATCATTTGTATTGACTCCTTCCTTCTCATTGATGTCTATTAGTCTCACATTGTTCATCTTTGCATCAACTTACAGGTATTGAATTATTTTTTCCTGCATCCTAGTTGTTTTAAAGAGATCTTTTCTTTCTTTTTCACTAGCTGCAATGGTGTCTTTAAGGTCAGAATGTCTATCTTCACTTTCACGCAAACGGTTTTGCCAGCTTGTGATTGAGGTTTTAATTTCCTGTATATCACTTTGAACCTGTTTCATAGATTCTATTTCTTTCCTAAATTGCTTATTCAGGGGTTGCATCATTTTTATATTCTGCTCTATATTTTTATCAGTGTATTCTTTAGAAGCACTTAGTACTTCTTTGATTATAGTTATCACTAAATTTTTTAGTTCCAAAATTATTTCCGATCAGATTTCTTCTATACCTTTCTGCAGGGTGTATCAGTCTGGGTTGCAATTTGTTTTCTTGTAAGACTTGAAATACTTTGCTTCCTGCTGTATTTGCTAAATACTTTACTGCCAATGCTATTATTTCAGAGATATCAGGCGTGTGATTTCCAGTTTCCTCAGTGCTAGTGTCTTCTGCAGTTGTACTGGGTGGACTCGAGGCCTGAGACTGCATTTTATTCCTTCTCTTTGTCATTTTGTATACCACTGCCTTCTGACCTTTGGTGTAGAGCTTAGATAGAGTTATTACCTTAGCGCGAGGTCTGGACCTATGAAGTTCAGATTCCTCCAGATGGGTGTTGTTTGGATCTGCTTGCGTGCTCCACTTCTTTCTGCTGCAGCCGTTAGAGTTGAACCCTTTGTGTCTCTCTGGGAAAATGTTCTGCTCCTGAATCAGCTGGGTGGGTCTTGCCTCTAGCCTCTTTGCAGAGAGTCTGCTGAAGGGTTCCACACTGGGCCTGCACCCTCACGGTCCCTGGGTGATCTCACTCACTCGCTGGGCCTGCGCTCTGGGTCTATTCAGGATCCGGTAGCCTGGGTCCTCTCACTCACACACCAGGTCCCGGGTTGTCTTACTCACTCGCCGGGCCTGCGCTCCTGGTCTATTCAGAATCCCACCGGGCCCCCAGGCAAATATTTTCAAGAGAAAACCTATATATGTTGGGGTTGTCTACATGAGAGAAAATTGAAAACCATATGTACCACAAGAAAATAATCCATGTATGAATAAGCCAAAAAGAAATGAGATCATGGTACAACTTTCATACCACTAAAAATTACTTTTGAAGAATAAAGTTTGGAAAATTCTATTTCCTAAATAAATGCTTTAATAATTGAAGCCTGTTTATTCAAACTTTTAATTAGGAAAACATTTTAAAGAAATAATGGTTTGAAATAATGCATTTGGTTGAGAATGCATTTTCTCTTCTATTCTTCAGTCTTTATTTCCACCCACAGTGATGTGAAACCCCAAACCTACACCTTGGACGGATGGAGGAAGAACTGGAAAAGGTACTCATCGAAGGTGTTAGATTAAGAACCTAAGAGAAAATGCAAACCAAGCCAACAGCAACAGCAAAGCCTCTCTTCAACAGCATGCACTGAGGGAACTGGGGCAGGGGCACCAGCCACAGGGACTGAACTCAGCGCCTCCTCACGCATGCCAAGCAAGCCAACGCTGTACCACTAGGCTACATCCCTGCTTCTCCAAAGGAAGACATTCCTTTGGGATGACTCGGGAATTGAGAAAAAATGCAGGGCAGAAAAGGATACGAAGATAACGACAATTCTTTGTGGGGAGAAGTACTTCTCACATGACTTTCATCTTCAGAAAGCTTGTGAACTTGACCCCCCAACAGTGATAACAGAGGGAGCAGGGATAGTGCCTTAGCACACCAATTTTAAGAAAATACATTGCTAGGCAGGCCTGCCATATAAACGGTCCTCTACATCCCTAAACTCTTTGAAGATACAGGGGTAGATCTACGGGTCCACAAAGAATACCCGGACTAGTGTTTTAGATCTCAGTATGTTTAACCTTCGAAGTCAATGGCTGTCAACGATAATAAAAATTCATTTTCAAAAGAGACTTTGAGTTCCCTGGGGATAGAGACCACATAAATCTACCTTCAAGTTCAAACACATCCAAGAGGACAAGGAACCGTTGGCTATCAGGTAACTCCACGACAACACAGAGTGAGGTATCTATTCTGATAGGAGACTGGGGCCATAATTGAGACATCTTTATATAACTCATCAGATACTAAGAGGCTCAGACTTGACAACTAGCTAGATGATGGCCCGTCACTCACTATTCAGGCTTCTAGCTTTTCCCATTGCCTTGGTCAAAGGTGCTCATGCAGCAAACTGCTGTCCCCTGTCCAGCCTGGAAGCGACTTGTCAAGGTGTATAGCTGGAGAACTATAAATTTTCTCATGACACTGCTGCCGCTGGACCAGCTGGTTCTTCAGGGTCCTTCCTGGTTGGCAACACTAAAATGGATATTATTTCCTAACAGCCTTTTAGATCAAAGAGTTGACACATGGAATAGTCATTGGGGACCTCAAAAATAAAACAGTAATAATAAAAGCAATTCCACCCCTCTCTCCTGGGGTGCAGCCACCATGCATTACCTGCGCGTGACAGGAGAGGTAGGCCTTCCACCGCGATCAGCAGAGTGATTCATTCCTTTCCAGCTTCATGTCAGACTTCTTGAGCAGGCAGCCTCCAAGCTGTCCAAGTCCCTCGCTGACCTCCAGAGCACGATGAGCCCCACGACACCCACGTGGTTCCCCAAAGCCCTGGCCATCCTGCGCAGCACAGCTTCTTGTGCTCCTGCTGCTGAATAGCCACTCAGTTAAACAGTGTGATCGATGACTGGCCAAAGAAGTTCAACTCCCAGAGCAGCAAGAGGACCAAATGCACAGCAGCGATTTTCACTCCAGGGGCCTCGAGCACAGGCTTTCTCAGCCCAGGCCCTGCTGAAGACACTGACCGGCGCTCTGGACTTCTATCCTCTGAATATCAATACCAACTCAGGGGCCGGGGAGATGGCTCAGTGGAATAAGCGCTTCCCTGGCAAGCGCAAGGACCTGAGTTCAATCCCAAATTCAATCCCCAGTTCAAAAAAAAAAAAAAAAAATCCCAACCCAACCACCCCCAACTGGGACAGTCCAAAGACATCCTCAGGTTTGTCAAATGCACATAAATGGGACAAAATGGTGCCCCAGCTAAGGACCATTGCTCTAGCATAACCAAAATTTTATTCTATGCCAGAATGTTAAACTAGAAGATTCTCAAATCTAAGTAAAAGTAGCAGATGCCAGGCATAGTGGCACATGCCCGTAATTCCTGCCCTTTAGGAGTCTGAGGCAGGAGATGGCAACTGCCAGCCCATGTTGGGCACTTCAGTGACTTAGCGAAACTCTGTCTCAAGAAATACAGTGGTAGGAGAGTTGCTTATGTGAAGGACCTGGGTTCAGACCCAAGTACCACACAGAGATAGATGGGTGGGTGGATGGATGGATGGACGGACAGATGGATGGAAGGACAGACAGACAGACAGAAAGGATGACAGAAGGATGGATAAACAGATAGACAGACACATTGTACCTATAGAAAGTAGGTAGGTAGGTAGATAGGATGATAGATTCTACCTATAGAAGATAGATAGATAGATAGATAGATAGATAGATAGATAGATAGATAGATAGATAGCAGATGACAGATAGATTCTAAGAGTGATTTTAAATTTATCAGTCAATGCTTCTTAGGGCTACTGTGTCTGTCCTCTTCCCTCTACCTGAGATGTTTGTCTCTCACACACGTGCAGGGCACAGCCCCTTCCTTATATTTACGTCCCTGCTCCAGCATCATCAAGAACTCTCTCTAGACTAGAAGAGCCACCACGCCCCTCGCCTTCACCTTTCTCCCCAGCACCCTGTGACAATGAGCTGCACATCACCTCCATCACACAGGAATGGAACTGTGTCCTGCTCTGTTACAGTCCAAATGAACAGGACCGTTCTCGTCATCTGGCCAGCATTTGGCAAACACTGCCTCAGTGGAGACTGCAGGAACAGAGAGCACAGGAACCCGCCCGCCTCGACTCGTGCAGCCTACTCCCTCTATGTCCCTGATCGGGTTAGCCCAAGATACAAGACCTGGGTAAAGCAGTGCTGAGGAGCTATGGCTTTCTGTAGGGAAGGGCGGTGGCCTGCCTGCGGCCTTTATGGCTTTGAGGTTTGTGTAGCTGAGGCACTGTGCTAGCTTTAGAGAACAATCTTACATCAGCATCTCCATGTCCTGCTTTCCACTTAGACAGTATGCAAGTGCCACAGCACCTCATGCCTCAGACTGAGCTTCAACTGACTGGAAGGCACAGTGGGCCAGTAAGTCAGGCCCTGAAAGGTCTCTGGCCTGTTCTCCAGGAAGTCACTTTCCCTTGTGTAAAAACCTCATGCCAGGATGGGTAAGGGTGCTGCGAGCATTGATAAGAGACAATTAAAAGCACAGAGGCACATGCCTTGAGTCTCAGCTGAGCAGGAGCCTGAGACCAACCAGCAGGGGAGAAGTTGGCCCAGTGCCTGGGACACAGGCTATGCCTGATCGGCGCAACCCTGATGTTTGCCCTGTATCATCTCCCTCCTCTGAACACCACTCTTGAAAGCATTATATTACCTGAAGGAAAGCAGCCACTGGCTACCTGTGGCTACTGAGGACTTAAAATTGGCTACTGGGATGAGGGAATGAATTTTCCTGCTGTTCCAGGGGTCAGTCCATGGAGAGCTTGCTCCCGGACAGGTAGAAGGACAGGGCAAATAAAGCTGCTCAGTTCAGGGGCCCAGGAAGTAGAGCAGAGAAACCCTGATGGAGAGGAGCCAGCCAGGGACCATCTAAGGCACCCAAGGTCCTACCTCCAAGACCCACCCAGACACCCAGAGCTGGGCCATGCTAATCCCCTAGGGGCTCCCAAGCCAGTCAAGTGACCATCCCCTTAGCCTTCTGAAATCAAAATTCTATTACAAAAGTAAACCCTTTTCCCTGATTTCTCCTCTTCAGAGTCACTGGGTTAGGTAGTGAAAAAGATGACAAGAATCCAGAGCACTTCCCTGCAGCCTCTGGCAAGTGAAGTCTCATCTGATCTAGGCCGGTTATGCTAATGCTACTCCTCTTAGCAGTGACTGGTTTAAACATGAGCCCGTGATGTGGGTTTGGCCAATGAAACAGGGGATGACCAGTAGGGTGGGACACTCTAAAGAACATTGTACTTGCCTTTAAACAGAGACACAAGAAAAGGTCACTTTCTCTTTTTTCTCTGCATCTTATGACAGCATCAAGTTACAACTTGATTTCTAGTGCTCCTAAAAGCCACAATACAACCCAAAGCCTACTCACTCAGGCGGACAAACCGTGAGCAAAGGGGGAGGGTCATATAAACAGCAGAGTAAGGAAAAAGAGGTGACCAGAGGTGTCTTTGCATGGGTGAGGTAACTGTCAATGGGTCATTTCCAGAGGCTAAAACATGGCAAAACAAATCTGCTCCTGGAAATGACTTCCTGGGGGTGTCAGGAGAGAAACCCTTCTAATGCTACTCACAGCAGTATTCTGCTATGACAAAGGAAAGCCTACCTTGCCAAGCTCCCCTGGCACAGCAGGCAAGCAGCCCAAAGGGCGGCTAGTGTAGAAGCTTCCTTTTCACACCCTAGTGGATGGTGAGAGAAAGGGCAATCTTTAGATGAGAAGAATGTTACCAGGTACCTGATTAGGACGTGGTGTAGAAATGGAAAAACCACAGGACCTTCCAAAAGTGTCAAAATCACTCTCAGGAGGAGCCTGTGGACCTGGTACTTAACAATAGTGCGAAGAAAATGCCTCCCAATGTCACAGTGAGTCCCAAAAGCAGCAGTACCCAAAAAATGGCTCTGCTCACCTCTGTGATGCTTGTCAGCCTAGGAGCGGCTCCCATTTCATTTTCCTGCTAAAATTCTAGAATTATCAATCAATACTGAGTGCACCCAAGGCATTTGCTAAAAAATACTGTCCTAATGCTTGGAGGAAGCAAAAACAAAACGGGCGGGGGGGTTGGTGGGGAGCAGAGAGGCTGCAGGGAGAGAAGAGGCCAACGACAAGGTAGGAAGAGGCTTTCAAGCTACCTCTGGGAAGAGCAAAAGGCGAGGCAGCTTTGAGGAGGAGCTCCAATGCCCAGACAGCATTCAAACTGAGAGAACGTGAGCCAACACACATCAGAGACTGATGTATGATGTATCATGGATGTTCCCATCTCCAGGAAGAACTTGGGGAGCGGGGCCTGCCCCTTAGCTCAGTTCTTTAAGTGGCTGCTTCAACAAAGCAGTCAGGCTCAGGTTGCTGTGGTTCGATCCCCGGAACCCAAGCGAGTCAAACCTGCCCTGAAGGCATTCAAAGCAAAAAAAAAAAAAA
>NW_004524619.1:15378862-15382193 GCF_000260255.1 Octodon degus | reverse complement strand
TCCCGAGCATCAGCCCCATCCTGACACCCAGGGAAGTAAGCACTGTTACTTGGAAAATCTCTCTGACACAGTAGGCAGAAATGACATCTTAAAACCTCAGCAAATCAGAGATTTGGAACGTATGGTAGAGGTTAATGTAGAGAGCGAGGGGGCCCCTTAGGAGAGCCCAAGGTAACATTCTAGGGCTACGCCAGACAAAGCACACAGGGAGACCAGGCCAGGTGCGAAGGTCAGGACTTCTGCTTCCACAGCTACACCACAGCCAGAAGTTAAAAAGAGCTGTGGTTTCTTGCTCAATCAAGACAATGAACATACTCCATTTTCAGGACAAAACCAATTCAAAGAACTCCATAACCTTGTCGTTTTTCACATCACAGGTTAGTTTAATTTTACAGCAAATAAGAGGAGGCTTTCTCAGTGCTTCCAAGAAGACGATAGTGCCTCCTACAGAAAACCTATATTTGCTCCGTGGGAAGGTCAGCTCTACTCATCATTAAGCTGTTTCCCTAAGCTGACTTATTCTTTATAAAATCTTAAAAATAGGTTCATAGGAAACTATGCAACAGAAAAGAAAACTAGCAGCACTTGCCAGATAGGAAGAATAGCAAGAAATTATATAATCCACAAGGTCAGGTCTAAGGTACAATCCTTGAAGACTCAAGCCCAGTCCTATCTGTGAATAAAATGACAATATACTAGCGAGAGATGGGGAGGTAGTAAAGACATGTTAGTACCAAATTCCTTCTCTGTGATCATGGAAACACCAAAGAAATGATTTCATTATTGTACAGTCAAATATTTTTATCACAGCATTCATTTCTCATATGACACAAAAATCACATTTAATGCTAAACTCAGTGAAGTCATTATATCCTATAATGCAGTAATAAAGTGAAGATTCCAGAAGCTACTAGAAAACATTGCTCCAGAAGTCAAAGTTCTACATGGCGTACATGTGACTGCGAGGTTTCTTAATCTACAAAAAGTCCCAGCTAATAATGGAAAATGAGATTTAAACACAGGAACTATAAATTGTAGCATGATAGAACAACTAAGAAGGTACTGTACAGCACTCATTTTGCTATCAGTCTTAAATAGGGTCCTAAAGTCTTACCAGCTGAGTGGCAGAGGTGAGGGTCCTTTCAGAATAAGCCACAAACCTTCAGAGACTGACATGACCCTTCGGTGCTAAAGTTGGGATCTGGAACATGCGGAAGTTGGGCCGCTGGGTAAGCCCTTGAAGGGGACAGGGATGCAGCCCCCATGGTCCCCCTTGTGTCTCCCGACCGTGAGATGAGAGGCTTCCTTTGCTACACACACCTGCAGTGGTGAAACGTCTCCACACAGGTCCAAAGCAAGGAACCAGCACACCATGGTCTGAGAGGCCGGAAGCGATCAGCACACTAAAACTTGCTCTTCTTGACTGATAACCTCAGGGAATGTCTCAAACTAACAGAAAGCTAGCACAGCAGGTGAGCAGATGAAACCAGTCATGCCAGATCTAAGACTTCTACCCAGGTACCAGGTTGGTCTTAAGAAAAAGGGAGTTTCTACTTTTTTTATGTATTTAGTATAGGGTCAACAGGGTCTCATTACACAGATTGGACTCACAGTGACCCTCCTGTTTTCAGTGCTGGGATGACAGGCGTGCGCCACCATGCCCAGTCTCAATTGCCATCCTAGCGCACCCTGGGAGCAGGGCTGGCATGGCATGCTGGGGATCGAACCCAGGTCTCTGTGTCTGCCTAAGCAGGCGCTTTAGTCCACTGAGCTACCTGGCCCACTAGATTCTGCATTTACATAAATCCAGAAAATTTATCCATGCAGCATATCCAGTGGACACTGACAATACTAAAATTTCATAATTTCATGAAACAGCACTTCCTCATATTTATATTGTTTTAAAGCCCACTTCACCAGGAGAGTTGACAAAGTAAATAATAAGAGTTGATTTCAACTTGAAAGTTTCCACAAGTGAAGGGCCAACCAAGTACAGAGCATGATATGTGACAATGACATGTGTCTCAGAGACTTCGATATAGCACAGCTTAACAACTGCTGCAGAGAAAGTCTTCTCTTATTCAACATCATGAGCAAGGGGGTCTTATAAGCCAGATCAGATACAGTAAGTACGTACATCTGATTAGGTCAGAAAGAAGGACTGTAGCCTTTAAGAAATCATATCGCATGTGCAAATAGTGCTCTCTGGCTATCAGGCAAAGATTCAGCCAGGTGTACTTTTCCTTTGAGCTTTTAAATCACTCATGTGCACCCACCCACCCACCCTCTTCCCAGGAAGTCAGTTTCAAAGGCTAGAACACCCTCCTTTCAAATTTATGACCAGAAAAGGTGTTTGACTTTGATCCATCCTAGATGTGAAAAATACATACTTCTTATATATATATATATAACTCTACGCCTTGTGTAGGGCCCACTAAATTTATAGATTAATGAACACAAGGATTTATGTTATATCCAAGTAAACATTGACCTTATCTCTGCCGGGGTCAATATTTACTGCTCTGCTCAATAAACTTTCATGTTCATTTTCTAACTAAGTCAATACCAGTTCATTACGTTCTGCTTGGTTCATATCAGCATTTTATAAAATCTGAATTGCCAGTGAAAATGCTTCACCTAAAAAACTTAGATAAAGCCAATTAAAGGACAAAAAGGTACTTGCTTCCCTGCTGGCTTCCCTTGAAGGCTTTTTTGTTACTTTTTTCCTCCTTTCATTTCTCACTCCACTTAAAATTGTTACGTACAAAATGCCTGACCTTTATATAATTCAGCCATCTATTCTAAAACAAAAGGAGTGTTGAAAAATTATGGCTTGTGTAAGAAATTTAAATATTGTGCATAGGGTTCTACGAGATATCCAAATATTTTAGACATAAACAGGCAGCATCTCTCATCTCTTGAAGAGAACTAAGGGTCAGCTTTAGTTAGCAGGTTACTTCCTCAGACCAGCTTGCTTCAGTCAGGGTGACTGCCAACTTGTGTATAATCGGACCATACTGCCCCATCACTTCAAACCACCTTGCAGCTCCACCTACTTTATTTTGGTGAATGGCACCCAAGCACCTCAGCATAGACATCTACTCTAATGACTCAGTTGCCGATTGAGAGTCACTGAGATTTGTAAACACCCTGCCACTTGGAGGGCAAACACAAGTATTTCTGAGAATGTTTAAAAAGTAGAAGCAACAGCTGAAAGACTCTTGGTAGTTAACATTTCCATAGATAGTGCCACAAAGGCCTGCAAAGAGCTCCTTCAACCCTCCACCTGCAGGCTCCAGTCGACGCCCTTCAGGCAATCACGTTCCAAAGG
>NW_004524619.1:15367831-15378157 GCF_000260255.1 Octodon degus | reverse complement strand
CAAGGACCTGGGCTCGATCCCTGGTGCCCCAGGCCACGCCAGCCCCGGAGCCCAGGAGCACCGTACGGCTGCAGAGACTGGGTGTGGTGGTGCATGCCTGAAATCCCAGTGCTGGGAAGACCGAGGCAGGAGGATCACTATGAGACCCAGCTGCATAGCGAAACCCTGCACCAAATAAATAAATAAATATTGTTTAAGAATTTTAAAAAATACAAAGGTTAATTATAGGCAAAGGATCAGCGCAAAGAACATAAAGTCTAAAGAATATTAAGAAATCTGACCAAAACCTTGCACTGCAGCTCATAAGGCCCCGGTCAGTTTGTTTTATCCTTATAGCAATCCCCTCGCCTCCTCCTCATTCACTAAATACAAAGCCATCTGGAATAGCCCTAAACAATCCTCTTTGTTTTTTCTTCCATGTACAAAAAGTAATAAGTTCCCAGGGTTCTTTCCTTTTCCCTCTCAAATGCCCTGTAATATAATTTCATCATCTCATCCTGCTGTCTTCTTCCCAAGCCCTCACTCCACAGCCAGTGACCTCACTTAAACAGCAAGCCAGCTGTCATCCGTTTCCACCACGCACTCCTTTCCCAGCTCCCTACCAGCTCCAAAACAAAGTCTTGGTCCTTACCAGAACGCTGCGGAGCCCTGCATGCTCCAAATCTGATATTCTGCATTTTCACCTTAACTTCCTCCACCCTGCCTGGGCTGCGGTGCTCTGAGCTCCCCAGCCACTGGCAGAGCGTTTCACGCCTCGGGGCCCTTGCCAGGCTGGCACGTACCAGCCCATCTGGAAAGTCAGGGGTCTGGGCGCAACGACCCCAGCAGGCACTCCTGTGGCCCCACGTGCCCGGCCGAGTCAGCAGTCGGTAAGTAACTTTTACTTAAAACTGGGCCATAGCTATAGGAACATATGAAGATGGAAAATAACTACAAAAGTAAACAGAGGACTCTAGCATTAAGGGGACACAGGTCCAGGTCAAGCACGGAGCAAAGGCGGCCTGAAAGCTACGTCACAGGATGAGTGCAGGTTGATCCCCCACCGCGGTGTGGGTGGCCGAGAGGAGAGGGTCTGCCACGGGGAGATGTATCTCTGGAAATTATTCCTTTTGAGCCTTTGCAGGGGGCTTGAGGAGCAGCAAGCAGTACAACAATATTAGCATTACGCCTGGAGATGCCAGAGCCTTCCATTCTCCTGCTGACAAAAACAGCCTCCTGCAGGCATGCATAGTTTCCTTTGCTCTGCGCAGACATTCTTAAAAATAGACATGGAAATATAATTTTAAAGACTTTAATTATAGCCCCAGTTCACCAGGGGAGAGCTTGTTACTCCAAGGGATCCAGTTGTGAAAGCTTTTATAAATCACCTACTACTTTTCAAACTTCATAGTGGGAGGGAGCCAGCCCTGCACCTCAGGGAAGTGCAAAATACCGATTCTGGCGCGCTCTGCTCTTACCTGTCCATCTCTTTGCCCACTTGGGAACTATGCACCGAATGTTTATAATATGAGACACTGGACACCGTGGGAGAAACCGGGAACAAAAAGCCACAGTCCTTGTCCTCAAGGAGCTGACATGTAGACGGAGGAGAGCGAGAGCAGAGTCATAAAACAAGACGTCCCTGTGAACATGTAGCGGGGTGGCAAATAATTAAGAGCCAGATGCGTAAGACATTTCTCCACGACAAAGTAGAAGCCAAAAATCACAGCGGGGGCTTGCATGTGTGGCTGCCACCTCTCACAGCCGTGTGGCAGCGGTTGTTCTTTTCTCTCCATCTTACAGTTGAGGGAGACATCAACCGCAAGACAGAAAAAGAATGCGGACAGAAGGACACGTCTCTTGGAACAACCTGTCTGGCCTTCATGCAGCCCACTGCCGGAAGTCCTTGCAGGGAATTTTCGCTGTCACGTGTATCCACTTGGAGTCCTCTAGTGCGGAGAGGCGTCCCCTTGCCCTGGGCTCAGGAAGCTCTTTATGCACCAAAGAAACGTGAAATAGAAAACATAAATGGTGAGAAAACGGGCTAACTTGGGAAGAAGACGACATCCTGTTTGTTCCCAAGTAGCTGGAGGGGAAAGGAGAAAACAGCTTTATAAAAATGTCTCAAGTTTCCACCTGGACTCCTGCCAGGTTTCCTGGTTTTCTTCCCAGCAGCGTGACCTGCCCAACATGTGTTATTTTTTGTGTAATAATTACAGAAGTTCTGGGCAAATTCCAAACTCGGTGCTCTGTCAGCATCTCAAGTGGAGCAGAAAAAGAGCTGCACCTCGGTGGGGTAAAATTAGGAGAAGAAACACTTTTTTAAAAAAATATTTCCAATGTAATAGCCTGGAATGAAAGTTTTCTATTCCAAGACTACATGAAATATATAAGGAGGCGATTTCTTTCACCTGTCTATGTAGGAATAAGAAAAGTGAAAGACAAAGATATAAGGAATTTTGAAATGACACGGCTATTTCTTACATGCCAGCTTATACCTCCGTGACAGATGTCTGCATCCATACTGAACTCAAATACCGTGGCCCTTTCTCAAACACGTGGACAAGAAGAGCCCGAGATGGCCCATCTTCGGGTGCCTGCAGCGGGCCTAAAACAGGTCTGCTGGTGGACAGGCACCACGCGGGGACTGTGGGATACGCCTATTAAAGAGACTAGTGTTCTAACGTGTAGGACATGAACACAGACACCGTGTCTGCGTGATCTGAAATGAAGCAGCGAGAGCAAAACAGCTTAGCGTGTCCTGGATGGAGGAGCGAAACGTTGAGGAACCAGGGTCAAGAGCACGCCCTACGGCCACCGCAGGGGAAGCCATCAGGACGGCCGGCTCGGCTTCAGTCTCCAAACTCCAACCACACAAAGTGGTCTACGGAGCAGGGCACAGCCCCCCTTGATGGTAAACTCCCACGTGCCCCCCACCTATGCCCAGGCACGGCGCCTTCTGCCTGTCCCCCACAACCTCCAGCCTT
Organism: Octodon degus; assembly: GCF_000260255.1. Lineage (NCBI taxonomy): Eukaryota > Metazoa > Chordata > Mammalia > Rodentia > Octodontidae > Octodon > Octodon degus. The sequence goes on along the minus strand of NW_004524619.1, from coordinate 15,375,191 downwards.
CTCCCAGAGCTGACTGCCGGCATCCTGATGACTCCTGCCCACAAGGCTTCCAAGAATATACGCGCTCAAGAGAAATGCAAGGAAAACTAAACCATCAGCCCAGTTCCAGAACAGCCAGCCCGAGAGGGACTAAGATATCCTCCAGACCCAGGTTGGTCCACTGAAGGCAGCACTGCCAAACATTTGTGGTAAAGGCCCAGACAGGTCCTAAGTTTTTCAGTCCAAAGTTGCTTGTCAAAAATACTCAACTCTGCAGTGGAACCCTAAAAGCACCGCAAACACTGTGCAAAGTGATCAACGTGGCTGTGTCCCACCAATACACAGACAGCCACAGTTTGCATTTTGCCCACTTCTGAACTTGAGGAACATTTGCTTGGCCCTCACTGTCAAATCTCAAGAGGGTAGTAAGCGCTACATGAGCAGCTTCCTTGCTCAGCTCTGCACAGTGCCCGGGCATCACCTGCAGCCATCACAGCCACCAACGAGGAGCTCCAGGAGCAGCAGCAGCAGGCGCAGCAGCGAAAGGCGTGATTGCATCAGAAATGACAGAGGTAATATTAAGTATCTACTTCCTGGCAAAGATGATATTAAATTTCATACACACAACAATCTTCCAAGGGAAGTACTGATTTTTCCCACATCCAGATAGAGTGGGCCAATGAGATACACCCATTGGACCTGAAGCTCAGTGGACTAAGCACCTGCTTAGGCAAGCACATGGATCAGGGCCCAGTTCCAGGCACCACATGCCACACCAGCCCTGCCCCTGGGCACACTCAGCCTGCAACTGACACAGGGCATGGTGGTGCATGCCTATAATCCCAGCACTGGGGAGGCTGAAAACAGAAGGATCACTACTCCAAGCTGTGTGGTGAAACCCTGTACCAAGTACATAGAATAATAATAATAATAATAATAATAATAACATTTTAAAAAAAAAGATGGGGAAACCAAAGCTCCAAGTAGTGTCCTTCCAAAATCCTAACAGATAGCACTGAGATTTGAACCATGATCCACCTATAAGACTGCAAAATTCATACTCTCATAGGCCAGACTGGCACAGTCCTGTCCCAAAGACAGCATCAGAGGAAGAACTGGAGGCATCAGAGAATGAGAGAGATGCAGCTCAAAGCTGGACCACTAAACCAGTCTTCCAGACACGGCCTGCTTCTTCTTTGTTAAATTAAAAATCATTTCCCCAACAAAGAAAGAACCTGAATTTGTCAGTAACTTTTCAAACATGACTTATGCCTTCAAGTATAGACCCACAGCCAAGCGTCCCCATCTCATCTGTCCTGGCTTTCATTAAGGCAGCAACAGCTCACAACTAACTCCTTCCTGCCACTGAAGGTCTGGTGCCCTTCCAGACCACGTTGGTACAAAAAGTGCCCTGACAGTCAGGTCTTCTCGGGGAAGTACAGAGGCTTGAAATCAAGCACCGACATGATGCCACAAGTGGAAGATTCCACACCTGACTTTGTGCCACAGGTCACTGTCAAAGATAGGCACACTAAAAATCCTGTATAAAATCACCCTGAGGCGATGTGTAGAATGTGTACATAAAACCTAAGTGAATGTGTCATGTCCAGCGCTGGGATCCACGCCCAAGGTATCTCACCACGTGCCATGAGGTATTCCAAGATGCAGAAACCTCCCAAATCGGAAGCACCGCTTGTCCCAAGCATGCTGGGTAGGAGACGCTTCATCGTACTGTCATCTAGTATTTGTCTTCTTCTTCTATTCTTCTATATCTACCTTACTGGACCTTGCAAAACAGTGCATATCTCGCTCAGGGATTCCTGTGACTCCTATCCAAATTACGGCTGGAACAATTTCATCTAAAACAGGAGCAGACAAACTGCAGCCTGCGACGCCTATTCAAATGGTCACCTACTTTTGTGCAGCCTCTAAATGAAGACTGGGTTCTGTATTTTCAGACGGTGCAGGGAGGGAAATACCAACAGAATAGCAATTCGTGAACACGAGAGTTAAAGAACAGCTGTGAAAGGCGCAAGTCAACAACTTCTGCGGATAACCCACTACTGTTGTGGACTGCTGGACTGGGTTGGACCGTTTTTGCTCAATTCACGCACCTATAGTATTTAGATGCCACTGGAATACCCATTTCTGATAGGACTAAACAAAAAAAAGGGAATACAAAGGAAAGATCATTTTGTATCTGTATATGCAGAATAGTTAGGATAGATATACAGCTACTTTCGCTTAATTCAATGAGAAGAAAGATTTGTACTAACAATGTTTGGACAGGATATCCTGTCTGCATCTTGTACTATGGATAACCACTAAGAAGAAAATAATGTACAGTGTATTAATTATTGAAACTGTCCCATTAATCATTTTTGAAACTGTCTCATTGCTATTTGTTTCTCAATAAAAGAACTAGAGCCTCGCTGTTCACAAGGTTTTCCCAGAACACTGGCAGTCTGTCCACTGTTGTGTAGCTGAGTTCAACATCTGTGGCAGCAGACACCAGATGAGCTGAAAAACGTAACAATGTTTATTCTCTGTTGGTTTGAGACAGCGTGCCTTACCCTGAATTTGAGCCCTCTACCTGCCTCTTGACAGAAGCAGTGCCCTAACACATACGCAATACAGTGCAGAAGCACCAAGTGCAAGAGTCCACGTATGCTACCTACCGCTGGTAAGGACCGCAGCAATCACTCCCATCCCAAGGCCGGCACCACACGCCTGTTCGTAACTAAGTAACGGGCGAAGTTTTAGGCCTTCATCTCTGTGCTGCCATTTGCAGTGGGAGGTGCTGATAGGCTAGAACTTCCAATTTCCTGATTAACAGCATCATTATTCTAAATTGATGAACTGTAACTAGCAGGCTGCTTCTTGCTTTTTCCTGACCCATAAGAGAGCCACAGACTACACCATGATGTATCTTCTCTGGGTCTCTTGGCAAAAAGTTAGACAGACAGCTACGTACGTATGTCACTTTTGGCCTTCATCATTCAATTTCCTTCACTCATCAGAGCTGGTGACAGCAAGGCACTAATTAGATAATCCTAATCACAAAGAAGAGGGGATGATGGAAGACTTCAGAATCACTATCTGTTAGCCGCAAAGCAAAATAGATTGGCTATTCTCCCTGTAGGGGCAGGAGATTTATCAATAGACAAAAGAATGCAAAAAGCCAATAGATAAGGTGTAATTAAAGATCAGACCTATAAATTTTACACTGGCATAAATTTAACAGGATTTGCAGGAGAAAATTCAGGATTTAAGACCCGAGTGTTACTATGAAGAGTGTCTTTCAGTTCTTCATCCAACAATGCTTAATACATAAATTTATTATTATGACTAAAATGCCATTTCTCCAAGCCCTCACCTGCAAGAGCATTGAATTATTCACAGCCAAAGTATAGTAATTCCCAATCATGGTCTATGTTCTTTAAGTATTCCTCCTTAATTAGCTACCATCCACTATTCATATTTTTTGAGCTTCAGTGTATCTCAGAAATAACAATCGGCCTATCATATTTTTGGTAATTGTAGAAACCATGGTCAAGAAAGATCTCTACGCTGCTGGGAGTTTCCCTTCTCTTCTTAAAAATGCAAGAACATTATTTCCATTGTAATAGTGAGCAACTTACAGCAAGACTCTCTCACTCACTGGTCAAAGGCTAGAAGGAAAAACAAATAAAAGGACCCCAACATACTGTACAAAACCATTCAAGCAGTAAGGAGACTGGGACGTAAAGGCTGGTTTCTAGATTAGAGCCCACTGCACCACTGGCTGCTTTCGGATATTCAAATAGCTCTGTAAGCTACCAAGACAAGCCTTGAACTCCCTGCTCCCCGAATCACAGGCAGCCAAAAGACCGGGGTGAGGGCGGCTCTGCAGCATCTTTTGGAAAGTTCTGAGCTTGGAGCAATAATTCATTAACGAGGAAAGTGTGGAAAGAAATGCAAATGCTGGGGAAACAGGTTGGAAACACAGGTGGGAGAGATCTGAGAAAGTCAGCGTTTCAACCGTTAGTGAACCTCACGGTGGCTGGAAGAGGTGAGCTGGGGCTTGAAGGACATGAAAAGTGGCGGGTTGGTGAGCGCAGGGAGGGACATCAGGGTCCCCAGGGGAACACTCACCTGAGTAGGCCCAGTACGGGTCTCCGGAAGCTTTGCGCCTGCGGATCTGCACCGAGCTGCCGCGCCTGCCGTCCTGCGGGGCGCCCGCGTAGCCTTCAGTCAAGGCTGGAAGAGAGGGAGACAGGCAGTGAGGCCAGGTCCTTGTCGTGTACACACCCAGGCGACCTCCAGGCGCAGACCTAGAATGGCCGGAAGAGCTTCCCGGTTGAGGGGAAAACAAGCAACAGGCGGCGCGGAGCAGCTCCGGCCAGCACTCGGGATCGCTAGCGCAGACGCTCCCTTGGCCGTTGGAAGCGGGGCACAGGCTCTGCTTTCCCCGCCTTAACTCAATCTGCAGTCACTGCCCGGCTGTGCGCACGGTGGCCCCGACGCGGCGCCAGCGAAAGCCCCGAATCGCCCGACTCCTAGAACCACGGCCTGCAGTTCTGGTTCCAGTTTCACGAATAAACACACATCCTAGGCACAGGTGCACTGGCCTCGTTTAATCATCCCAGATTACGGATTATTGGATCTGTGGGGCAGACCGAGAAATTCAAGCTCAGAGCCACCAACTGGGCCCAGGCACACCAGCGAGCAAGGGGCAAATCGGCACCGGGAAAACATATCTGTAGCGGCATCGCAAGCCTGGCCGCTGCCACCAGGCCCAGCACACGGGCAGGTCTGGGAGGCCCCGTGCAGGGTGTATCATCTGAATCCCACATCCTTGGACCCGAAAATAGCCATCTATGGTACTGAGAACAACAAGAAGGCGTCCTCCGCCAAAGATGTTCAAGGAAAAAAACAAAACAAAAAACAGCACTGCTTAATGATGTACTTTTGAGATTCTAAAGGAATCCAATCCACCAAGCAGAAGCAAAAATATTCACCGCCACTCCACAGAGCTCCATCTGCCCGATCCAGCGCTCAAAGTCTTCTCCCCTCATCTTCCTCTCGGAAGCAAATCTCGCCTGCTGGGAGCCCACACCTGAATGCACTGATGTGGAGGAACACAAATAGCACAGGTGCCCGGAATGCAAAACGAAAGCGAATGATACGCAAACAATACACAGCACCTGACTATGTTAATATTTAAATGCACCCAAACAAAATCAAGTGCGCTTTTCAACAGCAAAGAAAACAGGGGAACTGTACGTTCAATTTAAGATGAAGATGGAAACGGGAAAACAGAATACATTCTCGATTGCAAATGAGCCAGTAATACCTCTAATAAGGGTATTCGCTTTGATGAGAACATGACAGTCACAAGAACAAGAAGGAAACGTGTTGAGCACCTCACACTTCTACTTCGCTTGAAAGACTATCTTTACCACAAGCTTGAAAAGATTCCACAGGAGTAAGCTCTTTAAAGGAAAATGGGGTTCTAATATACTCCAAATAAACACTGAGACATAAGCCTATCGTCACTGATATCTGCTCACTGGTCCTGAATTTAGATTTTTAAAAGATTATCTTTAAAGTCTGACGAAGGCTTACCGTCTCATCCAATCCCCCCTACAATTTTGTAGATGAATCATTCAGGACACCAGGAAAGTTGACCACTATGAGCTTCTCCTGATCAAAAATAAAGTTTTTCTTACTCTTCTAATGACTTTATCTTCTACTAAACTTTACTAAATTAGGTCTGTGTAGTTTCTGTGCATATTTGAAACTTATATATCTACTCATTGTGCTTCAAGAATTTTTTCCCCAAATAATCCTTTCCTTGGTATCAAGACAATGAGGAAATAATGTCCCCATAATCTAAATAATAAATGTAATTTCTATTTGGATATGTGGTTGAGCCTTTGTTTCCACATCTATAAAATGGAGTTGAAAACAACAACTTCATATTGTTAGGAAGATAACACAACTTATTATGAGCAGGGCACCTGGTAGTGCTTTTGCAAGTCCTGCAAACTGTTAAATAGTATTAAGCGCAGAGCCATGGACTTCGACTAAGTACAATCAAACCAGTATATGAAAGTCATCACAGGAACTGAGCTTCGACTGGTAGCAGGAAGCTCTGTCGCCAATGAACTGACTAGTTTGCAGGCAAGTAACCGCTCTACGTATGACCACTTAATTGGCTGGCTGACCACGCTGTAGCCACTTACTGATTCTCCACGTCTCCAGCTCATTTTTCAATGAATCTGTCAGATGGTGATGCCGCGGTCCTCAGAACTTTCTCTACAAGTAGGCAAGGGCGCTGCTCAATTTTGCAAATCGTTTTTTTTCTTTTTTTCCCTCAAACTGTACTAAATTTAACTGGCCTAAGGGATTTTCCTTTTTAACACAAAGCAGCAGAAATCTGCTTCAGACTCTCAGCTTCTGGGATAATCACAGCATACCCTCCTCCACCTAACTACACACCATGGGCTGGCCAGCCAGACCCTGCCGGCTGTGAAGTGGGCCATGTTGGCCGGAAACGGGTGGATCCATGCGCAACTGCCGGCTTCAGAGACCCAAAGCCTCTCGCGGGTGGTTAAGGACCAGCAAGGGATCAAGAAAGGGACTAAAAGTGGAAGCAAGGCAGAAAAGAAAGGACCAATAGGAGAATTCTGGTGACCACGTGGAAGTCCTGGGCAAAGCCAGTGTGAGGCCAGCCCCATCCTAAGCCTTATACTTACTTATAGAAACCAGTGACCAGTGAAGGTTCTCTCTTCTGCCTCTTATGTGCAAGATGGAGACAATAAGAGTACCTCAAACAGTCACCTCAAGGCCTCACCATCAAGTTCTCCATCCCTGGAAGACACTGTTGGAATACAGGTCTGACTGTGATCCCTGGGCTTCTTTTAAAAAACAAACCCGAAAACCTAGGCCTGAACCTCGCTGGCTGAAATTCAGATTTCAGTGTCTGCAGTGAGACCCTGATGTGAGTACTTTAAAAACACAAAAGGTCTCTAACTGTTTTTTGCAAGAGCAGCCGGGTCTGGACAGGTGGCCCAGAAGAGCCCCTAGGCCTGCCTCAGCCTTCGGGGAGCAGGCCTGCGTTCCTTCCACTGCGCCTGGCTCCCAGTCATTCTATTTTGAAGCCAGACAGAACGAACATCCCTACTGAGCTGGACCAAGGATCCATCAGGTACCGCTCCTCTCTGACACCCCGAAGTCTTGCCCTCACAGCCTCCAACTCTGGAAGTGAAGTTGGCACTCTGATAAAGACTGGCCAAGGGGCTGGAGAGATGGCTCAGTGGTCTAAGGCACCTACTTAGAACAAGCTTGGCAGAGCATCAGGGACCGCGGTTCAATCCCCCAGCACCACATGCCAGCC
>NW_004524619.1:15363735-15367101 GCF_000260255.1 Octodon degus | reverse complement strand
CACACACACACACACACACACACACACACGCCTGGTGATCTGGGCCAAGCAGCAAAATGCCTGCACAAAGTCTTGCCACTTGGGACAAGCATATGAGGGGTGGCACTGCTGAAGACACGGCAGGGGGCAGGTGGTAAGAGAGGTGGCAGGGCCAGCCCAAGGAATGTGGCTCACTGGATCATCCTCCTACAGCACCGAAATGCTGAGGTACAATGTGGCTCTTAGAGGATGAGGGGTATGCAGGAAAGACTGCTTCTGAGGGCATAATGTGTCCTATGGAGAGGGCCTGGTTCTGAGAAGCACAGGGATGCCTGGGCCACCGCTAACCCAAGACCCTTAATGGAGCTCAATATGTGGTATGTGATCCTAAATGGGGTGGGGGGAGATGGGGGAGAGAGAAAGAGAAAAAGAAAGTAAGAGTGAGAGAGGAAGGAAGGGAGATGAAGAAAGGTAGAAGAGGGGAGAAGGAAAAAGAGCAAGGGGGAAGGAAGGAAGTGGGAAGGGAGAGAGGGAGAAAGACAGGAAGAAGAAAAAAGGAAAGAGGGAGGAAAAGAAAAAGGAGAAACAGAAAGCACAAAAGCAAAAGAGAGAGGCAGCAAGAGAGAGGAAGGAAGGAAGGAAGGAAGGAAGGAAGGAAGGAAGGAAGGAAGGAAGGAAGGCAGGCAGGCAGGCAGGCAGGCAGGCAGGCAGGCAGGCAGGCAGGCAGGCAGACCTGGATGGTGTCACTGCTGTAGTACACAGTGGATGTTAGGGTGTGGTATGGCCTATATCCAGATGTCCCCCCAAGGCCTCATGTGGTCACGGGTGGGGATTTTAGAGGGGGTGGGGCATACAGTGTGATGCTGGGACCGAGAGAGCCACTGGTCAGCATAGTTCTGGGTGTGGGTGACGGGAAGGCCCACCCCGGGTGTGGACGCTTTATCTGCCCCGTGCATGAGAAGCCCAGATAAAATATAAAGGACAGAAAAAGGACCATTGCCATGGTCATGTGCTGCTCGGGGATCACTTTGCTACCCCCCCCCCGCCTTCCGCCCACCATGGACCCTTTCTCCTCTGCGATGCCCCCTGCCCTGCCACCTGCCCTGAAGCAGCCAACTCTGGACAGAAAGCTCTACAAACCATGAGCCAAACAACCCTTTCCTCCTTCAACTTTGGTTGTGGGCGTTTCGTCTTGGCAATGAGAAAAGTAAGCCCGGGCATGTCGGCGGCCTGGGCACGTGCTCACACGAACCGTACACCACAGGTGAGAACACCCTCCTCCCTCAGGGCTGCGGGACGCAGCTGGGGCAGGAAGGCAGTAACGACGGGCAGCAATAGCAGCTCTCGGGGAGGCAGCTCCGAAATGTACGAGGCGGCAGAGGACTTTATCACTTGGCACCAGATTTTTTCAACAGATAAACAATTCATTAAAGGTAGCTATATTTAGTTTTCTCTTTTATTGCATCTACCAGTAATGTGTGATTTCTTACCCTGTCCTTAAATAAGAACATAATCTTACATTACTGGCACTACCATAAATTTAAAAGGGGTTTTTAAGTTCTCTATTCTTAATCAGCTTCAATCAATTAGGCGTTGACTTTTTGAAAATCATTTTTAAAAATCTTCCTCGAGTAGAAGTCAAGAATGTATACAGAGTATATTAAGCAACTTAATATTTTATTGGCAAGAAGAAGAGATCTGAAAATAGAAACAGGCTGTGGTTCCCAAGTAAAGCTAGAGTCAGCACACCAAATTCAATCAATTTTAATACTCTTTGTACTCTTCGGAGCTCCAACAGCCAACCACCAGCAGCATGGCCATGGTGTGGTATGGCTATGAATCATGCTATTGATTTTCAATATCTTCTGTGCAGAAAATTAAATTATGCAAATGCTGCCTTTATGGGTGCTTACCTTAATGCGAAACTGCATACTTGCTTATGTCAGCAACTTAATTACACAATTAAAAATGGAGTATGCTTATGAAAACGTGTAGTTTCACTCCTCAGAACAGACACTAAGTATAAATCTGCCTATGGTTATCATGTGAACAAGAGGGAGGCGACGGTGTTATGAAAACATCTTGCACCAAGCTGTGCAGCACTGAGCCTCTGGGGCTTATGGAGCTGAGGGCCTCTGCCGGAAAAAGCTCAGCAGTCTCTTTGTGGCCTTGTGGCCTTGTGAGTTACTAGAAGGGAAGTTAAGACAGAGAGACACCAGGAATACACACTACTGTCCATGCGTCCTCAAAGAAGTGAACTCCAGTGTCGCTTTACACTCCCCCACACACACGCGCGTGCACACACACACACACACACAGGCACATGTCCAACTGGTGGGCCGATGTGGTCAGGAGGGATTTCCAACTTAGCCAGTCTTGTTCAAGGATCTGTATAGCGGTGACATGGGCTTAGATAGAAACGAATAAGCCAGCCACTCCCACTGCACTGGTGAATTTTGTTCTCTCGATTCGGCCAAGATGAAAGTGCAGATTTCAAAACCAGTAGCATTAACTACCTGGTGACGTGCACCTCTCAGGCAGCCAGGGGACCCTCGGTTGCTAGGCAGAGCGCTAGTGAGTGACAGGTGTGTGCATCAGGGAGTTTCTGTAAACTCCATCTCTTCTCAGAACTTCCACCTGGTCTACTTCAACTCCAGCCTGAAGCAAAAAGATACAAATGTTTTTCCACCCAGAGGCCCAATCATTTCCTATGGAAATATCCTAAGAGTTACCTACTATTAAACATATCAACGAACTGTCTCTATGTGCACGGTTTAATTTCCCAGAGCTACCAGCCGCAGTCTAAAAGAATAACTGTGTTTATTCTGGGAACAGAAAGGCAGCCGCTCGCCAAGCGCCCTGCTGGGCTCTCACGGGGACGCTGCGGAATCAGTGCTAAGCCGCTGCTTCACCGGAGCTGGGACGCGTTGGGGCGGGGCCGGGCGCCGCGGCGAGTCTTCTGTCCCTCGTCCAGCGGCACTTTCCCTCCAAAGAGCCCCGCCCCTGCACCCCACACTCAGTACAGCGCGCGCACACATGTCTGCCCTTAGCGTCCCCGTCCCCAACAAGCCAAGGCCGCTGAATCTGCACCGGATCCCTTGGAATAAAGTCACTGTGAATATCTATGAATGCAGATATTTTTCTTCCCAAAGTGAAAGCAATTTCAGAGTACAATGATATGTTACCAGTTCAGCTGATTAAAGCACCTACAAGCAGGAGCAGGGGCTGGCCTTGCCCCCGGGGTACTCCGAGATGGCAATTAAGACTGGGTGTGGTGGCACGTGTCTGTAATCCCAGGTCTTGGGAGGCTGTAAACAGGTGGATCACTATGAGTCTGATCTAGTAGTGAGACCCTGAACACCCTGTAGTCCCCTCCCTAAAATACAA
>NW_004524619.1:15353374-15363450 GCF_000260255.1 Octodon degus | reverse complement strand
TGTCCATCAACAAAGGAAGACAGGTAGACATCAAAACTTTCAAAAGAAACCTCAGTCCTGCACAATACAGGCCCTCTTTCCAGTTTTGAACCGGAAATGCGTACTTGACCTCCCGCAGGGAAAGTGGGAAGGTTCTGGCTGAAGGCCCGCAGCACCGACGGCGCCGCGAGTGGATCATAAGAAGAGCCCGAAGCATCTTCGGAAACAGGGCTGCACGCCGTGCGCGCAAGCAATAGCTCCCTAACGCACGAGGGTATTTCTGTCTTACTGCGCAACCCGCTCTATCTAGGTCACTCCAAAGAATGCTGAGCCAGGAGAGTGGATCCACTTCCACCCGAGACTGGAAACACCAGCATAAAGGAATTCTGGCTCCCGAATGCCTAAAGGCCGCGATGCACGGCGCTCAGAGCAGGAGCCCTAGTTCTGCCAGGGTCACTGCCAAAAATAAGGCCCCTAAAAATCAGGAACGGGCACGTTCATGCTCAAGTGCAGAACGCAGATTTTCAGCGTGTCAGATGAAGAGCTCTGTAAGCTGTTTCTATCCATCATAACTACCCACACAACAAACAAATTAAAGATCCCTCAACAGCGGCGAGACCTCCATCAAGCACAATTTCCTCCAGATTTCGAAGCGCATTTAAGAACATTAAATCCCACACAATGGTCTGAAATGAATGTATCTTTATCTTTCTTTTGACTAGAATGAGCAAAAGTATCAAATTATAGTTGGAGGTAATTAAATATTCTGATCAGCCTCTCGTTTCCTTTGTGCTCGTGCTTCCATTAATTGTAGCAAAACGTTCTTGGTGAGTCTCGCAAAAAGTACAATCAAGAACCGTGTGCTTTCGCAACTCCTGGATTACAAATGGTCCCCGCAGTTGTTTGCAATGGTGTGCTAACCCTAATACAATAGATTATTTTACAGTAGATTGCCTATTTTATCACAATCAAACGTATCTATTGTGCCCACTACAAAGGAAACTTCTCTCGGCATCTGAAATGATAAAGAGACCTAATATACAGCCCTGATTTTTAAAGTAAAATAAATTACTCAAACTTAAGAGGCACTTCAAGGGAAAAAGAAATCACACAGCAATTTGGTATCACAGGGGGCCAGAGAGACACAAAACAACCTTGTAAAAAGGAAGCAAGTCGCATAGAGAAGCACACCACCGCCTTTTCGTGATTATTTTACTCCATCACGGCCCCCACTCTGACAGGTAGGGCCCATATGTTTTGATCAGAAGTCAAAAGAGATGGTAGAAAAAAAGTCAGAGCCATGCCTCCTCCATTTGCTCTATTTTATCTCATAGTTTAAATTTTTGAGGAATAAAAAACACATGTTCGAAAGAGCCTGAGAAAAGGTACACTTAGAGCATTGCTTTATAGCCAATATATATTGCAAAGAAAACCTGCAAAGTACACTGTTCACTCTTTCTTAGAGGTACCTTCTTTAAAAAAAAAAACAGAAAACTGAGCTCTTGGCTTCAAATGTTTTATAATATCATACAGAAATAAGCAATTCTCACATTGTGGTTAGCCTATGTTCTGCTCTGCATTGTTATGGTACTGGGTACAGGGCTAGACACAGGCTACATAAGTGCTGTTCCACACCCAGCTAGTGTCGAACTTGCAGCCCTCCCACATCAGCTTCCTCTGTAGCTGGGATTACAGGGGTTGGCTACCAGGCCCAGCCCTTCAATCTGTTCTAATACTGTCTGGTTCACAAAGACATCTCTGGATTCTGTAACAGTTCCAGGAAAGTTCGAACGAGTGAGTGCTACCCGGGGTACTGTCGCACGCCACAGATACATACTTCCAATTTTACAGCTGTGATGTCCCACTGAATCCTTTGTGTTCCTCAAAGTGGCCAACACCACCGGTGGTCACAGTAACAAATACCGTCATCTATATAAACGTAGTCTGTGTGTGTGTGTGTGTGTGTGTGTGCGCGCACTTGCCAGAATGCAGAGACCCAGGATAGCACCCCATTACTTAGCGTTCTGTTTCTTTCGGTGGGCAAGATGGACCTTATCCCCAGATCTCAGCAACGTGCTATCTGAAGAGCAGTCAGCTCTTCAAACAAAGACCATGAGTGTCCAACGAGATCCCATCTGTCTCCACCTAGCTCCATTTAACTGAGTTCACTTCTTAGTCTACGTCGGGCAATCTGAGTGCCTTCTCATGATCTAGGCCAATCACAAGTTACTTACCAAATCAGTTACTGCCTATGAGGCAGCACTATGAAAAACATGATCAATACAGCAATTCTTTTTTTTTTTTTTAATTTTTTTTTAAATTTTATTTATTTATGTGTGTGTGTGTGTGTGTGTGTGTGTGTGTGTGTGTGTGACCAGCTCAGCCCACCAGGGGGCGGGGCTGGCTGGCATGTGGTGCTGGGAGATTGAACCGTGGTCCCTGGGCTTTGCTAAGCTTGTTCTAAGTAGGTGCTTTAGACCACTGAGCCATCTCACCAGCCCCAATACAGCAATTCTTATGACACGCCACAACTAGAAAAGGTACTTGGATGGTTTAGACCTAACAGGTCCCCTCAATGTTTCATGCATTCAGAGGCAGGGCCTGCAGAAGATGCCGGGATCCTGGGGCGCAGCTGGTACAAGTGTAGCCACGTGTAGCTGAACGTGCTGTTTAGGTTGGGGCAGGCGGAGGAGGTGGGTTTCCAAGGCAGGAGCTAGAGGGTCCATCTTCATCATCCCTTCTCTCTCTCTGGCCCCTGGCAGCATGGGGCAATAGCAGGAGGCACTTCTCTGTGCCTCTTCTGCCGTGGAGCAGGCTAAACCTGGACCAAACCCCTTCAACCGTGAGTTAGCTGACCTCTCCTCTTTTGCATGGCTGGCACTGGGCAGCTTGTCCCTGCGACAGGAAATGACTAATGCAGTGTCACTTGCCCATGAACATCAATCTCGGAGCCAGATGTTACCCTCAAAATTGTAGAGCTGACACTACCACTATGGCACTCCTTCGGGCGTGGGGGAGGGGGTGGGGGATGGAGGAGGGCCTCACACACGTCAGGCGAGTGCTCTACCATGGAGTCCAACTCCAGTTCCCCACAACTGTCCCTCGTGAAATTGAGCTTCTGCCATCAGCAAAAGTCTTCATAGCTACTCCACCTCCACTGGCTCAAAGGCACATGAGCATCATAAGTTTTTACATGAGCATCAGAAAACTAAAAATGAAAACAATTCACAAGCGGTAAGTTGTCCGGTGTCCTCTTTCTACCTCTGTTGGCAAAGGTCTAAGATACAGCACGTGCCTGGGAGTACTAACAGAAAAGTGTAGAATGATTTTCCTAGCGGCCTCTTGAGAATATCCAAATATAATTAGACAAATATTTGTTACTGTCTATAGAAAAAAATCACTTCCGTGCCAAATACAGATTCCCTGTTATAACATGAGTTAAAGACGCAAGTAAGAAAGTGATGCACCGCTTCGTGAATAATCTTCAATAGCGTTCTTTTGTTTAAACTGTTTGACTGTGGCTGCCTAATACATTTGTATTCAGGAGAAATAAACTTCATAACCCAGGCCTCTTATGTAGTTGAGTCAAATACAACACATATTCCACATGAAATGCCAAACTGCAGTCAGTTTCTTTTCATAGAGCAAGTTGGCAAAGAAGCAAGACACAGTGGTGCATGCCTGCAGTTCCAGCTCTCAAGGCTGACAGAGGAGGACCGCAAGTTAGAGCCCAGTGTGGGCAACGCAGAACTCAGCAACACCTTGTCTCAAAATGAAACCAATCTTTAAAAACAGCTGGGAATGTAGCTCAATGCAAAAGTTTGGGGTCCAGTCCCAGAGTAGATAAATAACCTACTTGAATGTGCGTGGGCTCCGCATCAGAATCCACAGTCTACCTAGTTTATCCATGAACTCTAGCACCATGCTGGGACAGACAGATGATTTTCAGACTCAGAGATACTAGGGTATCAACCTCAGGTAGGTTGAGGCAGGCACAGCAGATTCTTGGGGGCAGATGACTCTGCTTGTGGATGCATGTGTCACCGAGAGCAAGAGCAGCTTCGTTCTGAAGCCAGCTGTCTCTGGCACACTCCTTTCCTCTTGCCACAGAGATGGTCCCAGCATGTCATGCTGCACCCAGAGGCCCTCACCGGATGCCAGAGCCACACTCTTGGTTTTTGCACCTCAGAAAGTAGAAGTGAACTAAACCTCTTTTCTTCATAAACTACCCACTCTGTGGTATTTACTTATAGCCACAGAACACAGACCGAGATAGTAACCTTCACAGTAGCAAGAGTGGCCACCATGATGCTCGCCAGCCAGACTACAAGTGCAAACCTAGGCCCTACTTGGGGATCAATCGTACAGGGCATGACACCCAGAACACTTCTGTACTCTACACAACGAGGACACACCTGATTCCAAAACATTCTTTGTAGGGTGCCCAGATTCCTGGGGACACACTGGAGACATCCTTAGTCTTGATACAGGGGCCTGTGATCATAACCAGAGTGTTGTACTTGTGGTCAGCAAAGTCTCTCCTTTTACCCCAAAAAAGAGAATGTGTAGGGGTTGGGAGAGATCTGCTAAGTGTTCACGGCCTCCCCAGAGTAGGCGGCTGCTGTATCAAAACACTGAGTAACACGCTTCCTAGCTTCCTGCCCTCTGGGAGCTTAATTTATATTATGTGGTCAAACAAATGTTAGTGGTTCATGGAGACCTCACAGCAAAATAAGGAAGTCTAGGGATGTAGCTCAGTGCAGTGGCCCTGGGTTCAATGCCAAGCACCCCCAAAAGAGGGAGAGGGGCCAGGGCAACAGAAAAAAAGAAACAGCTAGAGATGTACACACCAGGCAAGAGTAGAGTGGCGAGAGCGGCAAGGAGGGAGATGCGTTAGCTAGAGGCACGGCAGCGCGGAAGGATGGAGCTCAGTAACAAAGGACAGCACTTACAAGAATTCAAAATCATGAAAGGTGGGAACTGGGAGACCAGCCTGGCTGAAGCGCGTGAGCTGGTACCTCACTGGGGTCGCTGGCAATGAGCAGGGGCAGGCTGCCACAAGGCCTTAAAGATGAGAAGGGAGGCCGTGACGAGCTGTGAGGCAGTAGCCCATGAGGACAGATGTCAGCCTTTAAAACTCCACCTTTGCCCTTTTCTTTTACCCAAATTGAGATTGGTCAAGAAA
The DNA here is from genome assembly GCF_000260255.1 of Octodon degus. Taxonomy (NCBI): domain Eukaryota; kingdom Metazoa; phylum Chordata; class Mammalia; order Rodentia; family Octodontidae; genus Octodon; species Octodon degus. Next base: position 15,358,286 of record NW_004524619.1, on the reverse strand, counting down.
TGAATTTCTTGCATATCAGGGTTTTTTGTTTGATGGTTTGTTTTAAAGTAGCTGGTGTTCACAGTCAATGTCAATACAACTGCTTATCAAAAAAAATGAGGGGAAAAGGGGGAAATACCGTCATCATATTTTGCCTCTTCAGAGGTAGGCAGTGCATGAAACTAAACCTTCAATATCATGCAAGAAAAAAAAGTGCCTGCTGGTACTATGCCACGTGGACAGGTATGCAGCTCTTCAATACCGAAGGGATTTCAGAGGCCACTACATGGGGATTTTTTTTTTCAAACCATCTATCATGCATGCAAACATGGCTTTAACCCCAACTCTGTCTCCTACAACAACTTTGAAAAAAGCTCTGCTTATAAGGATACATGAGCAAGTGCAACAGAAAACAACTTAGGTAAATCTAAGGCAATTCATCTTGGAAAAGTAATAAATAATAAATAAATCTAATAAATAATAAAGATTTTCATCTTTAGCAACTGTTCCAGATTGTCTGTACTCACGCAAATGCATCTTGGAGAAGCAGGGTGAGCGGCTGGTGAGGAGCCAGCAACTAAATACACTGAGTTCTGCCCCATCCCGGGGACTGCTACTCCTTCCTGAAATTCTGATAAATGCTGGCTTTCTTTGAATTGGTCAGCAGGAACCTTGCACTTATGAGGAAACATATTAATAACCCAAGGACTAGCTTAGTACTGTCCAGGCAACCACTTTAAAGCTACTAGTCGGAACACCCCAAAGACCACGCTCATGTTTGTCAGCTCCATGTTCCCCAGGTGCCAGACTTGGTTTCTTTCTAGTGAGCCCGAGGTTCTCTTGTTCTCCTCAAGTGCAGCAGAAAATCATCACAAGAGACATCTTGCATTTTGCTTTGCCTGAGAAGGAGCTATTAACTTGAAATAACACAATACTAGTCTTAAGGAAAATAATTTAGGAGGGCTATTACCATCTTAAATAAAATGATTTAATTAAAAAATCCTAACCACACGAAAATTTTCAACAGATCACATCAAGATGGCTAAAGCACTTATCTCTAAGTCTGTTTAAATAGCTATAAAAGCAATTTCTTAAGTAATTATAAGACAAAAAAAATTTCCCCCTTTTTAGAAAAAGAGCTATTTAACTGAAATCCCTTTCCTGATGAAGGAACTACAGTGATTAAACAAGGGTGGTTTATTTTTCCTTTCTTGGTTCTGTTTTCTTCTAGAACCTTCTCTGGCTCTGACCAGTTACACTGCAAGACCCATCCGCAATGTCAAACAGAAAAGCAGTTTTATGGCTTTAGAAAGCTAAACCCAAAATTGAAAGTTGGAGCTCATTATTTCTTTTTTTGGCCCCCCTTCTAAACCCATATTTGTATACAAGAAGCTTGGTGAAATCAATTTCAAGGAGCCTTTTCTACTCTGGATTTAAATCCTTTTATGATTCTACAAGACAGTCAATCAAACTTGGGGAAGGAGCAGGAGGAAAGAGACACTTTGCTTTCTTTTTTCTTTAATAAATACATTTATGTTGAAAGGAAATTTTATATCTCTGGGGGCTTCAATATCAGGCAAAAAATGAAAAAGAACAAAAAAACCTGCTCCTTTGATATTCTGCACAGTAGATGAGGAAGCAGCAGCGTAGGCCGCGAAAAGCCCTGGAACAAATTGGCACAACATGTGACCAAAACTGCAGGCCCGGAGATGGCAGGGGCCCGTGTTAATCGTGGAAAATAAACACTGCTTTAAATATTACTTACAAAGGTTTTAAAAACAGATTCACTCTCAAATATCACCTCTGCATAATCAGCAAGTGAGAATTAAGCGAAAAGGTGAGGGCACCAGAAGCGGGCTTTTCCTTCCTGCTGGTCCACCCGGGTTCTGGCTAATCCTCCTTTGATATTTAACACAATGAAACCAGAAGCTAGAGACAGAAGGTCTGCAGGTTCAGGCAATGTGGAGACTGTGTGTGGCGCCTGAGGTTTATGCAGGACCCAGTGAGAAAAAGAAAAGGCAATTTGTGAACTGCTTTGGGCGCTTCTCTCTTTAAAAAGTGACCCTCTAATCAGACAATTCTTAAGTGCGTTTACCCCAAGTGAAGAGATGCTCTATCCCAGGATACAACGGCAAAGACAGTGGGAACTTGGACAAAAGAGATCACAGATTCTGAGTATGTCTTTTGCAATGAACTGAGGGTGTTTTCAGCTCCATCTTAATGTCAAAGAACAGAATCTGTTCCTCATGCTCCTCCTGTGCTGCTTTGCTTCCTAAAATTCAAAAGATAATCAGCAGCCAGGCTGGGGACGCTCACGTTCGCTTCTCCAGGGGTGCTGGGAGCCAGGACGCGCCGCCGCGCCAGGAGCCCCTGGTGTGGATCACCCCACAGCACCCTCACCAGTCTGCATTCCCAGGTTAAAAGACAAGCAATAAGGCACAGAATGGCTAGTGAGAAGCCCTCACTGCACATGGCAGAGAAAGACACTCAAACTTAAACACTCTAAGACAAACAAAGGAACTGAAGTTCCCCTGAGGTCCCCGAGGAATGCTATCCCAACGTTCTTTTAAAATAAACCTACAGAAAGAACCAAACTTAAAACACCAACACAGTTTGTTCAGAGTGATGCGAAGCGACCTCCCCACTGGGAATCTCCTGGACATTTCTAATTTTGCACGTCCTTTCTCAAGAAGCACTCAGTACTCGGATGCCCAACCCTGTGGCCCAGAAGAAAACGTCTTTCTGATTGTTCTTTGAAAAGGTTTCATCTTGAAAAAGCTCTAGCTGCACCAAAAATACTGTAATTAAAGTGATAATTCCTAAAAATTATGACAAGGCTGGCAAAGAGAATTCCAGCACGCAGCCTACACGCAAGGCACTGTGCTAACACCAACTACAGTAACAGCTGAGAAAACAATTCACTGTCTCTAAAACAGAAAGGAGAAGGTTCCGCGCAGGCATATGTTCACATTTCCACGGAACAGAAGCATGAGGGATGGAACTGCCCCCAAACACCGGTCCCCAGCACAGGGGCTGCAGGTGCAGAATGTACACAGGACTTCGATTTCCTGGTCAGAGAGAGAAGGTGAAACATCTGTCCATTTGTATTTTGGTTACCTGAACACCACGGGGGATACAATGTTTTACACGACAAATTATTAAAGTTAGTTGCACCTGTTCTTAACTTTTCACGGCTGCCACTGGAAAAGTTGAAGGCAGTGGAGTGGCTCGCCGGCATTGTATTTGGGGTGGACTGCAGCACTAGCAAACGGGGAGGATGTCACACCCATCTGAAATGCTGGCTGTGCACAAAGCCTTTCCTTGCATGGTGGAAGCCTGCTTCTCCAGCTCTCTTGTATCCCATTTCCTATGGATGCTGCTGTACACAAGCACAGAACTTTGTTCAAACGTCCCCTTTCTTTTCTCTCCCTTCCCTAATCCCACCAACTGGGGCAGCGTGACCGCCTCCGCTGAACAACGCTAATGCACGGGGAGAATGGTAAGGAGCCGAGTGGCTCTCTGGTCTAGCATTGCGTGAGGACCACAAATGCAAGGCTCTTTACGCCCATCATCCAGCCTGTGACCCTGACCTGGCGCTGAAGGGTTCAGGAATAACAGGAGCCACCTCAGGCATTTTTCAGATAGAACCAAGTTCAGGTTCAGCATGCAGCGCATCAGAACCATTCCTGACAGACAGTAATGCTTAAGAAAAGTATCACCAAATGAATCCACACACACAGCCTGGAAATACAGGTATTCCTGCAGCAGCCAGGTAACACACTCGTGATTCCGCTTTTCTAAGTTTCTTTCTTTTGTTATTTTAGGGAAGGGTCTACAGGGTGTTCAGAGTCTCACTATTAGATCAGACTCAAGTGATCCACCTGTTTACAGCCTCCCAAGAGCTGGGATTACAGGCGTGTGCCACCACGCCCGGTCTCAATTACCATCTCAGCACACCCCAGGGATGGGGCCAGCAGGCAGGCCCGGGGATCAAACCCCAGCCCCTGTGCCTGCTTCCAGGCACTTTAACTGCTGAGCTATTTGGCTGGTCCTATTTTTTTTTTTCTAAGTTTCAACATGAACAAAAACAAACTGCGTAAGGGGTCTGGGTATCCCTGAAGGTGTCGATTTCACCCCATACACGCTGCTCTTATTTCTGGCTTTCTAAATCCATGCCTCATGCTCTGAACTGAATGTCCCCTTGTGTACACAGCTCCAGTGCCCAAGTCATGTAATTTGAGCGTGCTCCCCTAAGAACGTGACTCTCCAGCTCCCTCAGAGGGCTCCAGAATGAATTTTTACAAAATTTCTCATCAGATGCAAATGGTCAACAGACCACATTCCAACCAATGCTCATTTTGCCAAAGCCATCCACAACCTACACTTGCCACAGTTGGAAGACAACCAAAGGGCAAATGTTTTGCACAGTAAGTTTAGAAAAAGAGTTTTTACATAAGCTCCCCAAAAAGACGTGTGTGCAGGAGGCCTGGAAATTATTTAATAAATAAATAAATAAATAAATGCGTTCCACATTTGTTTCTGGCCTGGGTTTTGTAGGTCATGGGATTCACAACAGATGTGGCCTGGTTTGACCGCACAGCCAGTAACAGCATACAGCCACAACAGCTGAGACACTGCGACAGTCGGGGGCTCCAGCCCAGCGGGACAAGGCCCTGGCTCTGCCAGTGCTAACTGCACCACCTCAGGCCAGGCGCGCAGGGTGAGACCTGCAGCCCACACGCCCCGGGACAGCAGCACGCCTTGGCAAGGCACCTGCAGACCCAAGGAAGACCCATGCCAACTCATCTAAGACACACTGTCATCGTCCCAGCACGAAGGAAACAAAGAGCCAGGACCATGGTGGCAACAATCTTGGGGCTGTGAAGTTTATCAATAATCCTATTATTACACATTTAGACATCTTCAGGATATA
>NW_004524619.1:15342306-15353164 GCF_000260255.1 Octodon degus | reverse complement strand
GAACTCTGGCCTCTGCACTCTGCCTAGGCAGGCACTTAGGTCCACTGAGCTATCTGCCTGGCCCAGATAAAAATTCTTTTTTAAAAAATAGCATTTATTGCTTTTTCTGATTATGAAAGCAATAAATACTCATGAAAGAGCCATATTAAGTGAAGGATATGAATGAGTGAAGTACATTAAACAGACCAGAGAATACATAAAAAAGTATAAATAAGAAAATAAAAATCACTACAACCATGTTGACACTTTGGTCTACTTCCCTCCTCTGTCCCAATATCAACAGGCCCGTCTCCAAAGCATGGGGAAGCTTTCAAACGTGAGTCTGGGTCAAGTAGACGCCCCCCAAATAGAGAAATGTGGAGAAGTAAAGCTCGTGTCCATAACAATACTTAAAAGTACGGCCATTCACATGCCAGACAGCTTTGCCCAAACCCAGGGTCTTGTCTGCAGAGCACGGGATTGGAAAACGACTTCATGGTCCGTCCAGGGTCCGATATGGTCTAGGTTGAACCACCTAATTTTCTTACTGAGTCAACCTACAGCAAACAGGGCAAGTAGGGGGTCAACTCAGTGGAGCCCACCAATGTTTTTATGTCAACCAGTTGCCAACATTTACAAAGGGGAAAGAACACCCACCACAACGCAGACTTTGGTCTCTTTCTTTAAAAACCAAGATCTTTGTATCAAGACATTGGGCACCATACAGTCACCCCGGCTCAGACCCACAGCGGCAGGCCACCTCCCCTACTTCCTGACAGCCCCTCCTCTTGCCAGCTGGGGCTCCAGGTGTCAGCTGCCAGATGCCCCCTCTGAGCTTCATTCTGTAGTCCTTAATTATTTACAGTGCTCCCCGAGGTCCTCTGAGCATGGGGTTTCCAGACCCTTCAAGGGCGACTAAAATGTAACACAGCAAGATACAAACTAGCAATAACAATGCTAAGCACAGATGAACGGGAACACCGTCCACTAGGCATCATTTCTAGCCCTTCGAACCTCACAATGTCCCTCTTGAGAGCACCAGGGCGCCACCGGCTTCTAGCGACCAAAGTGGAGACGAAAACGACTGATGGGTGCGCTGCAGGTCGTACAGCAGCCATGGCGGAGGCTGCCACTGCAGGCCCAGGGCAGCGGAGAGGAACGCGGGGCTCTCAGTGCAGCTTCTCCAGTTGCCCGGCCCTCTGTACAAGCCTTCTACGCATCCAAGGCATCCGTGTGCTCTAGCAGGAGCGCAGGAGGGGGTGACAACTGTGTGGACTGTCAGCAGGCAGAAGAGCGGCAGCGAGGGCACCACAAGCTGGCGAAGTGCCTCTCCTTACAGACAGGGAGCCCCCTTCACCCCAGCCGAAAGCTCTCGGCAAAGGCCCCTAAGTCCACGCGTTCTCTGTTGCCCTAAAGCACCACAAGCTGTTGAGGACAACTGTACAGAACTTCGCGGTAAGGTAAGCCGAACGCAGGATGTCCCTGTGTCCTTGCTGCGTCCTTCAGCGTGGAACTGCAAACCTAAAACCAAATTATTTCATTCCCTGAGAGAACGTGCCATTTTGGCTTGCTACTCAGCACTTGGTGAAGCTGCACTTTAACCTGCAGATTCACGCTTGGCTTGAATAAAAGCAGGTTACAGTTTTATTATCCTGTAGTACATTAACTAGACTTGAATACCACCTATCAGATGCCTCTTCAGGCTACAAATACCTGGAGCCTCAAACTGCACATGCAGCCAGCTTTGCCATGCACTGCTTTCCTTATTAATGATTGTTATTTGACACACATTCATTTTGTTTGACTTTTTGGGGAAGAATATGCTGGAGATGGGATTCCGGGCCTCAGGCACCAGCCCAGCATCCTTCCACTGAGCTATCTCCCTAGCCCAAATGTTTTTATTTTTATTTTTATTTTTTTAAATTTTTTTTATTTTATTTATTTTTTTGTGTGTGTGTGGCCAGCTCAGCCCAGCAGGGGGCGGGGCTGGCTGGCATGTGGTGCTGGGGGATTGAACCGCGGTCCCTGTGCTTTGCTAAGCTTGTTCTAAGTAGGTGCTTTAGACCACTGAGCCATCTCACCAGCCCCCCAAATGTTTTTAAATATTATGATTTTACACTACAATGACTTTACCCACTCTCCCGAAAAGCCTGAAATCCAGTCCTACCCCTTCCTCTCGCCACCTTCCCAAGCTTCTGTACTCAGAAAACGATACAGAAAATCAAAATTGAATTCCACAGTTCAAGCTTAGTGAATATGAACTGCTTCGCATACTCACAAGCTCATGGTAGCTGTCACTGTAACCTAGAGGATTTCTGGGGATACAAAATTATCATAATAAGAATCCTTCTGGGGAAAACTTCAGGCAACAAAACAGGCAATTTAGGGTCTGGCACTGGAGGCAATATAATTCTAACATTAATGTTTAATGAATTATAAAATAGCCTTGAAAGTCTCTTGTATACCCTAGGTGGGAAAGGATCTACTTACAAGTATATTTAGCAATTTGTTTTGTGTTATCCATTTAAAGGCAGTGTATTTGTATTATAAAAACTCTCAATAAATGAGATCTGAAATCAGAATCCCCTAAAAATTATTCCCTATTGCTCTAGATGCACTCTGAACAACCCAAGTTTATACATTTCCATCCATTAACCCACACGCATCTCTAACCATGGTGAGGAAGATCCCACCGAGCTCAAAATGAAGAAATCTTCGCACTTGAAAGAGACGGTAAACAAGCAGACAGCAGGATCAGAAGCCCAAAGGACAAAGCGACTGCACATAAACCACCGTAATGAGATTTGGCTGAAGTTTGGAGATAGGAGCCGCAGCTGCACAAAGATTTATGTTACACGGTCACCAACTATCATCATTCCTTGGAAATACTTAAACCAGCAAGATTAGATTAAAGTGTGGGGAACATGTGTTCCCTGCCCTGACCCGGGGCAGCTAGGAACATCTGGCCCCGCTCCAGCTCACAGCCACCCATGCTTTGTTTGACAGGCGTACAGCACGCAACCTGCGGCGCTGACACCACGCGTCCAGCTGAAGCTTTAGGCAGCCAGGACTCAAGCTGCAAGGCCAAGGCAAGGCCTGGCTGAAGACTGAATCCCAGGAACAAACTGAAATAAAGCAAATGATGAGACATTCCCATTGCCTTGGAGCTGACCTTCAGGAAACCTCTGGTCTTCTACAGCAGCCCGGAAGTCGCTTGCTCTGAATGAGGTGGTCACTCCAAGCAAAAGGCCTGAAGGAGATGGGTGTGGGGAATCAAGACTCCAACAGAGAACGCTGCCGTTAAAGGGAAGAAGAGGAAGAGATGTCACTCTCTCCAATTTTAAGGCTTCATGTATAATTAAAATCATTCAGTCTGTGTGGTGTGGAAAGAAAGGAAAAACTCAGAAAGAGACTAAACCCGTATGGGCACTGGACTTCAGATCCAGGGCCTCAGTGGACGAAGAAGACTTCTCAACACACGGTACTGGAACAGCTGGACATGCAGAGGCGAGCGGATGGGCAGGCACAGGCGGAGGGGGGCAGTGAGGCCGTGCGTAATGCTCATGTCTTATGGAAAACAATTCCGATGCACGGTGAATGCAGATAAAATACATGGAACATTGAAGGTAGAACAGAGGAGAAAATCTTCTGGGCCCAAAGCTGGGAAAGAGTTCTTGGAAAAAAAAGCATGATTTGAACAAAGGAAATCAATAAACGGGATTTCATCAAAAGTAACTTTAGCTCTGAAAAGCTCTATTCTGATAAAAACATTTGTGACCAGTGTGTCTGACAGAGGATCTCCTTCCCTGGGCAAGGGACGCCAAGGGGACAGCAAACGGGCAAACGAAAAGATAGGCAGCACCATCACCTTAAAGGAAACACATACGGGGCAGCCAGATGTGGTGGTGCGCGCCTGTAATCCCAGCGCTGGGGAGACTGAGAAAGGAGGATCACTACAAGTCCGAACTGCATGACAAGATCCTGTATCAACAACAACAACAAAAGAACTTTTTAAAAGACAAAAAATTTAAAAATCCATATTGCAACCACCGAGGCATCACTGTACACCTACAGAAGAGCCTTCCTTTTTTTAAGTGGATTGTATCGATGGTCAGGGCAATGAGAAGGTTCTAAAGTTTTTTGAAATGTGATCATTGGGGAAATTGAGACTTGCATCTAAGAGTCACTCTGATTTCACACAACTTCAGGTTAATCTACAATAATCTAACAAGTTTCCTCTTTAAAAAATGACACCATCACAAGTTACAGGGACAGGATTTTTGCAGGAAAGTGAGATTTCTTGCACCACTGGGGGAACACAAAGTGGTGAAAGAACTCTGGGAGAGTTCGGCAGTTTCTTTTTTACAGAATCTAAAAGATACCATATGCATGACCCCGCAGTAGTGTTCCTGTGTATGTATCCCATGAAGAAATTATAGACACGTAAACTCTACGCAACTGTTAATAGCTGACATTGTGGCAGCCAGGAAAGAAATCCAAGTACAGCCTGGCCTCGCAGATGGAAGGTTGGAAGCTGCAACAGGACTTACAGAGAAGCTGCCCACAGTGCCGCTGGGCGTAGATCCAGGTTGAAGAGTAGGAGCCGGGCACAGAGGGAGAAAGGCTGACCTGAAAAGGGTTAAACGTGCAGTACCCTAGGAAAGCTGGCGTGGTCAGGGCTTGATCCCTGGGGCAGCACCATGTAGCGTGAGAACCTACAGAGATGGCTGGGCCATAGCTGAAAGGGCATTGGGGATAGGACCTAGTTAGAAGAAGCGGATCAATGAGGGTGTGATAGTTGTTGACTGTGTTGCGGAAGAAATGCCCAACTAAACTGGACGGGCAGAGTTCTAGGTGTGGCTCAAGGGCTTTACTGAAGACAGAAGAGCCACTCCCTGGGTGTGAGGGACGGCAAGAGAGGCTTGTTGCCTGAGTAGAACAATGGGAAAACGGAGAAGGAAGGCTCGCTTCCTTTTCTTCGCAGAAGCTCCAGCCTTTACCTTCACCGTGGCTGTCCCGTCCTGACTCACGGGGTAGAGTTCTCAGCCTTCCAGCACAGGCTCTCTGGCCCCCTTATGGTCTAAACAGGGCTCAGAAATGAGCTTCCACGGGATCCTTCCACCTTAACGGTCCTGCCTTGGTTCCACTCACCAGGGACCTACTCCCTAGAACTGTGAGCCAAAATGAGCAATGGAAATTGGCCAGTTATTCACTCACTGTAGGACCCCAGGCAGAATAGTTTCAACATGACAAAACTACAGAGATGACAGCAGACTAGTGGGTGCCAGGATTTGGGTGCAGTCGGGAGAAGGGGCGGCATGATTGGTAAAAGGTGCCAAGGGACCTCTTTGCGATCATAAAAGCGTTCTGTGTCCTGGTGCCAGGCTGTGCATCTGGAACTTTCAACCTTCAGAGCAATGAACCAACATTTCTGGTCAGTACAACTTCCTGCTCCTGTGGTACTGTGTTGCGGCTGCATAGAACAAACAGCAGCTTCCGGGGACGCCTCCTAAGTTCATGGAGCCCGGGGGTCATCCCGGTGGGTCTACTCTTCTTTCTGCTGCTCTGAATGCAGTGGTTATTGCTGCTGCATCTTGCCATCCACCTTGAGGACTACTCCCAGGACAAATGTAATACACAAATGACAGACTGGAGGGACAGAAAACACCTAAATTCTGTGTGAACCTGCTTGGCCCTTGATGACCTGGAAATACAGTGTTACTACACCTCTGGGCTCTGTGTATGCTAACTCATTTCTTAATTTTCTCATTTCTAAGAGTTGGGTCTTTATCTCTTGATGCCGAGAGCTCCCCACATGACTAGTGGGTCTATCCAAGGAGTAGCTCTATCCAAGGAGTAGCTCTATCCAAGGAGTACTATGTATGGGTCTTAAGAGAAGAACGTGGACCGCTCAGGCATTTCCTTACTTAGGGAAATACGCAAGGGATAGGGTTAAACATGTAGGGTAGCCCACATGAAGCAGCCCTAAAATATAATGTTCCTCTTCTGGGTTGTTCATGACTGTGTAATCTGCCATACAGTTAAGTGCCACCATCAGGTAACAGTGACTTCACAGGGTCTACAGGGTCTCACTATACAGATTGGACTCATAGTGATTCTCCTGTTTTCAGCTTTCCAAGTGCTGGGACTACAGGCGCACGCCAGCCCACGCAGTCTCAGTTGCCATCTCAGCCCCTGGGGGGGGCCAGCACGATGGGGATCGAACCCCAGTCACTGTACAGTTGGACACTTCTTCCCATCTTCCAGGATCTAGGCCAAAAACCTTTACCCATCAATTACACTGTGACTTTGATGCGAATGGCACTACCTTGAATCTGTAGACATCTTTACAGCCAGGGAAGCTACTGTACTCTTGAATTCATCCTCTAATTGCAAACAGTTAGCAATATAATCAGATCTGATGGCACTCTATTACTTAATGTACTAAAACAAGTCAGGTTGCAATTCTAATGCAGGCAGCCATGTGGAACAGTGACCAATTCTCAAACAGCCCCAGAGACTGCCCAGTGACCAGGAGCAAAAACGTACAATAATTCCAGCTATAAAAGACTCAAGACTGAAGGGTAAAATTTGGTACAAATTTATTGTGCTTGGTTAAATTTACAATGCAGTTGAAAAGCAGGAAGAAGTTAAATAATCCTGTAAGACAATCACCACAGAGCTGTCTGATTAAGAGCCCAGCAAACAGAACAGACAATAAATTAAAATTACAACCAAGACGACCAGACCTAAAGAGATCACAGGTAAAATACTTAAACAATAGAAGCCAACACAGCAGAAACAAATGACAGCTTTAATTGGCTAAGTTATATTCCTGGGGTCTTGTGAGTAGGGAATATTTAAGAGCCTCTAACTGGATTTTCCAAAGACAAGAATTAATCCATAAATACAGGTTAGCCTGAGAAAGAGCTCCCTCAGATGCAAAGGATTCTCTCTCCAGATCATTTTCCTTTACCCCGTCAATACGTACTCCAATAAGCGGTGGATAAGGCCATCAGTGCATGCGTAGATAGATAGATAGATAGATAGACAGACAGACAGACAGAAAGATAGAGACGTCCCTGCCATCCAACACTCATCAGTGTCATCAGAGGTGGGGTGGAAACAGTCACTGAAGGGGCAGGCAGTGGGCCTGAGGAGGCCTCTCTGGAGTGCTGGAGGCAGCTCGGCTTCCCTGGGCGCAGGCTGGCCACACAGGTCTGTGTATCTCGCAAGTTTTCATCCGACAGTTCCTGACAGTAGTCACACTTTTCTTCAGGCAGGTCAGAGAGCCAAAATAAGAAAAGTGCCCATCCTCCAAGGGAGATTTCACTTGAGGGGGATGAAAGGAAGAGACAAGCAGCAGGGCAAATTAATTTCAAGTAACATATACAGAATGCCAAGTGGCAGCAGAGAAAAAGAAGGATGGGGGAGGAGACAGGATAAAAGGTGTGCCACGGCTTGCAACAGAACTCTGAGAAGGCCTCCCGAAAATGTGCATTTGAGTAAAAAATCCACAAGGCAATTAAGAGCAAGCCATGCGGGTCTCCGAGAAAAGAACCTTCCAGGCAAAGGAAAAAGCAATTACAGCAGCCCCCTCTTTATCCAGTTTTGACTTCTGTGGTTTCAGCTGCCCGTGGTCAGATGTGGTATAAAATGTTAAATGGAAAATTCCAGAAATCAACGATTTGCAAATATTCAACAACTCCCATTAGGCTGTGTTGTAACTGTTCTGTTTTTCATTGTTGCTCATCCCTTACTTCCTGCGCCAAACGGTCGGGGGTGGGGGCGTGGGGGCTGAGGAACTGCAAGGAGGCTGGCAGCTGCAGCAGGGTGGCGGGGAAAGCAGAGGGGAGGTGGGAAGAATTCTGCTCAGGAAGAGGAGTATGGGGTGGGCAGAGGCCAGGCTGGAACAGACCAACTGTGAGTTCCACGAGGCAGAACCCCGGTGCCTCTCACACAGGAGGTCTCCTTTCCTAAAGAGCCTGCCTGCAGGTTGCTGCAAGTTGCGAGGACTCCCCTTCTGTGTCCTCCAAGGCGGCCCACTGGCTTGTTTACCTACTTATATACTAAGTGGGAGTCAGAGAATCAACCCCAACACAGTGCTTTTGCTTCCCAGGTCTGGGATTTTTCTGCCCATGATTCCTTTTCTAAGTAAGCAAAGGCTGGCTTCAAGATTTCCTTGATATTTTCATTGCACAAGTATTTACAGAGGTCCCCCGTAGAGACAAGGGAGGTGCTGGCCCTCACAGCCAACAACAAGCTGCTGGGATTTGAAGAGTCGAGAGTTAGGATGGGGGGCCACTTAAGGCCACCTGACTCTGTGCTTGAGAAAGCTGGCGATGTGGCACAGGGTAACACTCAAAAGACTAACAGCTTGCTGCAGCAGTGACTACAGAGAAGCAACACAGCACCAGGCTTGGCACAGTGCAAGTGACCAAAGCCAAGAGAGCAGCTCCAGCCTGGAATCCTAGCACGTGGAAGGCTGAGGCAGGAGGATCTCTGTGAGCTCTATAGCAAATTAAAGGTCAACCTCAACTTCATAACGAGATCCTGTCTCTAGAAAATGAAAACAAACAAACAAAAAAGAAGCGTGAACAACCTAAGAGTGACTACCCCAAAACTCCAGGGTTCCTACTCTTACTCTCCAGCCCAGGTATGTTTTTCTCAGTTCTGAGGGAAGAGGGGGGGTGGGAGGGGTGGGGCGAGGTGGAGACCCAGGGCCTCACGCGTGCTGGCCACGTGCTGTGCGTATAAACTACATTCCCAGCGCTCTCTCGCGAGGTGTTTTAGGGTTCAGGAGAAGATGAAGCAACACGATTAATGTATGGAATCCTCACTGCTGGTGAAAATGTTTGAAGAGCAAAAGTTTTTGAAGCGTAGCAGTAGAAATCACTGAAGTCTGAATCTGAAGTCAGGTGACATTTGGGCATTCTTTTCACTCACAGTAAGCCAGGGGAATAGCTGGTGTCGCCCTTCACAAGGGACTGCTGGAGGCACTTAGGAGCCACCGAAGCTAGCCCCACAGGGACAGTTCAACGCTGACTGCTTATCCCCTTTCAACGTAAGGCCCAAACTCCAGATTGCCTGCATGCTGCTCAAGTCAATGAGTGCTCAAAGTCAATGGCATTGGATCTCTGCTTTCTATGACACATGGGGACAGGCTAGAGGAGCGCCGGGCACCAGCCAGAAAGGTTGCCACAACTGGTGTACTTTTCTGTTTTTATTTATTTATTAAATTTTTTCAAGGTCTCACTATTTAGCTCAGACTTGCAGTGACCCTCCTGTTTTCAGCCTCCCCAGCGCTGGGATTACAGGTGTGCACCACCACACCTGGTCTCCATGGCTGGCTCCGCGTGCCCAGGGGCAGGAGCAGCGCAGCACATGGTACCCGGATTGAACATCGGTCCCTGTGCTTGCCTAAGCAGGTGCTCAGCCCGCTGATCTATCTTGCCGGCCCTTCCCATGACCACTGCAAGGCCCAGTTCCACTAAGTGAGCTCCTCAACCCGCCCTACAGCACGGGGGGCAGTTTCAGCACCCTCCTCTCTCCCCAGACCCTGATTTCCAATCGCCAAAGGCAGGCTTCCGCATCTCCATGCGTGGAAACTGGAACAGATGCTCCTCTGAGAGTCACCAAATTCCTGATTTTGCTTCAAAGCAACAAACGCACAGACAAAATTTCTCCTCTCTGAGCCTCCTGCTCCGCCTCACCACCAAGTATAAAACAGTCCCAGATCGAAAGCCAAAGGACAGAATCAAAAGCCCACACCATTCTCTGATTTTTTAATCCACCAAACCAAAGATACAAAGAAGCAGCCACAACACGTGGTTGCAGTCTCTCCCACCTTGCCACGTGGATCTGCCCAGCACCTTCCAATTCACCCCTAAGACCTGTAAGAAGCGGCCACTGTGAACAGGAGCGAAGGACCTAGAAGCAATTTCTGAATAAAATGAAGTCATGTCAGTGATCTAACAAATCCTTCCCTGAGTCCACAGGGGTGATCATTAGAGACTAAACTTGGAGCTTGGCCGTTTGGATCACTCCTTTGTGCTTGGGAGTTTTTGGATTTGGGACTATTAGAATAGAATTTAATGGGGCTGGGGAGATGGCTCAGTGGAATAAGCGCTTCCCTGGCAAGCGCAAGGGCCTGAGTTCAATCCCCAGTTCCACACACACACACACACACACACAAAAGATTAGAATTTACTGGCTGAACATATACCTAATCTGAAAATCTGAATCCCAAAGTGCCCTAAAATCTGACTCCTTTGAAAGCAAGCCTCACCCTGCAATATAGGGACATCTAACCTCTGCTGAAACACCATCAATCCTGATTGGAACACCTATTCCTCCTTCAAGCGGAGAGGCAAAGGGAAGCCAGCTTACACACAGGAGGCAGGAATGTGTCCCCTTGGCTTCCCAGAGTTAGTTTTGAGGCAGAGACCTCATGAGTTCCATTTCTGCTGCCTTTGGCCCTGAGAATTAGGCCTCTGGACCCTCATCTATAAAATGAGAAAGTGACATCACGGGCCTCACAGGGCCTGTGACAAGGTCTTGCCCATGGGAGCGCTAGGAAAAGCAACCATTACCGCTATCAGTGCTGTTCTTTGGGCATTCGGAGACTAGCCACAAAAGGCACAGAGACATGGCTGCCGCTAGCTTGGGCTTAAGAGGCGCACAAGCGTCCCACGACACGTGACTCCAAGAAACCTCTGCGCACGGTCCCCAGAGGCTGGCGAGGTTTTCAGCGGTCCAATGGGGAAAGAGCTCTCCGCATCCAGCAGAAGCCACACTTGGAACGGGAGCTGTGCCCTCTGCCCAGACTACAAGAAGCAGTAGGATTGCGCTCACAAGCCGGCGGCTCAGGCAGCCACGG
>NW_004524619.1:15285731-15341441 GCF_000260255.1 Octodon degus | reverse complement strand
AAGAAAGAATAGTCATAAATGTACCATTTTCATGGGTTAAATAATAATCTGAAATGCTTATGGAACAGACTAGTTTCCTATTGGTGGATGATATTCTCTGTGTTTTGCTTTGTATTAAGAAATTGATTTCTCTCCTCCAGTTGAGACATAACCTTTGTAAACACAAAAATTTACTGTCATGCAAAAATGCTAGATTTCATAGGTAAATCATTCATGAAAACACCATAAAATTGCCACACGATAGCATTTCAGAGGCAGGACCATAAGCACTGCAGGGTCCAGGTGACACTTCAGCCTCACCATTGAGTGTGATCCCCAGCTCTGAGGGAAAATCAGGAAGCCACAGAGGGAAGAGGGGGAGCAGAAGGCTGGACGGGTGCTTCCGCCGCACCCCGTGCACTGAGAGACTACACAGGATGGGAAACAGCACACCCACATCATTCCTCAGGGAAGATCCCCAGGCCTGTCACTGCACCCCACTCATATTGCCCCCAGACCCTAACAAAGCAAAGATTGACACAGATCTGCTGATTGATTGGTGGGTTAATAAAGCCCTCCTCTTCCTGATGTTAGAAAATTAACTACCAAAAACAAAAGAGGAGAGGCCCGTTGGTAGGAAATGCACGTGCACCACCTGGGCACATCCACCTGGGTCCTTGACCGCTTCAGCAGGAGACCTCATCGCCATCTCCTACGGTGCTCCTGCACCCTCTTTTTTAGTCCTTACCACCCATCCCTCCTCTGCCGGCTGTTTCACTTCTATTTTGGAAAGTGTGTTCCCTGCACTGCAGGTGGTTCGGACTGTTGGCCAGCAGATGTGCCGAAGCGCTGAGGGGTGAGGTCACCCAGGTGGATGCTGGCCTCACAACACTTGGGATCCAGATGAGCGCTCTAAGCGCACAGCCAACAGGAGGCTGGTGTCCCGCCTGGGAGCCCAAGTGTGCAGCACTTGGTCCGGCCTCCTGGCCTCTTAAGTTTGTTCCGACATGGATTATTCAGTCCCCCGTCCCCAAGTCCATTCTGCAAGCTCCTGATAAGCACTGGCAAAAACTTCAACTGGCTTGAAGAGCCCACAGTTGGTTTGTCTTGACTGCAAAAGGAGCAACCCAAAGTTGACCCTCGCAAAGATCAATGCAATGATACACTTTGGAGAGGCACAGAGAGGGGGGAGGGAGGAAGTGGGGAAGGAAGAGGATGGGGGGAGTGAGAGAAGAGAAGACAGACAGGTGGGAGAGGTGGGAGAGAGGGGACACAGAGAGACACACAGAGAGACAGAAAGACAGAGAGAGACCGACTAAAACAAGACCCTTCTAGATTTCCCTGTCACCACTCTCCACCACATGGCAGCGCAGAGGCAGGGTGAAGCCTTCCAAAGAGCCCAATCTCCCAGGGCACCTCTGAATAAATTAGACAAAGGTCTGCCTCCAGGTGAGAGTCCCCTGAAGACACAGGGCTTAGCCGGAGTCTTGGGTAGAAGGCAAAAAGCTCAACCTTTCTCTAGGTTCAAAAGTGGGACGGTAGAGCCAGAGGCCATTCCGCAAGAACTGATTGACACAGCAGACTACATAGTGCTGTCCAGGCTGCTTCTGCCCCACCCCTCTGCATATGGGATCAACCTCACATCTCCAAGAGGGTGCCTGACAGCCAGCCGTTGAGTGCACTTTCCAGAGAGCAGGAACAAAGAAGAGACAAAGGACATGCGCCTGTCCCCCTTACGGAAACTACCTAGAGGTTGCATGGCATTTCCATTGACTATCCGCCAGCGAGAATTTAAATCACAGCTAACTATAACAACACCTAAAGGCTGAGCTTCATTCTTACAGCCCTGCGCTTACCTTGAAATACAGGGTCCCCACTATTAAAAAATAGACAAAAAGTGAGCTACCCCCAGTGCACTACACAAGCAGGATGAATGCAATCAGTGGCAGGTGACAAAACGTGGCTGCACCCTTCCTTGAGATGTTTCCAAGTGCACCACAGCTGACGGCTGACAAGACCTATGAATAGGGCAGTTTCGGAGCTCATGTGGTAGGAGGCCAGGAAAGACAACAAAGGATTCCGGAGATCACTGAGTTTCAATCTCTCATTAAGAGAGATCTCTCATAACTGCATCACCCCACACAGACTCGCAGTGTTACATTTTTTAAATATGGCATTACCGTTCATTTTTAACCGACTAATACCTTTGTTGATAATTACAACAAAATGCTTTCATGTCTTTCCAACATTTAAATCACTCATGCAATTAGCACAGTGTCTAATAACAAATGGAAACAGGGACATAACTTTCAGGACATTTAGTACATGTGTGTGGACACCTCACTGCAAGAACCAGGTGACCCCCTTTTATGAACCAAAAGTCAGGACACGCTGCAAGTCACATACCCGGGTTCATGGGAACCAGCATTCTACCTACCTATGTTTTTTTTTTTTTTTTTTTAATTTATTTATTTATTTATTTGTGTGTGTGTATGTATGTGTGGCCAGCTCAGCCCACCAGGGGGCAGGGCTGGCTGGCATGTGGTGCTGGGGGATTGAACCGTGGTCCCTCTGCTTTGTTAAGCTTGTTCTAAGTAGGTGCTTTAGACCACTGAGCCATCTCACCAGCCCCCAATCTACCTACCTATGTTACTTGTAGAAAAATACTGATAGTATCCTGGATTTGGGGAAGAGGGAAAAGCTGGAATAACCTGAGTATAAGATCCATTGGGGAAATTTATTTCTTTTCCTACTATATAGTATCTCCCTTGCCTAGCAAGTTGCCGGATACATCCAGGAGCTCTGAACTATTTGCTGAAGAAATCTATCAATGCCTGGCACCGCGGCACACAGCTGTAACCCGAGCGATCTGTGAGGCCCAGATAGGGGATCATTACTCTCCAGCCCACTGTTCTAGGAATTTGAGAGACAATGGAAAATCAAAACGAAAACAAACAACACCCAGAAGACCCAACTGACAAAATGGTGGAGGCCTGCAAGACCAGACAGGACCTCCAGGTGTTGGCACAGCTGGTAAAGTGGTCTCGGGTGCTACCTACGAAAGTCTCCAGGACATCAAAGGAAATCACACCGCCACTGTGACACTTCGCACACACGCCTCAACACACTGTCCGTACATTGCTGATGATGTCCTCCAGTGAAGCCGCCATGCGCTGCATTCCAGTTTTGCCGTACATAAGCCACACATAAAGACTACGAAGTACTACTGTGGCAAAGGCAGGGAGGAAGGAAGAAGGGAGGGAGGGAGGGAAGGAGGGAAGGGGTTTGACGCTTGCAGACTTAGGAATTCTCTAGTGTTTTTCTCTTTTTAAAACAAAAATCTCCTAGGCAACTGTGACAAAGCACGTTTATGTGTTCAATGTCAGTGTCTGATTGTTTTCTCAGTATAAAAAAGCAACATAATTCAAATTTTAAAAAAACAAGCAATGACCCTGAAACCAGAAGTAGAAACTTTCTCAAGAAAAACAACAGCAGCAATAACAACATGGCGGCTAGTTCTTTCCCAGAGGAAAACTTTTCGGAGAGACAGACAGGAGGATACACACAGCACACGTTCAACGAGCAGCCTGGGAGGAACATGGACCACGATACTGAGAGAGAAAGGGCAAACTGCCTAACGAACGCGGGTCTCGGTGATCTTGGGCCACCTCTCAAGAAGGTGACTCCGGCAGAAGTTTCTTTTCATGTCGCTCTCAGCCCACAGTGTTCTTACTTTTAGAACAAAGTTGCTGGGACCACCCTCAGAAGACTATCCTCAGAGGATTACGCTATGCTGCATGATACTCAACAAAGGGTTCAGCACATCTAGCACAGTGGTTAGTGCTAACAGCTTCACTTAGATGCAAGAAAGGGCCTTAGTCATCTGGTCATCGGCCATGCTGCTGTCTTAAGGAGACAATGAAGTGGGCCTGGGGGGGTGGTAGGCCACGGTGGGCCTGGCACTGGGGACAGCTGGGCCAGCGCATTGCAAGTTCTAGCCGCACTGGGGGACCAAGCAAGACTGTGGCCAAGAACATTAAAATAAGAAGGCTGAGGATGTGGCTCTGTGGAAAGCCCCAGGTCTAACCCTCAGTACTGTCAAATAAGGATGACAGTAATGAGGAGCAAGAAAGCCCACAATGCTCCGTAGCTGTCCACGTCTTCCTACAGCTGTGGCCACTGTACTTCATGTTTTGTATAAACAGGTGCATTCTGTGCCTCACGTGTGAAACCCACAGTGCAAGCCCAAGGCTCTGGTGCCAGTGACCCAGGGCTCCTGGGCACACACTGGTGTCATCAGCACTGCCTCCACCGTGAGAAATGCCAGCCTTCCGTGGTGCCAGGCCTCAGGAGCAGCCCAATGTCCGTGTGGGAACACAGCCTCTTTCTCAGGACACTGGGCTGAACAAAGCTGGGGAACCCTGTCCTGGCTGACTTCTCATTTGAGGGAAGAGATCTCTGTCTAGCCTTTGACAGGAAGGGGATGCTCATCTGAAAAGAGGCTTGCATTTTGTGCATGCGTGTGTGCACATGTGTAGCTGTTAAACAGCTTGGGCTGAGGACATGCATGTATTGGCATGACCGTTCAAACTGCAACCACTTACAAAGCAAAACGGCCCTGAGCTCGTGGGCTGTGTGCAGGGCTGGGGCTGCGCTGGCTGCTCGGGTCAAGAGCTCTAGGCTGACACTTCTGCAGCCCACAGCTGGCAGGCAGCATTTGGGGGCCTTCTCTGCAAAGCAGAGGTGACAGGGCTCCGCCTCCGCAGGGCTGCAGCAACGACAAACACCAACTGGACAGCAGAGCCCCAAAGTGACTGACGCCGCCTGGTACAGGATGGAGTGACACACCTGCGGCCGATCTCTTGCTCCTTCAACTCATGCTCCTGTGACAGATTCCCACGTTGCCAGAACACATCCCATGCCAGATGTGAATTGCTTCCGTTGGCCTGGTGTTCTTGGGGCAAGTCCCCTCTGAGACACTCTGGAAGGGACCTCATGAAAATTAAGAAGATCCCCAGATATTCCTCAGAAACCCACCTTGGTGCTCCCTCTCAGAGGCAGTTTTATACACAGATCAGAGCAAGGCCTGCAGAGCTCCTGCCCATCGAAAGCTCGGGGAGCCAGCTTAGGTGCGCTAGGGGTCCTCCTGCTGAGCAGAGCTGTGCCCAGGGAACCAGGGCCTCTGCAGACTCTCGAGGAGGCGGTGACTGCTACGATGACCGACACGCAGCCAGGGAGCCTGACAATACTCAGGTCGCTGCGTCACGAGGGCCTGTATGTTATAACGGACTTGGATGACGGGCTGGTGGCATGTGGCTTTTGTTAGGACCGGTACAAAGTGACAGAGTATCCACGAAAAACAAAACCACCCTTCTTGAAGGGACAGGCTGCTCCATGGTGGAGCCCCCTATTAGCATGAAGGAGACCTGGTTTCAAAACCCAGTACCAATTACAAGAAAACACTGCCATGAGCACAGGGGAGTTCATGCCCAACTGACGGGGTCATGCAGTGCCCAGGAGGTGGGCCGACACCCCTCTGCGTCTGTCAAGGTGTTCCTAGACATAGCTTTTTCATGTACAGGCTGAGCCCAGTGGTTCATGCCTTTAATCTTTGCTGTTTACGTGGCTCAGGCATGAGGATCCCACGTTTGAGGCTTCTCAGGTCAGCACAACCACCACCCCCTCCTAGGACAAAGGAGGATGGGCGGGTTCAGTCACTAATCCTGGGGGAGGAGGAGGAAGGGATGCACCCCTAACCCAGGCAAACGGACACCTCTGTGTTACTCTGGCGCCTCACCTGATCAGCAGAAGGCTTCAGTGAAACGGAAAGGGTGACCTCCCTCTGAGAGGAGGCCCTTCCTCCTGTCTGCCTTCAAGCTGCGAAGCCTTTCTTCTGCCTTCAGATTGAAACTGAAGACCCAGCTCAGCCTGGAGCCTGCTGGCCTTCGGCTGGAGCTACACCTCCGTTCTCCTGGCTTCTGATGCCCAACTGCAGGTCTCAGAGACCTAGGGGCCCCTCCTCATGCTAATCTGCATCTTCTCATGCTAATCTGCATCTCCACATACTGAGCTAGTACAGCGCTGGTCATCCCCAGACTCTAGTTCCAGGGATGCACGTGTGTGTGAACTAGGTTTTGTTTCTCCCTTTACTAACAGCATATAGCCATGAGTGCAGATTACAGAATAACCTCTACAGATGTCCAAGGAATATTACGTAGGAAATAAGGCCTGCAAACAGTAGGAACATACCATCAGTAGAACACGAGCAACTCCCCCAGAGGTGAATGGAACAGCAGACACACAGTTCACGAGTTATCTCTGCGGAGCTGCTTGAGTCCCCTCGGTCCTTTCAGAATTCCTCAAGCAGCGCTACACCCAGGTACTGCCGTCGCAAACGCAAAGCTAAGAAATATTATGATGCAGCACAGTAGGATCAAAACCGAAGACCCTGAGTCAGTGTGGTTTCTCGACGTCTCTTTCAAAACGAGACGCGCCTTCATCACCTCTGGACCTCACAGCTGCTGTCACCGCAGGAAATACGTCCAACCTTAATTTAATGAAAGCCACGGCTTGCACTGGGTCCCGACTCCCTGGGACAAACTTGGCGGCATCCTGCTTCTCCCAGGCTTCTTACAGAATGAGACGAAAATGGAACACCCAGCTCTCAGGGCGCTCCTCACCACGGGGGGCAGACGGCTTGGCCTGCGCCTGCACTGCGGGAGCCCCATGCGCCCCTCATCACCACGCCTTTCTGGACTTGAGCTGGGAGGCCCCCTCACCAGCCACAGAACTGTCCCCTGGGGGCAGAGGGACAGCAGGAACAGAGGCAGGAGAGGTTAGCTCTTAGGTGGGGCTACAGTGGAGAAGCTACTAAGGAGAAAGGGAAAGGAGACAGACGGACGCGGGCGGGAGAAGGGTAATGTGCACGGGAAGCTTTTGACTAAGGAGCAGACACCAGGGTCCTTCACTCCTCACTGTCAGCACGTCCTGAGACCCTACTGTGTGGGTAAAACAGACACTTATGGCGACAGCTTCACCTGACCCTGGTGAAATAACCAAAGTCCAGGCCTCTGGGTAGCTGGCCCTCACCCCAAGCCTATCCAACGAAAGGACTCCTGTGCCCTCAGTTTGCCCATCTGTGGAAGGGGTATAATAACTGTACCCACCAGTCAGGGTCGCTGAGGCTACAGGAATCACTGCAGGTTCTTGGCCTTGCCATTACGTGACCCTTGTGCCAGATAACTGCTGTGGAGGGCTGTTCTCAGTGCTGTAACACAGCAGCGTCCTGGTCTCGAACCCCAGTCTCCCACATAAGGATGTCCGCCTACTTTTGTGTGATAAAGTAATGACTGTGACTGCCAGAGGTACCTATTTCTCTCCTTTCAATGTTCTTACTGCGAGTGGGCAACGGCTCTCCGTTTTTATTTTAAGCTGGTCCGCGAAATCCAAACCTGAACCCTCTGACAAAATGCTACCCTTGAACAAAGGAAACAGGATGCGGAAGCAGGACCTGCCCACAGTCAGTCGGCAGCCCGATCCGCAGCCACCAAGGCCACGCGGCGCGGCGCCACCTCTGCCTCCTCTGCACGCGCTCTGGCATCTCCCCCACTTCTTCACACCCCGCTTCTCAGTCCACACCATTGCAGTGCCCACCGCACCTGGCGCTGGGTCACCCAAAGCCCTGCAACACGCGCACGAGCACTGGCCCCTGAGCGCCGGTCGTGCCCGGCACCTAGTCGCACACTGAGCAGGATTCCGGGGTCGCCGGAGGGAGGGCCATGAGCACTGCGGGGGATGGAGGGGGGAGGCAGAGCTGCACATCGGGGTAACCAGGAGCAGGGGTCACGCAGGAGCCGCTGCTTGGGGGGAAGAGGCGGGTACGAATCCCAGCAGAAGGATCGCAGTTCAGGCAGAAGACGCATCAATAATTCAGTCAGCAGCGAACGCGAACACACAGACCTTACTACCTGAGCTTTATTCGCTTTGTTTCTGTTTCTCTCCATCCGGGAGTACCGGGCAGGGAATTAGGACTTATTCAGAGGAGCGTACTGTGAGGCTATCAGTCACCATGAGCTTTTAGCGGAGCACTTAGAAGGTAATTTATCCTACGCACAGTGGCTCTCAAGGGGCCAGGCAACCCCTTCCCAGGGACACTTGGCAAAGCCTGGACACATTTTTCATTGACACTTTGGAGTGACCCAGCAGTTAGAAACCAAGGATAGCACTAAACATCCTGCAGCAGCCAGGACAGCCCTCCACAGCAATTATCCGGGACAAATGTCACACAATGGCAAGGCCAAGAACCGGCAGTGACTCACTTAGCAGCTCTGCAATCCGGGATTGTGGGTCCCGCCGTTATACCCCTTTCACAGATGGACAAACTGAGGCTTTTTTTTTTTTTAGCGGCACACGGAGATGTAAGACAGGCTTGCTGACACGCCAGCCTCCCTCCACCCACCCCCACATCCCAAGCGGCCCAAGCAGGGCAGGAGCACGTCCGGGGCACTCCCACGCCAAAGCAATGCTCCGCAGCACAGGCGCAGTGAGGAAAAGACGGCCTCAGTCCTTCCAGCCCGTGGAGCATCGCACGCACCATTTCTGACTCCTGAGTTCAGATCATGCAACCATTACGACAAAGAGTACGTGAAAACAAAATTGGGAGACTGCGACAGGAGGAGCTCAAGTTGGACCCCAGTTTGGCCAACTTAGCAAGAATGTTTCAAAATAATTAAAAAAAAAAAAAAAAGGAAAAGAAAGGAAATGGATCCTGGGTTCAAGCTCTAGTACAAGAAAGAAAAGAGAAGAACGGCGTGCGGGGGAGCAAATGCATCAGTTAAGCGACGCAGAGCCGCTCCCATCGTCGCCGGCCTCACGCCCTCCCCAGGAATCGCCTCTGCGGCCTTCCGGACTGCAGACTCACGGAGGGGACGCACCTTCTCCCATCCTCTCTGCTTCACCCAAAGCGTCATTCGGAAAGCGGCATGTATGGTACAGTCTGCTGCCGGGATGACAGGGCACTGCTGAGCCGCGTCTTAAGGTGCCGCGCCCCCAAGCTTGACAGAAGCCCTACGACTTAAGCCCCCAAGAAGCCACACATTTCAGCAAGAGGCAGCAGCAAAAGGTGCAGGCGACACCCCAAAGCTCCGGGATGCAGAAGCAGGCCTCGAGGGCAGCCTCTGCGCGGCCTTCTCCACGAAAGCCTAGAACCAGGAGAGCTCAAGGGTGCACGGGCGGGCAAAGGAGGACACCTTCGCACAGCCGCGTAGTCCAAGCTGTAGGACAAGAAACGCTCGCTGCACCACGAGTGACTCTTACAGATGGCTGTGCTGACAGACACACGGGCTGTAAGGTTTTACTAAAATAATTAGGGCCGGGAGATAGCTCAGCGGACTAAACGCCTGGTTGGGCAAAGGCGGGGACCAGGGTTGATCCCGGCTCCACCTGCGTGCTGGCCCCACCCCGGGCGCGTGGTGGTGCTCGCCTGTAATCCCAGCACTGGGGAGGATGAAAACAGGAGGATCACTGTGAGTCCATGCTGCCTAGTGGGACCTCGTGCCAAATACATAAAAATGAATGAGTAAATAAAGTTTGAAGAGCAATACTGTCCCTAACTAATGAAGCCACAACAGTGTTCACTGGTGGGGACAGGGATGGGGACAATGACCCAGGCCCCTAGAACGCGGGCAGTGCTCCACCCTAACACAGACGGAGGCCCCTCAGCTGAAATGCTGACCCACCTGTGGAAGTGCATCCAGCACTAATGTCAGATTCATGCACTTTATGATAGACAGATTCATATGGATATGTTTTAACTCAATTATAAAATAATTTAATCTTTGAAAGAAAAGTGAAAAGAAAAAAATGGAACTCTGGGGGACAGTGAGATAGCTCAGTGGACTAAAGTGCCTGCTTAGACAAGCGTAGGGAACACTGTTCAATGCCACACCAGCCCTGCTCCTAGGGTGGGCTGAGGTGGCCAGAGTCTGGGTGTAGTGGCATAGGCCTGTAATCCCAGCACTGGGGAGGCTGGAAAAAAAGAGGATCACTAGGAGTCCAAGCTCTGTGGTGAGACCCTGTACTAACCAAATACATTAAAAGAAGGAGGAGGAGGAGGAGGAGGAGAGGAGGAAGGAGGAGAAAAAGGAGGAGGAAGAGAAGGAGGAGAAGAAGAGAAGGAGGAGGAGGAAGAGGAGGAGAAGGAGGAGGAGGAGAAGGAGGAGGAGGGGGAGAAGGAAGAGGAGGAGGAGGAGGAGAAGAGGAGGAGGAGAAGGAAGAGGAGAAGAGGAGAAGGAGGAGGAGGAGGAGCAGGAGGAGGAAAAGGAGGAGGAGGAGCAACCACCTCTGTCACTGATTAGCTGAGATACTAGGTATTTTACTTCCTAGGCCTCAAATTATTCTTCGAAACTGAAGATGATAATCCTTATCCTCACCAACCTATAATAAGCATTAAACAAGATTCCAGGGTGAATGAACTCTTATCACAATGTCTGAAAGCATTGCCAAACACAAATTAAGGAAGGCCATTGTTTTGGACCCAGTTTCTGCATGACTCCCAACAGACCCGGCTCCGTCAAAATGGAGTCGCTCACACTAAGCAGCACATAATCAATCGCAGCCACGGAACAAGCAGGCAGATACAAAGCCAGAAGAGTTCTTCTAGGACACAGGAGATTCCAGTCCGCTGGAGCCACTACAATGAGTAAGTCCCCCCGATTGGAACCCTAATGAGGAGAAACCTGACGCTGAGTAACCAGCTCTTCCCCTATTGCTGTTTTGTTGTTCAGACCCATGCCAGTGGGAGCCCTCACAATTTCACAGTAAGAGCTGCCCCATTCATGAATTATGAATAAAAAGCATCATATCTGTAACTAAACCTGCTGCAGATTTGTCTTTCAACAGTACATAGGCTGCTATTATTTCTATGATCATGATTATGAAAATAATTCTTAGAGATATTTCAGGACTTCCTTCTTCATTAATTCATTGTAGAGGTAAGAGTTGGCCACTGAATGCGGGCTTTACTCACAACCTCTTTGGTTAAAAAAAGTCATAAATATTCTTATTACAATAGCATGAAATTAGAGATGCAACAGATACAAGAGAAAGAAGAAAATGTGACCTGGGCCTCCCCAAACTTGGACCTACTGGAGATGTGAGAATTAAATAGCGCTCTCCCAGCAGTGTCCCCGCTCTCCCAGCAGTGTCCCCGTGTCTTGCCCCCTACAGGGAGCCGGGCTGTCAGATACCTTGTTAGTGGGCGCCAGCGTGAGGATTATTACACCGCTATTCTGCATGTTCTGACAAGACCACAAGGAAACTCAGTCCCCAGTGCACCAGAGCACACAGCAGGCCACCTGATTAATCACCCGGGACAAGGCCCATATGGTGAGGCAGGGGACGGCTCCGCACACGGGGAAATGCGGAGGTATCCGTAGGCAGATAGCAGGCCACAAGAGCAGGAAGGAGCAAAAGCACAGCTACCGAACCTCCCACTGCGCGCCTCCCCAGAAGCCACGCCCCTCTGGGCCACGCTGTGTTCAGTTCGGTGCAAATTGCTGAGATCCCTTGTACTAGGTGGGACCTCCTGCCCCACGGAGGCAAAGCTCGCTGCTGCAGCTTTAGAGAAAGCGACCCAGCTTGTCTCCAACCGGGCACTGGGTGGTTTCACATGTTTTTCTTCCGAGTATGAAATTAACAGAAGGAGAACACTCAGAAGGAGAACACTCAGAAGGAGAACACTCAGAAGGAGAACACTCAGGAGAACGATGCCACTAAGCCCAAGGGTGAGAAAACTGCAAGGCCCCAACTGTGAACAGTATTGGCAGCTGTAGACTGCACCTCCAACGACAGTCACGGTCTCTTCGCGGTCCTCCAAATACAGACATTCTCTCTTAAGGATCCGTGCAGTAAGAGGTAAATGACACAGAAATCTGTTATAATGGGTAATAAAAGTAGGCAACCAGGGAATTCATTGAGCCCAATTTAGTTATAAATTTTCTTTAAAGTTAAGCTAAATATGAAGAAAAGGCACTTAGGTACAAGCTTTCAGGCCTATGCTGAACGGTTTTCTCCTTTCCATCTATGCAGGGCTATGAGAAATCTCAGCGTTGAGCGTTCTCAGCTTATTTGCAACTTTATCTGCCAATCTGTTTACTCAAAGGTACCCAAGAAGAAATTGGATCTGCATGAAATAAGTTTGCCTTTCTTTATGAGAAAAACCTCACATTTGCAGGTTTATAATAGCGTTTCCCAGCATGAATTCAGCAACATGTGAGTCAACTTACTTCTTGGTTTAAAAGTCATCTCAACATAGGGAAATCCTTGAGGGGTGGAAATGGGCAGGAGACACTGGTAGAAAATCTCTGAAGGTTTTCAGAGTGGCCCACCCACTAAATAAGAATGACTCCATCTGAGAAAACCCCCCCAGAGAGAGAGAGAGAGAGAGAGAGAGAGAGAGAGAGAGAGAGAGAGAGAGAGAATGAGAATTCCAAGGGTTTTTTTGCCCTAGAGTTCAAGCACCCTTAAAATGGCAGTATGAAACATTTGTTCTTGAAAATCTGAAAAGTTATTTCAAAAGGAGCCACTCTAAGGTTGAGTCTCCTTTTGTATTTAACCTTATTTTCCTGGAGCTTTTCAAGGCTTTCAGTTTTATGCAAATCATTCTCTCAGCGGCCTTTGTCATCCCAGGCATTTTCCTGTTCTGAAGCTGACTTCTTTTGTTCGTCTTTACTCCAATGAATTCCGACTATCTCCTGTCTTTTGTTTCTCCATCGTAGTAAAACTCTATTGTGATGCAGCGGTAGACAATGTAAGCTAAGGTGACAATCATTTCAGAAAATAAAGTAACTGCTTTCATCAACTGCTGTCACATGACTGTGGGGGGGCCACTGTGACGCTCACTTTTATTTCTGAGGAGGATGACAAAGGAACTCAGAAAGGTAAAAGCAGGCGGCCAGCATTTTAGGTCCCTTAATGATGTCTGCAGAACAAAGATTCTCGAAGGGTGGTCGAGAGGCACCCCCCAGGGGTGGGGTGGGGCAGGAGTCCCCCAGGTACTTTCCAGAAGATCAAGGAAAGTTTCTAGAGAACAGATGACCTTAACAGTGGGGGGAAAACAATGCCTTGTCACAAAAACGTGTCACTTACGTGAACATGTGATGGTTTCTTAATAGTTTTTTATGTTTTTCAGCTTCAATATTTAAGTGGTAAATATGCATAGCTCTAACCCACATAAGCCCAAGTTACTGCATCGGGGGTGAAGTGTCTCTCAATCTCTAGCGATGTGAAGGATCCATGAGCTTTATGGGTTTGAGCGCCACCACGATGTCCCAGGGGCCAGTGTCACCTGCCCTGCTCTGTAAATCACACTGGCACACCGCTACATTTGTTTACATACTGTCTCAGTTACTTTTCTCTTCTTGCGGAGACAAAATACCTGACACTAAGGTCAAGGAAAGAAAGGTCTCTTTAGCTCACAGTTGGTGGAGGTTTCAGTCCGTAATCATTTGGTTCCAAGGCAAGGTGGCGTGGCACAGGGGCAGCAGTTCAAGGAAGCAAGAGTAAAGGGGTGGGGGAGCGAGCCTCTCGCTCTGCCTTGCGCTGTGAGCAGGCATCCGCCCGGGGGTAGGTGTAGCACTCACATTATCTTGGGGCCCTTCTTAGCACGGGCCCAGGATGTTCAGAAAAATGAGGACCCTGGCATCCTGCTGAGCCACTTAAACTTCTAACCTTCTCAAGTAGACACAATGAACAACATCCTAGAGCTCAGGCATGTCCTCTACGCCCTAGATGTAGAACTGCTGAGTTAATGAGGCTTCTATCTTTAAGTGGATATCGTGTATCACCACAATATGCTCTGTCTAGTAGGTAAAGAAAGTGTTACTGGAGGACAGCCACGCCCCCTCATTAGCATATGTTTCCCATTTGTGTTCTGTTTTGCTAGGACAGCAGATCTGAGTACTTCTAGCAGGAATGGTTAATACCTGCAAAACTAGACTATTTACTGCCACCACCTCACAGAAAATGATGCTGGTGTCTGACATGAGGATGATGAACCACCCTACCTACTGTGAACCACATGAGGAGCCACAGGCTGACTGCGTGGATTCCTTTTCAGGCAAGAAGAAACTTTCCTTTCACCCCACCCTCAGCGTGCGGCTGTGGCTTCTAATAAGCCAGGAGTAACAAGAGAACAATCACACAGACCTGCTCAGGTTCTCTCTGACAAGGCAGGCTTCCGAAGCAAGTGACCTGGGAAGCAGCGTCGTGTTTCTACGTTCAGGGGCGCTTAGGAGAGGGCAATGCAGACGTGGAACACAAAGGAGTAGGAGCCGACAGTGGTGGCAAAGGGCACCGAGCAAGGCGGGCCGCCCAGGTCCTCTTGGTCTGTGTCCTCAGTGGCACTGTTGTGCTCCCCTCTGGGGGAGGGGAGCAGTATCTTCTGAGCTACAGCACTGCAGGGGAACACGGGAGGGGCACACGGCCACTCGCTCCTGCTGTCTTCAAAGGCCGAGCAGCAGACTCAGGGTAGTGGCCTGCTCCCTGCAGGGATCACCTCCAGGCCCCACTGCCCGCACTCCTGTGCCTTACTGTCAAGGTGCCCAGCCAGTGTGGGCACGGGAGCATACTCGAGACGCCCATCAGGGCAGAAGCCTTATAAGACCGAGAGGAGCTCACGTGAGCAACGACCGACTACATGGTTGGGGCTTCTTTTTTATAAACAAGTATGTGCTTCAGATACCAGTTTGAGGTTTTGACAAATGTGTGTGCATGTGTCATGACCACACAGAGAGGAATTCGGTGATGCTACTGTACGTGGAAGGACCGCACGAGAGTCTGCTCTCCTGAGAACACCTTCAAAGCCTGTTTTGTTACTGGCTCGCAGCACTGAGGTCTGAGCCCCAGGCCTTCACACTGTGCCTGCTGCATCTCCATCCCCTCTAATTTGTCCTTCTGAGACAAGGTCTTGCTCACATCACTAAGCTGTAAAGGCCAGGCTTGAACTCATACTCCTCTTGCCTCAGACTCCTGAAGTCCAGGAGTTAAGGCATGTCCTGGCCCAGCATAGCTGGCTTTGACGGTTCAGTTTGGAGAACAGTTATATTCCAAACAGCTGCCTCCCCTCCGGACTATGCCGCAGAGCATGCACAGTGCCTCCCCACATCCTGGTTCTGCCCTTTCCAACACGCTCTTCCGCTCTTTCACTCCTGTGACACTCTCCAGTGGGGGACAGCTTATCCGTCACCATCAACTAAGTCACATCAAAGTGGATCAAAGTTCTCAATATTAAAGCAAACATTTCACCTGCTGGTATATAAAATAGGAAAAACCCTTGAAGACACAGGACTAGGCAAGGACTTTCACAACAGACGCCTGGATCAAAGGAACAGAACAGAGGCTGCAGCAACAATTCCAGCCCATTGAGCTATTGCCTCTTTGATGAAGGCGACAAAATCGAGTCCTGGGAGAATGACAGCCTCATTAATAAATGGTGCTGGAGAACCTAGCTATGCATGTGCAGAAGATGGAATATAGACCCCATCCCTGGCCATGTCCTACACTCAAGTCAAAATGAAGTCGGGATGGCTTTATTCAAAGTAATGTTATTTCATATGGCAACTGAATCTCAAATCCGACTCTGTACATTATATAGTCAATAGCATCTTCCATCACAGTTACCATATGCAGGACAGAAGTGCTAACAGACAGGGTATCTTCTGAGCTACACCACCGCGACTGAGAAGGCGTGCTGGCTGGAGAATCCATCACGTCTGCATAGGAAATGTTCAACTAAAGCTTGTCTTGAGGCTCGGTGGCACATGCCTGTGATCCCAGCATTGGGGAGGCTGAGGCGGGAGGATCGCTGTGAGTATGAGGCCAGCCTGGGCTGCAAAGTGAGTTCGAGGCCAGCCTGAAGCAAAACCCTGTCACAAAAGAGTAAATAAATAAATGAAAACCACCACCACCACCTTGTACACACAAATCTTGAGTAGTCAACATCTAAAACACCACAGGCTGGTCACGTGTTAGCACAGAACAGTGATAAAGCATTTGCCTACAAAGCGTGGAGCTGGGGGTTGGATCCTCAGCACCCCGAAATCAAAAACAAAAGCCAGACTATGAAATGCCAAGTGGATGGCTAAATGGCGCTGGGCCCCGAATTGTGCTGGACTTAGAAATGGCTAAGGAATGAGATGCTTTGGTCCACGGACTTTCCTGTTCTTGAAGGAAGCAAGCTGAGAGCTGAAATGACCAAACTGAACAGCAGAGTCGCAGGGTAACTTCACCTGCACACTGCCACGCGCTCAGGGCATCAGAGAGCCCCGAGCCAAGGCAGGGCTCCCTTAAAAATTTTATTTTTTAAGTTTTGAAGAAAGGAACGATTATATAGTGTTAACAAACATGAACAGTTCAAAGTAGCGTACGAAGAATAGGAGGTCTCTTTCTCCAAAGCTGCCTTTGATAACAGGTCTGCATCCTACCAAAGATAAAAAAAAAAAAAAAAAAAAAAAACAGGGAAGGAAAAGAGGGGGAAGGAAGGGAGGAAAGAGCAGGAAGGAAGGGCTGGGAAAGGGCACAAGAGGGGGAAGAGCAAGGGAAGGTGGGAAGGCGGCTGAAGCGAACATTCCCACACAAGAGGTGCACTGTCCGTGGAGTTACCCAACAGATACACTGGAAGCCACTCCAGGTCAGTACATACAGTTGTCTCTCTTACAAACGTCACCATAGTGCCTTTGACACAAATATGTTTATCACAAATTTCCTGATGACAAGCCTCTTGGTTAATTCTCACACTATTCCAACAGGTGCTGCAATCACATACTCTGCACATGAAGCTCAATGCTGACAGGTGAGTTTTTCAGCAGCCAAATCCCCAGCAGTGGCACTGCAGAGGCAAGCAGAATGCCTATGTTTCACCTTGCATGAAGAGGAGGGATCGCCTCTTAAAGCAGCTGAACGAAATGCATATTCCCACTGAGGGACACGGCTGTGTGCTAGCTATGGATACACGATGAAGTCCTTCAGCCAGAACCTCCCGGATCAGGGTTTTATCAAATGTTGTCACCTTTGCCTATCACCGTGAGACAAGTAATGCCACCTCACTATGTTTTGAAACTATAAGGGACTTATTTTAAAATAACCTGTGACTTGAATGGCTCTTCGCAGCCACAGTCTTGACATTTCTGAAAGCTGCAGGGCCATCCTGAGCTGGCCGCTTGCCTACCTTTGCCCTAAGACCAGCTTATTCTAGCTTCATCTCTGGTACAGCTTTAGCCACTCCTGAAAGAAGGACTTGGCCTTTCTGTGCCCAAAGCCCTTAGCAGACGTTCTGCTCTCGACCTACAGCATAGCTTCTTCTGCCTAACACATGCAAAGCCCTACCCCATGCTACCTACTTTCTCTCCCAGCAGATTTAGTGCTTCTGCTTTAATATTTAGGTCTTTGATGCATTTTGACTTTAGTTTAGTGCAAAGCGATGCACATGTGTCTAGTTTTAGCCTTCGGCACACAGAAAGCCAATTTTCCCAGCTCCATTTATTAAAGAGGCCGTCTTCCTTCCAGTGAACATGTTTGGCCCCTTGTAAAAGATATGGTGGCTGAGTGTGTTTGGAGTTGTGTCTGTATCTTCTAATCTCTTTCGCTGATCCTCAAGTCTGTTTTTTTGCCAGTACCATGCTGATTTTATCACAGTAGCCTTGTAGTATAATTTCAAGTCAGGGATTGTAACGTCTTCTGCCTTGCCGCTGTTGGCCAGGATTGCTTTTGCTGTGCTAGCTCTCTTCTGGTTCCAGATGGAGTTTAGGTCTACTGAAAGGAATAGTGAATGCTTAATTTCTTTCTCCTCCTTTTATTTGATTTTTGTCCAATTTTGCGTGGTTATACCTGGTCATCTGAACAACTAAGTTTGAAGACAATAATACGCAATGTAAGAACCATAGCTGAATTCTTACCATTTTGTTGAGTCATATTGTGCATTGTATTTAACAGGTTTTGTGTTTTGTTCGTATTATCTTTTTATTCTCTTTTAAAAAGCAAAAAAAAAAAAAAAAAGTCCTCCCCACCGCCAGCGTCCTCTGCTTTTCAGCCCTACCATTCGTACTTCCTCTTCCCGGAGCAGGCCAGAGCCAGGTTTCAGTCCGGCCTCCCCTTCCCCGCCTCAGCCCAGAACCTGACCGACCACACTGTCGTCTCTCCCTGGCACACGTGGGCCCCCGTGCGGAGGCTCAGGTCAGCCTCCAGGGGCCACTCGTTAGCAGTGCGTCCAGCTGCACAGTGCACAGAGTGTCTGCTCCCCCTGCTGTGCCCCGGCTCACAGACGTCACTGCGTGAACACATGTTCAATCACAGCACATTACCTAGGCATCTCGCCACAGAGCGCACGACACGGACAGTGGAATACGCTGCCAAGTGTACAGACAACTCATGGGTATTAAGCAGAAGCACCAGGATTCTCTTACATAAAATACATTATTTCTCATCGCAAAATCTAATGGAAACATAAAAATCATTTATTCTAACAAGATTTGGACGGGTATTAAATTCACAATTTGTCGTGCATTAATCATTTATACATCTCACTAAATAGTTGGACCTTAATATGATGCCTATCCCTCCATAAAACTGAAATATCTGACATAATGAATGGGAAAATTGCATTTTTTAATATTCTTTCATTGTTAATCTTTTTTTCATTTTTATTCCAAGAAATGACAATCAATTAATAAGAATTCACAGTCTCACATCCAACTGCCATAAAAACAACTGTTATTAACAGGGCTGGGAAGATACTAAAGAACAAAATGTACAACACACCACAAAAAGATTAACACATGCCTTCCAAGACACAGCTTCTGCTTGGAATTTCGCAATTCTACTCACTTGTACATGTAACAGCAGCCGCGCTCTACGCAGCACGTGCCATTGGCTGTATTTGTATTTTTTGTGCAAGTCTTCCATAAGTACATGAGCTCTAGGGACTTATCAGGTAATTTTGTCACTCATACTTTACAGCAGAAAAACACCAGCTGACAACTTCCTACAAGAATATGTCAGTAACTTCTGCAATGACGAAAACACTGCTCTGCTCCACCCTACAGGACGTGCAAGTTTGGGAAATGTTCGTTGTGACTACAAGCGTGACATCAAACTTCTAAACAGTGAGCTGGCACCACTCGTGCTGAAGACCAGGTGAGGCCTTAAGGAGCTGCCATCTGGCAGCGGCAGAAAAGCGTTAGCCAGTCTGTATCGCTCACCACGCAGCACTGGAATGCGCGCACAAATAGTATAAGCAAAGACAGCGGGGACGTCCGGCGTGCCATTTGACTTAGCTCACGCACGCTCCGCAAAGCCAAATGGATTTCTCTGCGATGGGAACATCCCTTTCTGTTTTCTCATCAGTTATCTTCTTATGAATCAGGGTTCAAAGTTCAGATCTCATTCTTTAGCATGATTGTGCTCTACCTCCCAAATTCTGGGAAGGCCACATATGCTGGAGAAACTGTTACCATTTTCCTGAAATACTAGCAGCTACCATCTGTTTGGGCTTTGGTTTTCATCGTTGTTCGTGTGGTCTGAGACAGGGTCTTGCTAGGCAGTCAGCTAGGCCTTGAGAGCCCAGGCTGGCCTTGAACTCAATGATCCTCCTGCCTCAGCCTCCCAAGCACTGGGAAACAGGTATGCACCAATGCGCCCGGTCTACCATCTGTTCTTCATAAGAAACAAACAAAAAATCCAAAACAGTGGCCTCAGGTAAAGTATTGTATCTGTTATTAACTTTGTTGGGTCTTCTCCCAGAATCCACACACCTACAGTATATCAACATTTTCTCATTGTATGAGACGCT
The DNA here is from genome assembly GCF_000260255.1 of Octodon degus. Taxonomy (NCBI): domain Eukaryota; kingdom Metazoa; phylum Chordata; class Mammalia; order Rodentia; family Octodontidae; genus Octodon; species Octodon degus. Next base: position 15,321,619 of record NW_004524619.1, on the reverse strand, counting down.
AACAATGCACCTCTTTAAGGGAAGCACAGTGTTCACCCTTCGGTCCCTTCCACCCGATGTTGCCCCAGCCCTTGGAGCAACGTAATTTCCTTCATACCTTTCAGTTATCGCTCAAAACAATTACACAAACATACACAGAGGCATGCACGCACACACAGGGTGGTCCTGATGCGGAGTTACAAGCCACTAAGAGGATCAGGCTCCAATCGCACAGCGTTCCGTACCCCGCTTGTATCTCTCAGTCCACTGTCTTCCCAACCAGGATGCACAGACTTTGGACATTCGATGGAGCCTAATATTCCACACTTCGGACCCACCATGTTCTATGCAACCATTCCTCCACTGACAGATTATGTGGTCATTTCACTTTGTCTATGCCAAAACACAGCAATGCCTTCTAAAAATCAATCATTCTCCCTGCAGTTTCATCTGAGGGATGTAAAGAGACAATCACACGCCTTTAGAGGAAGCCAGCTCTGAGATCTAAACCTGTCTGGCTTTGAGTACAACGTCTGTTACTTTCCTTGAAAAAAAAAAAAAAAAATCCTCCCTAGCAAAAGCCTGACACAAGCTCAAAAGCCAGCAGAGTTGCTGCTACTGAGTGTGATTTGTCTCCGGCCAAATACTAAAAAGGGCATTTCAAAGAGAACAGGAGTGTGCTTCCCGAAACCACAGGTGAAGGACCCCCTAGGACATGGGGTCTATAAATGCCACCATGCTGGCCTTGACACATGATGAAGGGGACTAGGGATGATCATCCTTTGGCGGAAGTTGAGAGCAGAAACACGCCGTGTGCTGGAGGCAAACTTTCGTGTCTCTGTGTCCAGCCTGCCTCCCGTGCCATCTGTCCTTCTGTTTGCACATCTCAAGTGTCTAAGAAAAGGACCCTGAGGCACACAGGGTCCTAAGGAGCTGTTGTGTATCACACGGGTCCTCAAGTATGGGGACAGCGAGCCATTTGCCTTTGTCCTGGAGAGGACAGCAGCAAATGCTCAGGAAGCGAGGGATGTGGCGTGCCCCCTGGAGTCTCTGCCCAGGCTCTCCCATCTCCACCAGGGTGGTCTTGGGGCATCGCGGGTCCCCTGAGCATCCAAGCGCTAAGGCATCCACAGGGATCTCCGCGCTCACATTCTGAGATATCTGCTGCATACCATGCGAGCTGGTGACATTGTCACTGCAGGTGAAGTCCGCTGGCTGGCTGAGGTAGTACCAGAATGAAGTCTGGGAAAATTGTCACTGATCACCTAACACAGGGAGGCCCTGGACAGAGCCCAGAGGAAGAAAATAACAGAGGCAGACAACGACCTGAGAACGGCAGTGAGACAGGCTCCAAGTACAAAATAAATGGAAACTGATGACCACCTCAATGTTTTAGACCAACTAGCTTTCATGATGGGGATAAGCAAGCTGTAAAGAGACAGACTTGATTTTATCATCATGATTATCCTACTAGCTTTGCTCTTAATTTCCTGGGAGAATTAGTCACAATTAAAAGGCTAGACTAGGAGTTATAACAGCACTTCACGCCCTGGCCACAAGGAAATGAACCCGAGAGAAGCAGATCTATGCGAATTCATTTCCACAGCACACGTTCGCCTTTGCCACCTCTGCTTCGATGCCTGAATTTCCAAAGGCAGCATGGGCACAGGGTCTAACGGCAGGGATTAGTGCTGCGGGCCAGCCTGTTACAATGTCTGTCTGGGTACTGGAGAAGAGAAACACTCACTTGCTTATTTTCTGTGCTTTCCAATGGCCCCTGCAAAGTCCTAGAGCAAGGCCGTGTCTCCTAGATGCCTCAGTCTACATTTTGTTAGAACGCCATAAATACGCAACCAATTTCACTGAAGACCCTTCTGAGCTCTTTCTAAAACAGAGTAAATAAACCTGTGTGTGTGTACACACGTGTGAACACATATACCTTCAACTCTATTATAGATGACCATAAGAAAGCCAGTGGTCGAGTCATCCCCCAAACAGGGCATTCCAATGGTCCAGTCCCCTCTGGATGACATTAAGGATCTCTGTTACAACCTGCAAAAATACGTCCTGCGTAGGGTAACAGTAAAAACCATTTACATTCCTAGAACTCCAAGCTCCAGTAATGAACTAGCTCGGCAGAAACAGTTCCGAAACAAAAGTCAGGACGTCTGGGTGCTGTCGCCAGGCCTCCTCGGCCACTGCCAGGTCAAGAGTCACACTGGGCATGGTAGGACACTTCCTCCGATGCACTGAGAAGCCAGGAGAAATGCGGGAAAGTAATGTTAGTCAAGGTCACGCCGTCCTGTCTGCGCTTCTGCTGCTGACGAGGCGCATAAACAAGCCGGAGGAGGAAGGTCGCTCGGCAGTGTGCTTGGGCAGTGACCCAGAAACGGAGAGGGCGCGGGGCTTCAAGGGCTGCAGACAAGGGAACGGAGAATGGGATTTTGCAAACACACGCATGAAGTCCTTCTTTATGGAAAACACAAGGCGGTGGGGGGGTGCTGGCCCCTTTCTGTAGTCTGAGCTGCCGGAATCCAGCCCAGCGAGGGGCCAGATTAGGCTGCTCCAGTCCAGCAAGAGCTCCAGAATAGAGAGAAACGCGAAGAGCTGTCCTGCAGCGCAGCTAATCACCGACAAAGCTGAGACCTGCTGCCACAGCTGGTGGCTTCTGAGGCGCCGGAGAAAATGGAGGCAACAAGAAAAGAGGGCCTTGAGGAGCTCCGGCTTTATGGACCTGCAACTCCTGCAAGTCCCCGGCAGGGACGACAAATGTCCGGAAACAGTCCAGGATGCCGCAGGGAGCAGCGCCCGGGTCAGCGGGTTGGTGGGCCGGCAAGGAAGCTTTTTGTGCATAAGGACCAACCGTTTTCCAGGATGATACCTAATTCCAGAGTAACCCATGCAAATAATATAAATGTACAAATGGAGCTGCTAGTGGATGACCCCAGAGAAGCGATGTGAGCTGAGGGGTGGGGGTGGAGAGGGAGAGAAGAGAGGGGGGAAAGAGAGGGAGAGAGAAGGAGAGAGGGAGAGAGGGAAAGGGGGAGAAAGGGAGGGGGAGAGAGGAGAGAGAGGGAGAGAGAGACAGAGAGGAGACAGGGAGAGAGGGAGAGGGGGAGAGAGGGAGAGAGGAAGAGAGGGAGGAAGGGAGGGAGAGAGGAGAGGGGAGAGAGGGGAGAAAGGGGAGAGAGGAGAGAGGGAGAGAGATATGAGATAGACAGAGACAGAGACAGAGACAGAGAGACAGAGTCAGCAGTCACTGTGGAAATAACACCCATGCCTGGCAACACCCCTTCTTTGACAAGAACTTGAACAGAACTGAGGTGGAGAAAGTGATGTCAGCCACAACTCAAGAAAGTCAGGCCCAAGAAGAAGGTGCTGAGGGGGTGTCTCCACACCCTGTAATTAGGAGCCTCTGGGAGAAGCTCCGTGCAGAAGGAGAGCACCAGGCCCCTCTTCCAGAGGCAGCCGCAAGCTTCCCACACCCCTATCAACATAATGGTGCGTGATTAAACTGTCTTACTCTGCTAGCCCTTTCACAGACATGGAAACAAAAAAAGTCATAATCCTATCATAAAGCTGTCATCTTCTGAGGGTTATTTAACAAATTGACTTCCCGAGAAGGAGCAGGTATTGCCTGCTGCACATGGATATTCCACCCCCACAAATGTTGCTCTAAGTGAATGCAAATTGGCCTCTGAAGAATTTGTCTAATGTGTTAATAAAAAGATTTCTATGACCAGGAAAGCTACGAAGTCCCACTTAAGAAATAATTCATGCTTTCCTAGCTCCTCATTCTTTTGCATACTTTTGTATAAATATAAAAGTTAACAGTTTCATTCTTGCTGCAATCATTTGCTTTGGGAGCAAGAAATGAGTAACTTCAAAGAGGGTCCACAAATCCACATCTAGCAGGCACCCGGCCAATCAGGAAGGACCTGTTTGAAGCTCTGCTCCTGGCCCCAGAGCAAAATTTGGAGAGATCAGATGAAATTTTCTCATCAAACCATTCCTCACATTTCCTCCAGCTTTGGTGACAACTTCCTAGGTGATTTCCTTGCAAATTGGAAAGAAAGCAACTCTGCACTTTTTCCCATGCCAGGGTTGCTACTGCCTAGCTGGTCCCCGATGCCCAAGGCTCTTCTTCCTGGCCCCTGAGCAGCCAACGCCGATCCACTTTGGTTAGCTGGTTTTCTTTTTTTTTTTTTTTTAATTTTTTTTTTATTTATTTGAGAGAGAGAGAGAGAGAGAGAGAGAGTGTGTGGTGTGTGTGTGTGGCCAGCTCAGCCCACCAGGGGGCGGGGCTGGCTGGCATGTGGTGCTGGGGGATCGAACCGAACCGCGGTCCCTGATGTCTTTGCTAAGCTTGTTCCAAGTAGGTGCTTTAGACCACTGAGCCATCTCTCCAGCCCCTGGTTAGCTGGTTTTCAAGATGTCTTCGTTGAATTTCTTTTCTGATTAATAATGCACACACATATGATAAAAGCCAAGTCAAAGGTAGAGAAAGACAGGCAGTAGATAGCTCATGGTCTCCCATCTCACCCCGCACCGCTCAATGTAGGCATTCCATGAAAACAGCCTTATCAAGGCCGGCAGTACAGCTCAGTGGACCAGGCGCTTGCTCAGGTAAGCGCAGGGCCAGCCAGGGTTTGATCCCTGGCACCACACGCCGTGCTGGCCCTGCCCCTCGGCGCACTGAGTCAGCGATGGAGTCCAGGCATGGTGGTACATCCCTGTAATCCCAGCACTAGGGAGGCCGAAATCAGGAGGATCCCGCTGAGTCCGAGCTGTGTGGTGAGACCCTGCACAAACAACCCAGCCTTACCTCCACACTACTGTACACCTTGCCCGCCAGTGAGCAAGGTATCAGGGAGATGCAGATAGAGATATGTAGATCAACATATGTATCTGTTCATAGGGAGATCCTTGCTAATTGTAACAGCTGCGCATATGCCAGTATTTATCAAAACACAATTTATTAAAACTGCCCCAATTAATGGGCTGTCAGGTTACTTCCAACTTTTTCCGCATCCAAATGCTGCGGTCATAAATAACCTTGACACAGTCATTTTGCAGTTGTTGACAGGTACATCTGTAGGTGAGGCACCTTGGGCACAGTCACCAGATCAAAGGCTATGTGCGCATGTGGCGTGACGGACACAGCCTAGGCCCTGCATGGGGACCGTACCAGTGCAGTACCATAGCCGGTGACGACGCTAAGCTGACCAGATCTGGGGCCAATTCTATGGGACCATTAGCTCTGACCCAGAGAAGAACAAGAAGCAGCAGAAGGCGGGTGTGGGGCAAACTCTCACTCCACCGTTCTCTAACTCCCAGGAATACCTGCCTCACAAGCACAGCGATTCTGATGTTAGGCTTGGTGCGTGCAGAGACCTGAGGTCCAACTCCAGCACTTCTTTTTTTTTAAGTTTTTTTTTAATTTATTTATTTATATGTGTGTGTGTGTGTGTGTGTGTGGCCAGCTCAGCCCACCAGGGGGCGGGGCGGGCTGGCATGTGGTGCTGGGGGATTGAACCGCGGTCCCTGTGCTTTGCTAAGCTTGTTCTAAGTAGGTGCTTTAGACCACTGAGCCATCTCACCAGCCCCACTGAGCCATCCTACCAGCCCCAACTCCAGCACTTCTGAGGGAGTAGCTTGGCTGTGTAAAGCTTGATGTCCCCCTTCCTCAGGTGTACACATGAGCCTCCTTCCTTCAGCTCCATAAAGGAAAGCTGGCTCCCTCCCCAAAGGGACTGCAGAGGGACAAAGTGTAACCAGGTGCCAGCATGGGGCGCGGCCCCGGTGAAAGCTTAGTGAATCCTCACCATGACTGCTTTCCCACTCCTGCCCAACTTATGCCAACCACTCTTTACCAGTCTACACACAGCATCAGAGCAGTGAGCAGCCTGGCCTTGTTGGATACCAGGCTGCCAAGAAATGCCCACCTTTAGGGCCCATCCCTGTGCCTTGGGGCATCAGCAGTCACCTAGACGGACAGAGGTCATGCTCAGAGGTTAGCTATGCCAATCTGCTATTACCACTGTGACATGCTGTGCAGGCAATAAACAAGGCGATGGATAGCAAGAGGGTGACACGGCGCTCCGCTTCCGCGATGGAGCAGCCCCGAGGGCACCGTGAACAGCTCCTTGCAGCACCAGCCTGCTGCTCTGCTCTAAGGAGCTCCCAGCACCCCAGCAGTTTTTGTGTCAATGGGAAGCTCGCCCTGGGCCAAGCGCTGCACAGGGCAGCGGTGTTGGGGACACAGGGCCCTTAGCAAGTAGCCTGTGCTCTTGGGCATTCCACAGAGTTGGCTGCGACTGTCACATGGGCATCAGGTTCAGAGGCTCTCCCCACCCAGTTCTGGCCCGCTGCCCCTTTTTCTGCCATAGATATTGACCCCAATAAATTCCTTGCACCCCTGAACTTACTCATAGGCAGAGATATGGGAGTCAGGTCCCTGGCAGGACCATCAAATATGTTCTCAATTTTAAGCAAGCCTCTTCACACCTTCCTTGTCAAACGTGTGTGTGTGTGTGTGTGTGTGTGTGTGTGTGTGCAACCAAGAAAGAGCCTGGGAGATGTTGGCACATGCTTTACCACTGAGCTGCACCCCAGCCTCAGCCCTCCCCTTGCAGACCAGCCAATATCCACCCTCCCCAACAGGCCACACGGTGGGACCTGGCCACCGGCCCCTGTCTGTACACCTCCGGCTTCCTCTGATGATTTCCAGCACTCCCCTTAGCAAGCCCAGGCATTCTGCCCACGTCTCACACACAGGTGTCTCATTTGAGTGTCGGGACCATCTGATAACACAAGTATTTTTGTGTTTAAAAATGAATAAGAGAAGGGGGTGGAGGGACACCTGGGCTGGGCTTAAAAATTCAACCCAAAGTCAATCAGTGGCACAGTGTGGATTCCCACCCAGCTGCTTCTGGGGACCAGGACCAGGACATCTTAGCTACCCTGGGTTGGCTCTTTTCATCTGATGTTCAAACTCAACTACTGCAGGGATCCTTTCTTAGCAAACTGCAAACTGGAGAACCGCGAGGCCTTGGGAATCTCACGTACAAGTCAAAATCCATACAGATGCACCTTCCCTGGCTCTCGGGTGTGGAAGCACTCACGCTGCTTCATGGCCCTGCCTCCTGCACCTGCACCAAAGCTGTGAATGTCCAGAACCAGTGCTCATGCATATCCTGTTCCCCGGCATGGAGCAGCAGGTGCCCCAAATGCCGCCACACTGGGTGAGGCACTCTGCTCCCTGGGCATGGCGGTGCTCCCTTTGTGTCTCCCTTGCCACTGGCAGGGGGCGAACCCTGGCTTTGCCAAAGCCCATGCTGAAATGACTGCATTTTCTAAAGGGTCAAAAACGTCCCAAACAAAATACCCAAACTAAGAACTACATGGAAGTTCGCCTTGCAAGAATAACCGAGCACTGCCTACAGAGACGCAGGGACCCAAGGAGAGGGCCAGGCTGCACATCCCACAAGGCACTGCCAGAAGCAAAGCAAGAAAACCCCTCCACCAAGCAGGCTGGTAAGGGCAGGGGCACAGGCTGCGGCTGCCTGAGGGATCAGAAGGCGACACTTCCAACAGTGCTCCTCTGAGCAGCCTCTTAAACGCCCCTGACGCTGATAATGCTGGGAAACAAAGGGGGAAATGCTGACCATGGAAGCAAGCCTTTCGCGGGCTGTGCGTCCAAGGGGAACCACAAATGAGCACACAAGGGGCTGCGAGGCCCTGCGCACAGTGCCGGCCCTGCCCCTGGGACCCTGGCATGCTCTGTCCACGCTGCGCCACGGGTGGACTTACACGCTCCTACACAGTACTCTACAGCAACTCAATCTAATCACAGCCCCAGGATGACATCCCACAATTTCTACCTGGTACAGAAAAGGTATTATAAAATGTTCAGACCCAAATGGGAAGTCTCCCTTTTAACTAAATTTTTCATGTTTTTAAAATGTAGATACAAGAGCTCAACTGCTCAGGCCAGACGGAGGCCGCTTCCGCAGCCAAGGAAGAGTGAGGTCACCGTCCTGGAGGCGCACGGAGAACTAAATATGCTGGACAGGAGAAAGGAACACTCTGTCCTAGGAAGAGGAAAACAATTCAGAGGGGTTTCCAGTTTAGTTTGGCGGCTGCTGCTACGGTTTTAGAAAAGGCCACAAACCCAGAAGTATTCCTGGGACAACGAATAACCCCCCAAGGATAAAGGCGCTGTCATTTGTGGAGAATTTGGATGCTTGGTTAACTGAACAGTATGGAAACCACAGACTTCCTAAAAGGGAAAGAAACATACCCTTCACTCAGAATTGAAAATTACAGCTCCGCAGAGAATTGAGCACTAATTCCGGGCCAATCCACCTCAACAGCTGTTACCAGCACTCTCTTACGTGCAGCCCATTTGGAAAAGCGTCCTGAGCCGCGACGCCGGCCTTGCCCTGAGCTTGCAGCTTGGGACTGTGGTCAATTATCAGCCCAGCTGTCCTTAGCCATCATGTTGATCTTTATACCTGACTTTCCAGTACTGGCGGCAAAGAGAAACACAACTCTATTGAAAATAAAAACACCTCCACAGCTTCATAATGACCCACTTTTTAGACCAGGGGAGGCATTCTCAAAAAGAGGAGCAAGATACCTTGAGTTTTGTTACACTGAAAAACAAATCCATTTATCTTCCAGAGAGGAGCTCTTCACGCCACATGGAAAATTAAAGGAGGGGAGGGGGAGATCCTTCCACTTAAGGACAATTTGGCTAACAGATCACATATGTTCAGCTTTGTCATCCCCTTGCCATTTTCAGTTTTAAATTTTATTACCCTGGGGCATTCGCACCAAACAGAATCTTCTGGGTTGCTTAGGAATTAATCCACCCCTGCTGTTTATTCCTCATTTGAGTCATAATCCTCCATTTGTGACATCACAATTAGCCACTTGTGGTGATGATTATAATGTCATGAACAAAGGATTACGACTGGGAGTTGGAAACAAAACAGCAGGGGCACTAACTGCTGGGCTAGGAAGTTCTTTTCTAATGGCCAGGCCCAGGAAAGGAGAATTGCGGGGTGGGAAAGAAGGGCGGGCCAGGAAAGGGGAACCGGAATGAAGTCACCTCTGCACAGAAAGGTCCCTGAGACCCTAAACCTGGAAGTCTGACCTAATGAACAAAGACGAATACGTGCAGCCACACTTTCTCTCAAGAGCCCGTGCCTGAAGCTTTTCCATCGTGAGCAGCACATCCACCTCCACATCCTCCGCCCGCATCCATCGCTGTCAACACTTGGCAGCATTTGCTTTCTCCTTCTTCGCACCTACTCTTTCTTCAACCCCTAGAGAGTGTACTGCGGACAGCACATCCCTTCAACCCTAAACACTGAGTGCATTTCTTAAAACAAAGACACTGTCTTACGTAATGACAGCAAAATCATGAAATTCAGTAATTCTGAACAATGATAACGTGATCCAATTTACAGCCCAGATCTGCACTATGCCCTCATTCCTTCGTTGCCTTTTCTCTTCATGACTAGCTCACTTTCTAACAATCAAGAAATCACCTTTTTTGGGGGGCCGGGGAGATGGCTCAGTGGAATAAGCGCTTCTCTGGCAAGTGCAAGGGCCTGAGTTCAATCCCCAGTTCCACAAAAAAAAAAAAAAGAAATCACCTTTTTTTTTTTTTCCAACTTTCTAAGGCCAACACCATTACAAACTTCGGGACCTTCAAAAACTTAAACCCAGAACCTCTCAAGTGCCTCACAAGAGTTATCACCCTTCCAAACCCATGAAGACTCTGTAGACCCTGAGTGCTTGTAATCCACATTTCACCAAAAAAGGAGTGAAGAGCTGTCCCCAGAGAAGGAGCATATTGAAAACCTATCAAGGTGAAGCCCAGTCTCCTCCTCCTCCTCCTCCTCCTCCTCCTCCTCCTCCTCCTCCTCCTCTTCCTCTTTTTCCTCTTCTTCCTCCTCGCTATGAGAACAGGTCTGAAGACCTGAATTTGAACTGATCCTTGTAGGCAGGGTGATGTGACTAGATTGCAGAGATCCCCTCAACCCGCAGGACAAACTGAAAGGAGACCAATACCCCACTGGAAAGGAAGATGCAATGACCACTGCTGACTGCAGGGTCAAAGCAGACTGTAGGGTTTTGGCATCTGACCATTACAGAATACTCCAATGTGTGCCTTCGCCTCTGAGCAGGTTTTGCAGCTGGCTGTGTGGTGGGCAGCTTGTGTGGCATTAACTGCCTGTTTAACAGGTCCAGGAATGCCATTTATTCTAAATAGAGAGTGAAGGTTTTAAATGCAAGAAAAGAAGCTTTTCACAAGCTGAAAGCTTTTAGGCTGGATGGACCCTAAATCGTCTATTTCACAGAGACACAAATGGCTCCAGGGAAGCTTGAATATTATTTCTCCCTTTTTTTTTTTTAATAAGAACATAAAGATACAAGATTAACTCAACCTGACTCAGAACTAAAGCTGTTCATCTAAACTGGCTGTAGACAGGAATAAAAACTCATGACCTAAAAGCCATGGCCTCATTTGAAAATGACGACTTCTGAGCCCCTTGTCGCCCATGGATCAAACACATTTTGGGGAGCACACGGCTCCTGCCGGCACAGATTTCTTCTGCCTATCAGGCTGTACGTACAGACAGGAAACACCCCCAGTGACTCCCAACCTGAAAGGTACCTGGGATGAGTTAGTGTTTGCTAAAATAGAAGAATGAATTGTAGGAACAACAGAGGCTAAGAGCAAAATATACTTACTGGAGGGAAGAAAGCTTCTGTCCGAGAGAGGGACAGAAGGGGACCCAGGTGGGTCTCCAAGCTCCCTGCCTTTTCTAAGGATTTTGACAGAGCAAATCAAGGATGCAAGGCGGGTCCAAGGTGGAAAACACAGGAACTCCTACTTGGGCATGAGGCGCAACAAAACTCTAGTCAACCAATAAGGTTACAAGCATAATTGCCCTTGTAGAATTGGTTAAATCAGGATCAAGTGGAGACGCTCAGGTAGCAAGTGGGCATGGACGCAGAACAGGGGCTCTTCCTGTAGGGCACTGGGTTAGGGACTCTTCCAGGCCTTCTCAAGGTGATGGAGACCTATTTAGAATATCAGTCCCCGACGCCCATCCCTAGGGAGATATGTGGGTGCATTTGTTTACTCTTGTCTTGAGGTCTGGCCTGTCCCTCCTACAGCTGCGAGCTACCTCAGCTTCCACAGACGCTCCCGCCAGGGCCCAGCCCTGTCTGACTGCCTATACTATTTCTATCTAACTCCGCCATGCCAGTCACTGCAGCACTCCCCCAGCCCACACCCCACACAGCAGAAGGAGCTGCCGGACAAGTCTGCTCCCCAGTGTGACCCGGGCCCTGTGACAAGGCCGAAGACCTCAAGGCCTTCTTCGTGCTTCCCTTCAGGTCCTGGTTTTCCTTTGCTCTTTCCTTGTCAGCAAACTATATGAACTTCCTTCCAAAGCCACCCACAGATCACGCATATCTTGCCAGTATTTTTACAAGGCTAGATAATGGCCAACATTTTTAATCAGGACAGCTGAAGTCCAGGCATTCACCAAAACATCCACACCTCTGGCTTCGCCTGCAATGCACAGAGGTGCTGGAGGAGAAGGCAACCACACCGGCTGCCTCCAAGACAAGCGCCGTCTTCCCCTTTCCCGACCTGCTGCACGCACAACCTCCATCCCTACCATGATCTCAAAATAAACTGTGGCACAGGAAAAGCACTGAGAGGGAGCGGAGGCACCGTGGCTAACGACATAGGGGCAAGTGGGCATTACGTAGACCTGTGGCTGCCCCACGTGGGTTGCCCGTCCGGGCTCTGCTTTTGACTCTGTGCATCAGACAGATCTTTGTTCTTTGGTGGCCCAGCTTGCTTGGCTTCTACACTTACCCGTTTTGCACTGGGATTGAGAGGACCCACATTCTAATGTCTAATTAGTAAATTGCTTGAGGGGACAATAAAATTGAGAAAGAAAAAAATGTTCCACTACAGGGGGCAATTCAGGAAAAATGGGACGCGCTGAAGCGGGTGAGGCATTCGAGGCTTTCCTTCACCTGGGACCTCCCTTGGCTTCTCGTTAAACCTTGTGAACTTTACCATCAGCTGGGGTTTGATTAGCCGGACTCTAGCAGGGGGCTCGAGATGGTGCCCTGAAGTTTTCTGTGCACTTGCCCGCGTCCTTCTGAGACCTGTAGGTCTGATTCATGGTGGGCGTGCTAAATTCCGGGAAACCTTTTAAGGAAAAACAAATACGCAGTCCTCAGAACAACTACTCCAAAAGCTAGCACGTGTCCTGTCCTCCTGAGGCGCCCTCAAGATCTGCTGCTCTAATGAGCCCGGCGCCCAGTTGGGCTTCTTGCCAAGTGTGGCGGCCATTAGTTTGAAAACAGTTTGAAACGCTCCAGCTTTGGAGTCACATAATCAAAATCAATTAATGTTCCGTTTGGGAGTCGCGCTGCACATCCACGCCCGAGGCAGCAGGCTTTCCAAACTATCCAATTTCACCGCGGCTCAGTCTTCAAGCGCTTCTATCCATCTGGGCAGTCCCACCAGACTGCACCCCATGAATACTGTCTCCCTCTCCTACTCAGATAAGGTTAATTTAGGGAGGATTGCCTTCACTGCAGGAGGAGGAAAAAGGCCTTATTCCAGAAAAGCTTTTAAGAAAAAAAGAAAAGGGGGGGAGTTAATCTAATACAGAGCCGCCCACTGGCCAGTGGGTGCTCAGAGCCACCCCGAAACTTCAGGGTATGGGCTGCAATCTGAAAGACAACCCTGGGGAGTGCAGTGGGCATCTACTTCCAGGTAACAGGAGCAGCTTTAGTTCAACCACCAACAGAAAATGGATGTTAGGTTGGGTTGTTTTAAGTGAAACAGGTCAGATGTGTAACAGAATTTTGACCTTTAGATATGTGGAATGGCAAGCTGAGAAACCTGGAAGCCAGGAAAAAAAAATCATATTTGGCTTTTAGCTGGAGAACTTTTGGGGTGTGTGTGTGTGTGTGTGTGTGCGCGCATGTGTGCGTCTGTCTGTCTGCCTGTCTGAGGTAGAGTTACGGTTAAGTTGCCTGGCCTGGCCTCTAACGCAAGATCCTCCTACCTCAACCTCTCAGATACCGAGGGTGACAGGTACATACTACCAGGCTGGGCTCCAGGGAACTTTTTACATACTTAGTTGGTTGGTTTTTTTTTTTCAGAACCGAGGATTGAACTCAGGCCTTTGCGCTTGCCAAGCAAGTGCTTATTCTACTGAGCCATCTCGCTGGCCCCTCCAGGGAACTTTTTATCAGGAAATGGTTATCTTGTCTCTGGATATTCTGAGCTGAACTCAGGACAGTAGCAAAAGCTACCATGGATTGGACTTCCTTCCAAATATCATAATGGTGAGGGGAAGTGCCCGATCCCACACAGGTTAAGCCAAGCACTCTACCTGAGCTCTACTGTGAATCTCAGAGTCCCCACTCCTCCCAGTCCTTAACTCCCCCACGCTGCATCTAGACAGTGTGATCTGTGCAAAACAGCAACAAGCACACATCTTCAAACACTCATTGACTCTTTCTTCCCTGGACCACACAGAGGTATCTTTGCCTTCATTTTTAAAAACTCATCTGGCTCCCCCATGGGTTTTCAGAACAGTCTCTCAGCTGGTTTCCACATGCGCACCCCCTCCCTTGGCTGTGGGGAAGGCAGACATCCCCCTGCCCTTCCCTTATGGCTGGCCCACGCTGTGTGTCTAATGATGACAAAGTATCCAACCGATACTCACATCAAAACCCTGCTCAGCCCCTGCACACAGGTGTTGCTGAGCACCGCTCCTGCACCTCTGGGGACCAAAACTTCCCAAACAGCATTCACACGTTATAATTCAAGAGGGCAGGCTGTGCACAAGCCACCTGCTGAAGCCCTACCTGTCACTTCTCTGCCTATCCCAAGCCACAGCACAGCACACCTGCCGGCTCTCCATCACTTATTTACGACCTAGGTGCTCTACAAAAGCCACTGCCACTGTTCCCTCATTTCCAATTTAAGTATTATCAAATAAACAAGCTCTCTAATGCTTTGGAACCCTGTGCATTTGAGACCCAGCTTGTTCTAAATCCAACTAAAATTTAAAAATGGAGAGTTAGCAAAATTTAGCTACTGAGGCATGGACAGGAAAGAAGCTTTTTAGATATATAGCTAATGGATTTTAATCACAGTCACATATCTACAGGTCCATCTGCATAAGTTAAACATTTATTTATTTATTGTGTGTGTGTGTGTGTGTGTGTGTGTGTGTGGCCAGCTCAGCCCACCAGGGGGCGCAGCTGGCTGGCATGTGGTGCTGGGGGATCGAACCGTGGTCCCTGTGCTTTGCCAACCTTGTTCCAAGTAGGTGCTTTAGACCACTGAGCCATCTCTCCAGCCGCCATCTGCATAAGTTATAATTAATAAGAAAGAGACACCTACAAAAGTCATTCACTGAGACATTGGGGTCTTGACCTACACTAACAAATAGGTGAGTGATGGCGTCCATTTAGCTGTGTGGCTTTAGCTACTTTAGCTACTTCCTTCCAAATACCATAATGGTGAGCGGAAACACCCTCAGTTATAAGTGGATAAAGTAGGGCAAATACTAGAGACTACTCCAAAAGGCTGTTGAGAAAATTTAAGTACATGGCCAATGGGGTGATGCACACCTGTAATCTCAGCATTCCGAGACACTAAGGCAGGAAGGTCATCAATTCAAGCTCATTGTGGGCAACTTTGCGAGACACTCTCTCAAAATAAAAAGGGCTAGATGGTAGCACAATACGAAGATGCTGGGCTCAATGTCCATTTCCACCACCACGTCCCACAGAAAAGAGGAGCTGGGGACACAGCTTCATGCAAAGACTTGGGGATCAATGGGGTGGGGCACCAACTGGTTGAGGCAGGCCCTCACTGAGACATGGCGCTGGCCCTGGGCTATGCCCTGCACACAGAAGAGGTAGTTGCTCATTAATATTTTGTGCTTATCCAAACTAACTTGGGTGTTCACAGACCAGACATGACTCCTCACTAAGGAGCTGCAGCCTAATTGTGGATGCAGATAATAAACTGCTGCTCTAGACTGGAAGAGCTGCCACCCTGTATTCTATCTGGCTCCACCGCCCCCTAGCCAAGAGAAGGCCCCAAATAGCTCTCAGCTGAGAAATGGGAATTTGTACCTGGTGAATAACCAACACAAAGCAGACAGATCACATGCAAGCCACCCCATCTCCATTTCCTAACAGATGTCTCCAGAAGAGCCAGAAGCACTTGCCTTGGAATGCTAAGACACACCCAGGCACCAAGATATCTGCGAGATGGACTACTCTGTGTGTGCAAACGCGTGAGTGTGCGTGCCTGTGTGGGGAACTACAAGACTCACTTGAACTGCGAGAGGAGAATTCAGAAACTTTACTAATAACATTTCCAAGTTTCTAATTTTCTAGACTTTCTGACTCATGTTCAGGCAAAACACCACCCAATCCCTTCACAAGTAACAACACCTAAGCGTCTTTCTGGAAGAATGAAAATAATCAAGATTCACTCTGCAAGTTCTTCTTGAAAATGATCAAATGTGTTTTCATCCCATTGGCAAGAATGGGCTATGAAAGCGAAGACAGAAATAAATGTCTAACAGCAGGGCTCAGACTGCATGGTGGCCCTGTCACAGCGACAGACCCCGCTCCTGCATCAACCAGGAAGACGGCAGTGAGGACACCGTGAAAGATGTTTAGGATTGAGTGACACACAACCTGCTTTTATTTTAAACTGTCTGCAGCACTCTCATGTACCCACTGGCTAGCTGCAAAAAGGCTGCAAAACCCTGCCTGAGCAAACATGAGTGTACCCTCAACACGGCGCCCTGATCATTTGCAGTCAATGCCAAATGCTCTATTAATCATGACAGTGTATTAAGCTTAATTCTACGTTTTAAAAGTAGCTCTCAAAAGTACAGGCATGCTTTTAAAAAGTCTCAGCACTAGTGATACTATAAATGATAAGAATATGGGCCTTTTCTGCTGGTAAGCTTTTTTTCTCAACTTCTTTTACGATGAATCATACCTGCATTATAGAGATAAGTTAGACTCAAATTCATCCTGTCTTTAACAATGTTTTTGGTACTAGAAATAAAACCATCTCAATAGTCATTTTCACTAAAAATACCTCATATGATGGTAAGGTTTATTTTCTGTGGTTTTTTGTTTGTTTGTTTGTTTTTGTTTTTTTTGTTTTTTGTTTTTTTTTTTACTTCTTCATTCTGGCCTGCTCTTTGCCCATCATCTACCCAAATAAGAGCTAGCCGGGGCAGCAACACAAAGGAGAAAAAATTGCGCACACACAGAAAACATTAGCTGACAGATACAGAAATACTGGTATTTTTTTTTTATAATCAAGAACACTGCTTGCTATACATACCAGTTGTACTAGAAAGCAATCACTATTCAAGAAGTGTTAAAGAGTTGATACAAATTCAGAGGGCCCCGCTCTGAGTGACAGACATCTGCAGTAGGGTAATGTTAGGCTGTTTCTTGCTTTGTTGATTCAACAATCAGCACTGAATGTCTTCTGTTCTAATTTATTTTAACTTCTGCTTAATTAAATGCATAAAAGAACTAATGTGTTGGATTTGGGGATTTAAAATGACTTTCACCCAGCTGTTTTTAAATGCACTACAAAATTTCTTGAATATAATTGTTCTTTTAGAGGCAAAAAGCAGACTGTAACCATGACATTTGCACAGAAGGGAATTATCACCTAGTGACACTGGATGACAACTTCTAAACAGTAATTCCCCACCCAGAGCTGGGAAGACGTTCCAGGCCTCAGCTACTTCACAAGGGGATGGAAGTACCGTAAACATAAAAGGGCAAGATGAAATCCTTTTGAATTCATTTTCTTTCAGTTCCACTAACAGGTGCTCCATAAATATTTGCTAAAGCAAACAGAACCCAGCAGCACGTAAAACTCTTATTTTTTGGAGATCTAGGGGACTTTTTCCTTCTGCTCTGCTTTTCTTTTAATGAAGTATTTATGAGATCTCAGTATATCTTCAAGCATAATAAGTGTTAATAAACTCCAAAAGTTGGGAGAATTGAGACAGATCACTGTGGAGATCTTTCTATGTAAGCCCAATAGTATGATGCACAACTCTGAGTCAGTGGGTTTTTCCTGCACAATACTTTTTCCAACCATAGTGTGTTGCGTGTGTGTGTGTGTGTGTGTGTGTGTGTGTGTGTGTGTGTGTGTTTTAGGGAGTGGGGGAGAGACAGACACAAGAGACAGAGACAGAGACAGATATGGGGTGGGGGTGTGGCTGCTGAGATTGAATCTAGGACCACAGGAATGCCAAATACACCCCTTACCATCGTGGTATACCTCCAGCCCCTCTCCTCCAACTGAACATAAGGGCTTCATATTGTTCTTACTCCAAACCTCCTTGTCAATCAAATGTTGTTTAGAGGTCTAAATTTAACAGAACATGTAGGGATGTATTTTTTACTCCGTCGCATGTTCATTGCCAAACTGGCACTCAATAACAGCACTCCATTCCACTACCTCTCATATATCATCCTCATTTTACAATGGAAAAATACCTCGAAAGGGAGTGCAGCTTGTGTCCCTAGTTACTTTCTCATCGCTGGGACAAATTACCCAACATCAAAAGTGACAGGTAGGGGCCGGGGAGATGGCTTAGTGGAATAAGTGCTTCCCTGGCAAGCGCAAGGCCTGAGTTCAATCCCTGGTTCTGGGAAAAAAAAAAAAAAAAAGTGAGAGGCAAAGTCTATCTGAGCTAACAGTCTGTAGCAGTTTCAGTCCATACTTCACAAATGGCAATTGGTGGTGAAGGAGGCAGAAGCCAGTAAGACCTTCTTTCTCCTTTCCCTTTTCATTCTACCCAGGCTGCAAGCCCATTGGTCGGTGCCGCCCACACCCAGGTGGGTCTTTCCACATCTGTGAATCTATCATCCATACCCAGCAGTGTGCTAAACCCCTCAGGGAACTAATCCAGTGTTACACAGCCAGGACCCAGCCTCTCTGGAGCATCTCGCCCATGAACACATGAGGCTTGGAGGGGAGATCTAGACACAGCCTGTGATGACTTCTAAGTTTTAACCTAGGTTTTTATCTGAGGGGACCATTTCAACACTTGTTCTTTACCAAAAAATCTAACCTAGAGTTTTAGAAAAATCCCTGCCAAGCTGTGAATGCACAGAAATTTCTGTAACTTAGAGAAAGCACAGAGAATTTGTTTTATATGCATGGACAACTTAACAATTTTTAAGACTCTAAAATAAGAGGAACTATTTAAAACATTTTTACTGCAAAATGTTTATATTATATCAGGAGAAATCCAAAGATGTCAAACCAAACAAAGAAGGCACACAGAAAAGTTTTTCCTATTGGTGACTTTTTCTCATCCATCTCCCCCAGACCCCTTTGAGAACCTGGTGATGGGACCATTGGTTTGTTTGTTTATTTTTCCATTTATGTATTTGGTACAGGGCCTCACTATGCAGCTCCAACTCATAGTGATCCTCCTGTTTTCAGCCTCCCCAGTGCTGGGATTATAGGCCTGTGCCACCACACCTGGACTTGGATGCCAGCTCAGAGCGCCCCAAAGGTGGGGCTGGTGGGGATTGTGGGACTGGGGATTGAACCCTGGCCCCTGCATTTGCCAAAGCAGGCACTTAGTCTGCTGAGCGATCTCGCCAGCCTGGGACTGTTTGTTCTGGAGTGGAAACACATCCTCTGCTGACCTAGAGCCCTGCCTTGCCTAACCCGAGTGTTCAGCTCCCGCAAGCCAAGGCAGACCTGGAGAGTGCCGGCACTTCAAAGGCCACAAGCCAAACAAAAGAAACCAACAAAAGGTCCTTCTTGTGATGCTACTTACTTACTTCTCAGAGCCCTAAGCAGTAATTCTTGAAATGACAGGCACAAAAATCAACCATGACAAATCCCTAGTGTGGCAAAAATATGCTCCACGTATAACACCTCTAACCAAGACGGAAAGAGGTTTGAAACACCCCACCTCCACTACTCATCTGTACTAGAAGGCGTGCGCACCACAGTGTCACAAAGGTTAATGAGTTACCAGGTCTCAGCTAAATCTAGCTTTGGAGTGTGAACATATGGGTAGCCAAGATAAGCAAAGAAAAGAGGTGGCACTGATCAATGCGGGGGCAGATAATGCCATTTTGAGAGCAGATTACAACCCCACAATGCACAGTAACATAATTTAAACAAATACAGCAAAATAGATTCCCATCAGGCGAGGTACTCTTAATAACAACTCAGGTGTGTCTGGGAGTCACAGTGACATTTTAAGACCCCTTAGAAGTTAATTCCCTCACATTCTTAGCTAGCACCTCGCTGCCTAAAAGCATGACAAGTTTTCAGAATGGACTATTCTCAGGATGAGCCAACTCCGTGCCCCACTGGGTCTTCCTAAACGTCTGCCCATTATCTGCAGTAACAGATGGGGCCCAGGGCACTCAGCAGCTTCAAGTGTGACAGGGAAAAGTCAAAGCTTAGCATCACTGGAATCCAGAAACGCGAACACCTTCTAAAGAGGATACATAGGAGACAGGCATCCCTAGCCCGCAGCGTAAGGACATAGTGGTCAAAGGGGTTAAACGAAGCTGCCAGTGTTGGACTCCAATGCACCAAGACAGAAAACTAGGTGTGTGATCTCACAGGATCTCTCTCTCTCTCTCACACACACACACAGAGAGAGAGAGAGAGAGAGAGAGAGAGAGAGAGAGAGAGAGAGAGGAGATTGAACCAAAGACCCTGCATTAAGCCACATCTCTATCCTTGTCCTTTTTTCTTTTTCAGACAATGCCTCCCTAACTCACTAACTCGCTGGGGACCAGCTGAGCTGCAACTTCTGAGCCTCTCTGCTCAGCCTCCCAGAATGCCTGGAGTACTGACAGGGCCTTGGTACCATGTCGAGCCAAAACTGAAACTCTTCACCACCAGATCCAGACCACTCTCCCCAAGGGAACAGTCCCTCAGGACCACACATGCTGTCTGACTGCATTCTTAGCAGGTGTTTGGGTCTGTGAGATTTCTTGGCCTACTTGTCACTAAGCTGGTACCAACCAAAGAATGTCACAGCTCCTTCTCAGCCTGTGACTAACTGTCCAAAAAAAATAGATTTCAGCAGCAATGGGGACATGAGTGCATTTTACATAATGTAATAATACACCTGTGTACTGTGGCCCCAGGAAGGAATTGCCTTGCTTCAGAGGAAAGGAAAATTCAAACACTGATTTACTCAACAATACGCTGCAGATCCTGGGGTTCAGTAGAGTATCTGAAATAGATTCAGAGCGGGGATTGATGGCGGTGATGTTCTGGGTTCTGTCTGAACGACTCCCAAAGCCTCATTTGGTCATGGTGGGGCTTTTTCAGAAGTGGCTGGATCGACGGTGTGTGACACTGGGACTGATTCATGGTGCAGTACTAGGCTCAAGGGCATTAGGGTTAAGGGTGTGGGTGCCAGCACCCTAGGTAGCCTGGATGAAATGTAGGCGGTAGGAAGCGCTGCGACCAGCGCTAACCTGGTCTTTCCTGCCTGCCTGCTTGCTGTAGACTACTTCACTCTGTGACGCCAATCTGCATGCCACCCTGCTTGGAGCCAGCCAGTGATGAGATGAGACCTCTATAAACTGTGAGCTAAATAAACCTGTCTTTAAACTGTGGGTGCTGTATTTTGTCTCAGCAGTGAGCAAAGATGGGTGATAAAATCTATGATGAGAAGGTAAAGTAGGGCAGAAATGGATATTCCCAGATGCCTCAGGTAGCCTGCACGCATAACCACACTGCCACTGACACACACACATGCTGCATGTCCATGTTCCTCCCAGCATCTTAATCCTGATACCAATAATCCAAGTGGCACCAACCACCGCAGTGGCAATTTGTGTGTATGTACTGGGGACCAAGCCCAGGATGTGGAACAGGCTAAGCATACACCCTACCACTGAGCTACAGCCCTATCTCCAATATAAAGTTCCTGTCTCAGTTATTCTTCTCTTGTTGCTGGGACAAATACCTGACACCCAACATGAAGGAAGGAAAGGTTTATTTAGCTCACAGTCAGGGGCTTTCAGTCCCCATCCAGCTGGCTCCAAGGCAGAGCAGCACATGACAGAGAGCAACCTTTCCTGGCAGCAGCCAAGAGCAAGAGAACAAAAGGGAGGAGCAGCAACAACAACGGCAACAGAAAGCAGTCTGTCTCCCCGATGTTGCACTCACGCTGTCCACCCCAGGCTGGGCACAGCACTCATACCCATGACTGCATGAGGCTTTGGGGGGACAACTAGACACAAACACAACAGTTCCTCTTCTCTCCGGAGCGCAGACATGCTAAGAGGATTCTCTACTGCGGAGCCACATCCCGCGCACTGCCTGCTTGGAGCAGGTCCTTTCGATCAGATCGGAATCTCAGTGAGCAGTTCATAATACTTGCTTGTACCAAACCACAGAAGCCGTCCAGCAAGCAGAGCGCTGAACAGTCCCCACCTGCAATTAATCCTTGTGGTCCTGCTTTCTGATCGACACAAGCCCAGGCCTCTCTCAAGCAAACATCAAAGGTTAACATTACCAATCCTAGAAAGCTGTACCTCACTCTTCACTCAGAAGGTTGGGAAGGAAGTAGAAACGTGGAAATATCAAATAAAGAGGCAAGCATGGTATTGACTTTTTTCCACAGAAACTGGATATATATTTTTATTTAGAAAGATTGCATATAGTTACAAAAGTACATGTGCGAACCACACAAACTATTTTATACACAGTGTGAGTGTATGTGTGTGTATATATACAACCCTCTCTACACACACACACACATATGCACACACATACACACATATACACACACACACACCTATTTAAACTTGCCTCATTGTGTCATCTCTTTATTTGAATAAAACGAAGTATACTTTCCTCATTCGGGAGCGTTTGACTTCGTAATAACCACATACAGGAACACAGAATGGATTTCCAGATGCCACGATGTAGGGGGCTTCATGAGAGGTGTACAAAAGGCCGCCACCGTTAAGATGAGCAAGCAGCACAACTGCGCCTCTGTATTGCCTTCCCTTCTCTCACAGGGTCCTGGTTTAACCAGTTCCACAGCTTAACCAGTGGAAAAAACTGTAATTATGAAGTATTTGGCTATAACCTGAAGTTCAGAATAATAAATGAGTCTTAAAAACGGGGTCGCCACTGATTTAATGTACACTGAGTATGTACTCCGTGAATTCGGTGTCAGCCAGCGGCTTCATGTCGCCGCTTATAGTAGTTTCAGATAAAGAGGCGCTTGTGCGGCAAGGTGTATCTTGCTAATAAATGACAGCCACGGTGTGACACATGCTCAGCCCGACGTAATGCCATCTTTAGAGATACTGGAGAGCCACATTCGTCATCACTCTATCGCAAGATCTTATTAAACTTCAGGGAAGGTTGCTAATGTTCAGCAGAGGGGATTTGCAGAGTAACCTTTTTTGAAAAAAAAAAAAAAAAAGGTGATAAAGCCATAAAACCAATTAAAGCCTTACACATCTCCTCTGATACTTCTGGAAGAATCTGCATAATTTCTGATTTAACCAAAGCAGCTCATTTCTTGATCTCCCGCTTGAGCCGCCAGGTTGCATGGTGCCAACCCACACATCCCTCCATGCACCTGAACCGCACGCTCTGTGGCGAGGGCCCACCCACTCGTCTTGCCACACGCCTTCCCATTCTTCCTGTGTTTAACATCATCTGCTTCTCTCCCCTCTCTCAAGTGGAACTGCCGAGAAAGCCCTAAGGAGGACGGAGGTACTATAAATCTTTCAATACTACCATGACACCAAGGATGGCAGCAAATACTTAAACCTTCTACGTAGAAGATGAATTTTAACTGAATTGTACTTAAAAGCTTAAGGAACTGGTTTTGGTATTGCTGGTTTGTTGGTTTTTTGTTGTTGTTGTTGTTGTTGTTGTTGTTGTTGTTGTTTCCTGAAATCACATGAGAATGCATAAGAATGCTCCTGTGTGGGGATATGCAGACACAGTTTATGCCCCAGCACTGAGGAATAGCAAGGGGGTTGAGGGAAGCCAGACTGTCCCAGGTACTTAGTTGGGTTGAGATCGTGGCCTCTGCTGCTGCCAGTGGACTCTGCCACGGTAGCAAGAGCACAGTCATGAACAATATGGCCCTAAACTGTGTTTCACTAAAACTTTGTTTATAAAAATTAGTAATGGCCAGATGTCTGCCTATGGCCCTGGCCTGCCAGCCCCTGGCCTTGCGGATCACGTCACAGAACCAACACAATCAAGGTAAAAATTAGCAGCCAGATGGACTTTCATCACAGCACGGGCCTGGGCAAATGTTCTCACTTGTTTGCTTCATATTCCTTGTCTATGAAATGTACAAGCCAGCCTAAGAGAATTCGCTGTGAGGTTTGTTCACAGATTTGTTCTGAGAAGGAAGTTAAAATAGGAAAACAGGCCAGATGTGGGAGCACACATCTGTAATTCCAGCACTCAGGAAGGACGGCAAGTTTGAGCCTAACAACCTAGCAACTGTCTCAGAATAAGAAATAAGGAGCAGGCCGGTGAGATAGCTCAGCTGTCTAAAACGCCTGTGTAGGCAAGCTCAGGCAGGCGCAGGGGACCCCTGTTCACTCTCTGGCACCACATGCCACGCCAACCCCACCCTCAGGGAGGGCTGAGCTGACCAAAAAAAGGATTGTGAATGCAACTCAGTACAAAAGTCCGGGAGGCTCAATTCCCCATACTGTGGGGCCTCCAGAAAAGGAAAACAACAGTTGCTAGCACATGTAAATAAAGTAACATGCAAGGTTGATTACTTTTAATGCAACTAATACCAATACCTAAGGACCAATACAAAAATACATGCATCTTGTTTCTGTGAACGTGATGTCAAAGACGCCAGACATTTTAGGGGAAATCAGGAAGCAATTTTATCTCCATCCCTGTAGCAATTCCCATATTGTCTTTAAAGTGGAAAAAAAAATTGAGAGGTTTACACAAGTTAAAGTGCTCAGCCAATGAGACAGGACGTGGTGGCGCACGCCTGCAATCCCAGCTCTGGGGAGGCTGAAAACAGGAGGATCACTATAAGTCTGAGCTGCGTAGTGAGACCCTGTACTAAATATATTAAAAATAAAAGTCCGAGCCAAATATACATTGTGCGGTTCAAATTTAAATTGTAAGGGTGCATTTAAGGTTAAAAAAAAAAACAAAAGAAAACTTTTTACATTGGCCCGGTGGGATAACACCTGTTTAGACAAGCTTAGGCAAACACACAGGGACAGCGGTTCGATCCCCAGCACCACATGCTGTACCAACCCCTCCCCCAGGGTGGGCTGAGCTGGCCACACACACAAAATTTCCATTTAAATTTTGAGCTTCTTCACAAACTAGTGGTGATTTTCTTAGGCTCAAAATTCTTCTATTAAGATTTGTGGGTCAGAGGAGACCACTGCGATGTTTCCAAAGCCATTGGAAAGCAGTCAGTGCTGGTTTCAGGAAACTGGAAGGGGCAGATGGCTGTGCTCAAGCTTTAAAACTATCTCTGAAACCCTCAATTCAATACATTACAGGACTGGGGGTAGCACTGCCACTATGTGATTTAGTTATTAAATGGAAAGGCAATTATTAAATTAAATTCACCCATTCAATTCAAATAATGTTCTATGGCATTGGTGAACAAAGGAAAACCTGGCGTCAGGCTTTCTGAAGTGCATTTCTGTCAGTGGGCGGAGAAGAGTTGTCTGGAGGCATCTTTGGGACCACAAAGAGGAGGAGATAAGTTACTGGCATCTGAGACAGGTAGAAAGAGGTCAGTAACCCTGCTAAAAAAAAAAAAATTCAGGGGCCAGGGAGATGGCTCAGTGGAATAAGCGCTTCCCTGGCAAGTGCAAGGACCTGAGTTCAATCCCCGGTTCTGCGAAAAAAAAAATTTAAAAAATAAAATAAAATTCACCTGCCTCCAAAAGTCAATAGTGCTGAGACTAGAGAACCCTGCCTTAAATCTAGAGAAAAAGCAGTCACAGGAAACATGCCTGCCTGCAACCCTATTTTGATCACCTCCTTCTACCTTCCGACCAACCCTCCAAAGTAGCTGTTCCTTTTCTTCACGAACAGAAGCCAAAAAAGAAAGCACAGAGCCACAAGGACCCTTCAGGCCTCACAACTGCAAACCAAGAGCAGAGAACCAGGCACAACCTGGTCTGGCTTAGCACACAGGCCACCAAGGAGGGGAATTTATTGGGCAAATGAAGATGGGTAGGTTTCACTTGAGAACAATAAGACATCCATTGTCTTGGAGCTGATGTCAAATGAAAGTCTCCATCTGTGCTGGTCCCAGAAGTAATTCAGACAGACAGCGGGAGAGAAATCCTGTCACCCGGGCATCAGCAAGGAGCCTGCAGCGGCTCCGTGGCGGTGTTCTTGATCCTGACCATCCCGCACCAGAGGAGCAGGGGCCTGATGGAGCACCCGGGAGTTTATTACACGCTGCAGCCCGCTCTCCTTTATAGGATTTTCTGCACAAATTCAATAGCCACCAGCATTTGGCAAAGTTTAACATCACTCTTGATTTACCAAGTGAGAGGCAGGATGCCTGCTTGGGTTCCCAGTGTAACTAGCTGTATGGATTGTTGACACACAAAAAAGCCCTTCTACTCTAAGTCTTATTTTACTCCATTTTCTTGTCTTTTCAAACTCACATAAAAATTTCCAACTAATCATCACCTAAGGATTCCATAGTAAAAAGATTATTAATTAACTAATTAACATATTTACGACATCTTTTGTTTTGGGTCTTTAGGTCATAACTTGGCCCAGGCTTGTCAAAAAAACCTCTCTGCACCCCCATCAAAAACAGATGCATGAGAGTTGGCGAGATAGCTCAGAATACTAAGCATCTGCATAGGCAAGTGCAGGGAGTGGGGTTCAATCCTATGGCACCACCCCGGGGGCACACTGAGCTGGCCAGAGTCCGGTGTAGTGGTGCATGCCTGTAATCCTAGCACTGGGGAGGCTGAGAACAGGAGGATCAATATGAGTCCAAGCTGCATGGTGAGACCCTGTGTCAAATATATTAAACACACACACACACACACACACACACACACACACAGATGTACCTCTCTAAAAGAACTGTCAACTCTCAAAAATCTTTTGCATGATTTTGTATGATGAATATAAAATCCTATTTCCAGAAAGAGGACAGTGTCAATGTACAGACAGGCTAGTGTCACAGAAAGCCCAACAGAGGCAGTTCTCAGATATCTGTGTCTTCTGTCATCCAGGTCTCTCTTTCTCAGCAGAGGGTGGCGAGGAGCCGGGGTGTACCAGCTCATCCTCCACACACTGCACAAGATGTCCACAGACTGTCACCCCAACCGCAGCCTAGGAGCACCAAACAGACTATAACAAAATCTAATGTTAAGTATGGGTCCTTTGGTGACAGTCCACGTTGCAATAAGGGTGACAGTGACAGAAGAATTGATATTTATCAGAGCTGGAATTACCCAGCTATTCAGAAGGCAGAGGCAGGAGGCTCACAAATTCAAGGCTAGTCTGGGAAACTTAGCAAGATCCTACCTCAAAAATAAAAAGGGGTAGGGATATAGCTTGGTGGAAGAACACTGCAAGATTCAAGTCTCAATACAAAAAAAATCAAGCTAAGTGTCAGGGCACATACCTAGCTTTCTGGGGACTGACGCAGGATCAGGGCTTAAGGCCATCATGGACTATACAGTGAAGGCCTGTCTCAAATCCTTCCAAAGATCTAAAACAAAATCAGGCGATACTCAACACACTGAAGTTGATGCAACCCTTTAGACAGAAACATCCTACAGCGTATCTTCCTGTGATGCATTTTATAACTGCTAACCTATGGCTCATAACTATTACTTACAGCACCCGTGCAAACCTGAGCTGTTCTGACCGAATACAATGCCACGTGATTTGGGGCTGAAGCCCGCAGCTCAAGGAGGCGGTGCATCAACCGCTCCCGGGAGGGCGGCCGGAAGCCAGGGAAGCGGCACTCACCACGGCTGTGCCACCCCTGGAAATGGGCGGGCTGCGATCTACCTAACGGGACGCAGCCGCGAAGGCCAATCCACCCAGCAGTCCATGTTCTCAATTCATCACTGACAATGTCAAGAACTGAATTACCCAGACCAAGGCCGCCCAAACGGAAGGCACAGCGCATGCGGGGCGCAGGGCGCGAGCTCCCACCGGCGTGCCCAGAGTCCGCGGGAGGCCCCGAAGGCGACGCCTCTGCCCCCAATCGGACAGCGACGGCCCGTCATTCTTCAACAAACGTCCCCTGAGCGCCTTCCGTGTTCTGCGACCACAGGCAAGCCCGCCACGCAGGCACACATATACACAGCTTGGCTCTTGTGGGAAGAATTACGATCTTCTCAGTGGCACAGGATGACTTCACGCCAGCTAGGAGCGGGACTGCAACACGCTGCACCAGAAGCCACGTCCCGCATCGTCCGCCCAGACGCCTGTTCCTCGCCCTCCACACCCGCGCACCAGCACGCCTTGACGAGTCTTAGCGAAGGGGCCTTTTGAAGTCACCACTGGGACGGGTCGTCCTTGTTCATCGGACGAAACACCACGCAGGCCCGAGGCGTTCCCTTCGCCCACGGTCCGCACCCCTGCAGCCCCCTCGGAGAGCGCGTAGGCCGGCCTCAAAGAGCTCGTAGGCCATCGAGAGTCACCTTCCGGGTGCGGCGAGGACTGCTCGGGTCTGTCCCGCGCCCACCATTAACTAGCAACAGCTCCTGACGCCCCCCAACACAGTTATCATCTAGTTCAAGACCAGGTCAGTCTGGGGGCTCTGACTCAGGGCTCCTCGTGGGGTACAGTCACGGCGCCGGCTGGCACGCGCCCGGAGCCCAGGCCAGCTCAGAGGCTTTCCGGGGGGCCGAGGCTGCACCCCTCAGGGCCGCTGCGCCAGGCGCTAGCACAGGCAGGTGGCTCCCCAGCAAGAGCGAGCCACGAGAACAGCTCAGGTTGGAGGTGGTCTCCGCGGTCACAATCCTGCTGCCCTGCTGGCCTCGCTGGAAGGGGGTCGCAAGCCTAGATGGGACCCGGGAGCGGATTAAATGCCAATTCCTGAAACACAAAGTTATCCAAATTTTTGTGGACATATCATAAAACTGCTGTTATCTTTTACGCCTCTCTAAGATGAACAGAAATGAGGATGTCAGGAAAACTCAGGCTAATTACACTCAAAACTACAAATGTGAGTTTCATATCCACCCAAAATGAGAGCCAAATCAGAGTGTTCATAATAATACAGAAAGAAAATCAGACCTAATGGGGCATTAAGCCAGTGCTTAATTAAAATTTAAATTATCAAAATTTAAAACAAAACCATAAGGGATATTTTTGGACTTCTTGCTTTAGGTTTTTTAAAGAACTACAGTCCTAAACAAAAACATTACAGCTTAAGTATACCTCATCTGAAATGGTTAATATCAGAAATATTTCAGATTTCTTGGGGGTGTTTTTTTCTTTTTTTTTTTTGGCTGTGGGATATTTGCATAGATTTAACTGGTTAAACAGCCCTAAACCAATCATCTGAAATCTGAGCTGCTCCAAAAATCTAGATCATGTTGAGAGTCAGATTACCACTCAAAAAATTCCCAATTTCAGTATCCTTTGGATTTTATAAGGTATATTCAATATATACTGTCTTTCCCACACTTATATTTCAAAATGAGCTCATGGGTTCTGGGTTTTTATGTATCTGGGGCTGCGTTCTTTGTATAATAAGGCTGTTCTCTACATATAACTTTACATCAATGTTCATTCCATAATGAAACTGAAAGAGAGGTGATTAATAAAATCCTGTAACCAATGCAAAATAAAGGGGATGGGACTTATAAACACAAATGTAATAAATGGACTCTGTAGTTTCTAGTGTTTCTGGCATTTACAGCATTATAAAGTGTCTCATCCTAGAAAATCTCTTTCACCAAAGTTGTCACCATCCCAGAAGCATCCAGATGCACAGATGCTTACAGATGCTAAACCGCCTCAGGCAGCGCGTGACGCGCGGGGTCCGAGAAGCAACGCGCAGAAACTAGAAGAAATAAGGCCATCGCAAGACTCGAAGTCTGCTACTCTACTCAGAAACAATTTCTTTCAAAATTGTAAAAACAAAAGACAATTAGGACTTCAACCTAGGGCTAGACAAACAGCTCAGCAGATTAAAGCACCTGCAAGTAGGCGCAGGGGCCGGGGTCCAATCCCCAGGCCTGTGGTGTCGGCCCTGCCCCGGGGTCACGCTGAGGTGGCGATTGAGACTGGGCCTGGTGGTGCACACCTGTAATCCCAGCTCTTGGGAGGCTGTAAACAGGCGGATCACTACGAGTCTGATCTAGTAGTGAGACCCTGAACACCCTGTAGACCCTTCCTTAAAATACAGAAATATAAATTAATTAATTAATTATGTTTAAAAAGACTTCAACCTCAACACCAAGCTCACCCCCCAGCCCCCTGCATCCAACGCTGGAGATGGAAGCTAGGGCCTTCCCATCCTCCCATAGAGCCAGGAGCTCTCAGAGTTGCAGACAGTGGCCCACGCTGGGCTTGAACTTGAGACCCTCTTGCCTGAGCCTCTCAGTGGGCTGGGGCTGCAGGCATGTACCAGCACGCCTGCTCAACCATCTCTCTACAAATGAGGAGGAGGAGGAGGTCACAGGGCTATATCTTTTTATTTTTTAAGAGAATAAAAAATAGTAAAAAAAAAAAAATAGAAACAATACAGAATTTTACTAAACAAAATGATAAGCTTCCAATCATTATTATTAGTGCGGATTGTTGTCTTTATATTAGTTGTTCAGATTACCAGATAGAAGCATACGAAATTGGACAAAAAAAGTTACAAGAAATTAAAAAGGAAGAAAATAAAAGCATTAGCTGCTCCTTTCATTAGAGCAGCAGAATTCAGCTCTATAGTTCTCCAAGCTGTAATGTGTATATACATATATATTTCTTTTCCCTTCCTTCTTTCTCTTTTCCCCTTTCCCTCATCCCAGTGTTTCCTTCCCTTTGCATCGATTCTTTCCCTTTCAGAGTACCTACTGTACCTTTCAGATTTCATTTCCTCTTTCAGGTTCTTACACTAGGGAGACAACACTAAGTTCATACGCGCGGGTCTGACTTATTTCATTTATGAGTGTGGTCTCTAGTTGCATCCACTGAGCTACACAAGCCCAGCTTACCTTTCTTTAAACGCGAGCACTCCTGCACTGTATAAAAGTCCACGCCCTTCTACCCGTCCCTCGGCTGATGGCCATCTGGCTGTCTCCAAGACTTAGCTACGACAGACGAGCTGCTGCGAACACAGCGTGCGCATGCAGCACGGCGGCTCGCGCTGGGCTGTATCTTCACAATGGCGGGCGCCAAGCAGGGACAAGACGCCGGGTTCCATCTTGGCACCCCTCGCAAAAACAATGAGGGAAGAAGAACATTGAAATCTGATTAAGAACTGCACAAAACAGCCTACGCCAAACAGTCCCCATCCTCGTCAACTGTGCCCATACGCTGCGCGGAGGCTTCGCGGGAACCAGGGCTCTGATCCTCGATTCCAGGAGCAGGCGTTACTGTTTCCTATTGCTACAAAGAGCAAACTGAAGTTCAGCGGCTGTAAACATCTCCACTGCTCACCAGTCCTGTAAACACAGCCGAGTGGGCTGCCCCACCGGGGCAGCTCCGCGCACGGGATTCAGCCTCCAGGATGGGAGCCAAGGCCCTCCAGGGCTGCTTAGTGCTGTGGCCGGTTCGATCCGGGGGCCTGAGGAGCCTTCGGGGTCCGTCGACCTCCTGGTGAAGACAGAAGTGCACCCAGGAGGACCCCTGTGCTGTGCCGCCTCGGGAAGCCCAGGCTGCCAGCCCCTGCGAGCTCCTGAAGCAAGCCGGTTGGCCTTGGAGTCTCCAGAACGTTTTTCCTGTATGACGCTCGCAGTTTCCGCCATTTCCCCGTGCCCCTCCTCTCTCTCTAATTTACTCCCATGTAAAACATCGACTCATACTTTTTAATTAAATGGATTTATTGTTTTTGAAGGAGACTTTGTATCGCATACAGGAATGAAACACTAGTAATGTAGTTGAAGTGAGCAGGTACCAAAACTGAAGGTGGCGGTGGAAAGGACACTGTCTATCTTGACATTCTGTCACTGTGCCCCAGGGGCCTTTAGAATCCTTCTCAACAGGGTTCTGAGACATTTCTCCCTATTCATCAGCAACGGCACCCGAGCTAAATCTACACTCTGGACAAAGAAAGAACTTGCCACTCAAAGGTTTAAAAGCAAATGCTTACCTGCCTAAGGGTTTTTTTGGTGGACCGAGCTCTGAAGTCCAGACCCTGATTTCCAAGTCTCTTCCTGTTGCATCTGCTTCTACATTGCCTGGACAAACACTCTACAAAGGCTTTTCCACTTGAAGAAGTGTCATCAAAGCATCTTCCCCTCCAGTGAATAGAATTCAGTCAGTCAAGCACTCCTGAAAATTGAACTGGAAAACACTCCTCTAAGCAGCGCTGTTTGGACTTGCACAATCACAGCCTTTGTCAATAAGAGAAAACATGTATTTTACCTGCACATATAAAGCCCTGAGAGCATTTAATCACACCGACCGCTTTGGAGGTCCAAGAATGAGACAAATTCAGCATCCTGTTTTTAATGTCATCAGACCACAACGTAGGACCCTTCAGGCTGGGAGTCTAGGGTGCCCCCTCTGGGCCCCAGCACTGTGTGAACAAAGGCATCTGGGGAGGAGCAGGAGAAAAGCCCAGAACTCTCGCTCCCAAGTCGAGCTCCTGAGTCGTGTGAAGTCAGTAACAGTCCCCTAAAGTAGTCTCCAGCACAAGCCACCAGGAGAACAAGTGTCACATTCTGGATCTAGCCATGGGCTAAGAAGTCCCAAGGCCAGGGTGGTCAAAATGCATGCAGTAGAAAGTTCCCAGGAGCATCCCTCATCCAAAAACTCAAAATACAGTCGGCCCCAACACTCAAACCTGACATCCAGCATAGTGTCTGTTATGGTTTGTGTCTAGGTGTCCCCCCTAAAGCCTCATGTAGTCACTGGGTAGCTTCTAGAGTTTGTGATTAATTCATCCAGTGCTGGGATTATGGGTGTGAGTGGTACACCCACCCTGGGGTGGGCAGCCTGGAGGCAATGGAAGGAAAGGAGAGAGGCTTGCTCTCTGTCTCTGCCGCGGCCACTGCTCTTCCATTTTTGCTCTTGTTGTTTCACTGTTTTCCGCCACTATGAACTATATTGCCCTCTGCCAGGTGCCACCCTGCCTTAGAGCCAGCCAGCATGGACAGAAACCTCTACAAGCTGTGGGCAACACAAACCTTTCCTTCCTTAAATTTGGGTGTCAAGTATTTTGCCCCAGCAATGAGAGAAAAGTCACCAAGGCAGTGCCCTAAGTGGGAAATTCCACACCTGACTCCACATGTGAAATCGATTCATACAAAGTTGTTAAAGCGAAGAACTCCAGACTATGCCTAGAAGATACACACAAAACCAGGGATTTCTGTGATAGACTTGGGCCCCATCCCCAAATACTTCACTATGAATACACAAATATAACAAAATTCAAAAGCATCTGTAATCTCAAACACTTCTGCTCCCAATTTAAATGATGGATATTCCCCCCGTTGTGTTCTTAATTAAGTATGATCTTTTCCTTGATGTTGCCAAGAAATACAAGAGGAAATGCAGAAGATCATGGCCAGGAGCCCACACTGAACTCAACCTTTTTTTCTATAAATAATTCGTAGGTGCTGGGTGTTAGGACAGAGCAGGAAACAAAACAAATCAAGTCCTTGGCTCTCAAAAACCATGTAGTCTCTATCTGGAGAAATAAACAACAAAACAAGTACTTATTCCAGGGAATAGTGACAGAAAGAACACCAAGTCTGAAAAATAAAAGCGGGCTGGAGACGGGAAGGCAAAGGAAGAGCCAAGGCGCAGTCTGGCGCTAGATTCCTCTTTCAAAGATGGAGAAATGAGGTTGAGTTATCATCCAGTGATGCCAGGGACACATAAATCCTTGTCTTTCTGAGACAGGGTCTCGCTATGTAGTTCACACTGGCCTTGAGCTCACCTTGTAGCACAGGCTGGCCTTGGATTCATAGGTATCCTCCTGCCTCAGCCCCCCAGCGCTGCAACTACAGGCGGGCGCCACCGCACCGAGCCTGAACACATTTTTAATCACTTGAGCAAAGAAACTTGGAGAGCGCAGAGAGAGCACAAATGGGCAACTCGAGGATGCTATGAATCCACGGAAAACAAAGATACACACAGTGGTGTATGATTTAGCTATAAGCGTGTGCTGGAGTTCAGGTCAAATTGCCTCAAATAATGCACCTTGGCATCCCAGAGACCAGCCAAAGCAGTCCCATCTCTCTGACCTTCTGGCAATGAGACCCCCAACCTGGGCCAATCTTCCCTTCCAAGCAGGTGGTAAGGCCTTCCTCTGGGGATGTCTCCGGCTGTGAACACAGACAGCAGAAGGAATCTGAACACAGGAAGCACTGCTGACCAGCCTCCTCCAGTTCCTCCCAGGACATCTGAGCCTGCTGCCTTCCCTGTACTTCAGCATAATGCGCCATACAAATAGTTTCCCTCGCTCTTTGTCGGCCTGAAGGCAGCCATGTCACACAAGCTTTTATTAAGCAAATCTGTATGCTTTACTCTTGTTAATCTGGCTTTTGTTATGAGTTTCAGCTGCAAGACAGGAGAGAAGAGGCATCTTTTCTCTTTGAGATGAACTAGAATGTGAGTCCCAGGAGGACAGCGAATTTTTCTGCTCACTCTTTTATCCTGAGTGCCTGAAACAGGAAGTGCCCGCACAGGGTTGAAATAAACACCCGAGAAATGAGTGACAGCGTTGTTGTAACAGCTACACATTGAAAGCAAGGAAGGGATGTGCAGACAGTAAGCAAAGACCAAGAAGCTTGGGGCCAGGGAGATGGCTCAGTAGAATAAGTGCTCGCCTGGCAAGCGCAGGGTCCTGAGTTCAATCCCTGGTACCGAAAAAAAAAAAAAAAAAAAGATCTATCAAAGAAAATCAGGTAAATGCACTGTTGCAAAGTGAATACACCTTCCAAGGAGAAGGAAACTCCTTGGAAGAAAATGTTCACAATAAAGTCACCGAAAGGGAACAGCTGGCCTCAGTACCGCCCACTCAGCACTGGTCCCTCAGACCATGTCTCTTCTGTCTTCTAGAAACCCGTGCAGCCTGAGATTCTTTCCCCAAAATGCAACCCCGTCATCTTCCATTCCATGCACCTGCCAGCAGCCAACTCTTCAAACATGAACCAGTGACTAGAGAAGCATTTCAATTCTGCCTTTGAGTCCCTGAGGTTGAGGCCACTTCTGTGTCACCTCACCTTCTGCATCAGATGCTAAATGCTCAGGAAACACAAGCTTAATTAGAAGACCTATTTGTGAAATAAACGGTACTCAGCCACAGAATGAGGTGCCACACTACTCCAGCAACAAGAATATGCAACTGTCTGTGCTACCACGGCACACACAAGGAAGTCTTCAGGAAAAGCCACACGCTACAGCAGACAACGCACCTCAACTACGGAGTCGCAATGATAATTGTCACTCATTCACTCACTCCATAGTTCCAGCACCGACAGGTCACCACAGTACCGGGCCGCATCGGGCAGTATTCCAGGATGATGCGATACAAGAACAAATGGATAGTTTCTTGGAATCTTACCTAAATATGCTGGTAAGAAAGATGAAAGAGTCAACAAATAAATAAAAATGTCATTACAAACACAGTTAAAGGTTAGAGAGATAATAACCAGGGATAAAATATGGAGGAATGGGGAGGGGGACCTATTTCCTGTCACTGAGAGGCAATACATGGGACCAGAGATCCAGGGATTTCCCTGCAAGATGACTCATGAGGTGACCAGGACCCTGACCTCCCACATCTCAACAAGCAAATAAGGAGGGAATCTTCCTTTTTCCCTGGGAAAAATTCAGCCTATGAGATGCTGCAAAGCAGGACAGAACCCATGATCGAATGGTCAACCAACCAAAAAGACATCATACAATACAGGTGCCCGACAACAGAACTTCCAAGTATTATGAAGCAAGAACCAGCAGGATTTCACCTCCTTCTCCTAAGCATGCTCAGGAGACCCGAGAACACTTCTGGCCTGAAACAGACACCTGTAGAAAAGTTGTTACAAAGGCTATGCAAGGTGGCAATGGGCACGAGCGCACCCTCTACCCTTGAGTCCCCGCCAAAGTGCTGCTCACGTGCTGCTCCAACTCTCACATCAAACCTTGAAGGCGTAACACCACGTCTATGAAACCATTTGCTGAGGTCCTGGTGCCCAGAAGAGGTACGAAACCTCATGTGCCCACCTCGTGTCCTGCATTGGACTTCCCTTAAGGTCACCCATGCACAGTGAGGTAAGAAAGGCCCCATTCAGACAACTCTACGTAACACACTCTGTCCCTTCATTAACCTTACATCGTTCTTCCCAGCTCTTCTCTCTTAATAGCATCCAGAGGCTGTTTCCAGTGGACTTGGGCTCACTCAGACTTCACCGGAAAGCCAGGAGCATGGTGAGCCAAGGTTCATCCTAACTTCCTAGGCAAACAGATCCTGCAGCTCTCTTCATGGCGAGTTGGGCCTTTACCCAGGAAGAGGCTATGCAGGTGAGCACAGACAGGTGAAGGGGTTGGGAGCCGCACGCAGGATAAAGCAGGCAAGTGCAGTGAAGCCCAGCGAAATAAAGATGCGCACAGGGCACAGCGGTGCTATGCAGCTGGACTGTAGCTGTGCAGCCGGACT
>NW_004524619.1:15284815-15285363 GCF_000260255.1 Octodon degus | reverse complement strand
GACTGTAGCTGTGTAGCCAGACTGTATCTATGTAGCTGGACTGTAGCTGTGCAGTTGGACTGTAGCTGTACAACTAGACTGTATCTATGTAGCTGGACTGTAGCTGTACAGTTGGACTGTAGTTGTGCAGTTGGACTGTAGCTGTACAACCAGACTATAGCTGTGCAGCTGGACTGTAGCTGTGCAGTTGGACTGTAGTTGTGCAGTTGGACTGTAGCTGTGCAGCCAGACTGTAGCTGTGTAGACAGACTGTAGCTGTGTAGCCAGACTGTAGCTGTGTAGCCAGACTGTAGCTGTGCAGTTGGACTATAGCTGTACAACTAGACTGTAGCTATGTAGCTGGACTGTAGCTATGCAGTTGGACTGTAGTTGTGCAGTTGGACTGTAGCTGTACAACCAGACTGTAGCTATGTAGCTGGACTGTAGCTGTGCAGTTGGACTGTAGTTGTGCAGTTGGACTGTAGCTGTACAACCAGACTGTAGCTGTGCAGCTGGACTGTAGCTGTGCAGCCAGACTGTAGCTGTGTAGCCAGACTGTAGCTGTGCAG
>NW_004524619.1:15282146-15283611 GCF_000260255.1 Octodon degus | reverse complement strand
AGACCAAAAACATTTAACAAGTAGCCCTCTGTGTATCTCTACCTAGCAAGGTTATCGATGTTGTTCTTGCCACTGATTCCTAATCAATACAGTACACCATAAAAGAGTAACTATTCATACAATACTTGACACCACAAGAGGCACCATAAGTAATCTGGAGATGAGGAGAGGATTCGCACATGCCAGTGTACATAAGGGGTACGTCATCCACGGAGCTTGGGATCCACAGGACCTTCAATAGGAACTTAATCCCCCTGAAAACACTGAGAGAGTTGTGCTGATGAAGCGGCCAACAATGCAGACGTATTTTCTGGTTGGTTAATAAAATCATTATCGCCGTGATACCCCATCATGGTGGTGAAATGTCCCCTCCAGGGCACTTTGATGAGGAGATCCTTCAGCTACCAAAACAGGCTCCTGGCCTGTGACCTGGGTAGATAGCTGGTGGTTACTTTAGAAGGGTGGTTCTCAGCTGGGCACAGTGTTGCAAGCCTGTAATCCCAGCACTTGGGAGGCTGAGGCAGGAGGATTCCAATTTCAAGCCCCACAGAGCAATTTACTAACACAGTGAGACACTGTCTAAAAATAAAACATAAAGAAAGGGCTGGGGTGTAGCTCACAGTGAAAGCCCCAGATTTAACCTCCAGGACCACCAAAAGAGTGATTCTTAGCTAGAGCCGACGTTCCCCCACAGGACATTTCTGATTATTACAACTTAGGCCGATGTTAGCGCCAAGAGGGCTGCTGAGAACCTGAAGTGCACAGGACAGCTCCTAAGCACCAAAGTAACTGGCAGAAAACGTGAGTAGTGCTGGGGTGGAGAAACCCTGCTTAGAGGTAGTAAACGGCAGTCTTACACCGTCAGGAAGGAAGGAGAAAGAGGAGTTAGCCAAAATACAAGTGAAAAAATTATCATTGAAAAATATGTAAAATATCATTTTGAAAGGAGCAAGAGTACAGAAATAAGGGGAGCAGGCCCTGCCACAGGGTGAGGACCCAGCGCGCCCAGCTCACCAGGGAGCGCCGCACCGGCCGAGGGGCAAGTTCCAGGCTCGGAGTTGGGCAGAGGCGGAGGCGCTCTGCACCTGTGCCCCGAACACTGTGGTGCTATTCATTTAATCCCTGGACGACTTACACGGGCCCATGTCTGCACAGCTTAGCCCTGTCCACGACGCACAAAGAGGCCCAGTGTTGGCTACAATTCACACACCCCAGAAACGTCCAACACGTTCGTGCCTGGAAACTGCTCAGCCGTAGCCTCAACGCCAACGAGCCGAGGAAGGCCGGTCCCCACAGGGACCCGCGCCCACTCGGGGAGGGCTGCCCGAGGAGCCAGCTTCAGACTCCCGCCTCGTCGGGCCTGTTTAGAATAAGCTGCCACCATGCAAAGGACAACCGCAAGAGCGCGTCGGTAAGTGGCCGCGACTGTCACCGATATTTCTTCTGTTTAAAAAAAAAAAAAAAA
>NW_004524619.1:15244943-15281636 GCF_000260255.1 Octodon degus | reverse complement strand
GACAGAGAGACAGAGACAGAGACAGAGACAGAGACTAAATAAAGCCAGGTAATTGAGTTTGATGGATAAGGTTCTAAAAACGTAGGCAAAGAACAAAGAAATATAAACAGATGCAAAGATAAATGGGTAATTTATCAGAGCCCTTAGAATCAGCAGTTATATAAACTTTTTACTAGACAACTCACAGCAAAAAAAAAAAAAAACCAAATTGCTGAATCATTGTTCAGATGAAAATAGGATTCCTCAAAGCTTTATTGGTAGTTAACATTAGTTTATGACATGAAGTAAACAAGAAAAGCAAGCTATAAAGCCAAACTGTGGAAAGGCCCCTCCCAATACACATAAGGCATTTGAAACAAAGAATTAAAACAACACAAAGCACACAAGGCATTTGAAACATACAATTAAAACAATATAAACCATTTGAAAACAATCACAGCAATAATGTTTTAAAGTAAAACTAGCCAGCATTT
Organism: Octodon degus; assembly: GCF_000260255.1. Classification (NCBI taxonomy): domain Eukaryota; kingdom Metazoa; phylum Chordata; class Mammalia; order Rodentia; family Octodontidae; genus Octodon; species Octodon degus. The sequence continues at coordinate 15,281,163 of NW_004524619.1, read as the reverse complement.
GATGGCAAAATGTGCGTTTCATTTGGTGAAATGTCCATGCTGGAGCTGGGACGCATTTCTTCCACGGTAAAGAGCGGTGCTTTGCAGAAGCGCGTGGCCACGAGCACAACGCTTTGCCCGCCTCACTCCATCATTGGACAAGATCCTGAGGACTTCCTCACGAGAGCCACAGATGGCATGCCACGGCTGGAGAACACAGCCCTCAAGTCCAGTGCCAGATTCCTACCTGCTGGCCGGGGCTGGACCACTTCTGGGCTTGTGGCTGGGGCTGCCTGTCGACAGGTTCACGTGGACCCTGCGCCACACTTGTTGGACAAGATTCCCACTCCACAAAGTCCTTGTCGCACACAGTCCTATGGCATGGCAAGGGCCCTCGGGGTCTGTAGGCACTCCACGTTTCCACGTTTATGTCACGTGGACCACCACCTGTGGTTGGCCTCCTCGATTCAACTGTGTGGAATCACGCACTTACTGTTCACTCCTCAGCAGCAGTGTGTAGCTCTGATTTGCATACTTTTATCATGTATCACTGCATTTGTACCAGGGAAAGAACGACCAAGTATTTCAATCTGCAGAGCTTATGGGTTTTATTTTTCTTTTTCAGAAAAAAGGGGGGGGGTGAGGGGATTAAAGACAAGAGAAAGAGAAACTAGAGATGCTCCACACTAAGTTTAGAACAAAACCCAGCAGCGTGTTTACTAGGACTATCAGGCCACTGGTGTAAGAGGAGGGCTTTATAGTCTGCAAAGCAAAGCGGCTGAAATAATGGGTTTGGGGGACAAAACATTATAGAGTCCCGGCTCGAAGCCCAGGCTCTCCCAGATCCTGCCCTGTCTATCACCAGGCACATATCCTGAGCAAACACCTCAAACGTCCCTAACACTCGGTGTACCTGCTAGTCGACACAACATCCTACACAGCCGCGCTCTTCGGAGCCCCACTCCAGCTCGAGGGCTTCTCCCCCAGAAGTGCGCAGGCTGCCGAGGTGCTATTCCGAGTGGGGCTTTGGGGAGGCCGTGTGGCCACGAGGGCGCTGCCTCGGAGAACCGGGAAGCGTGCGTCAGGCGACAGCGCACTCGCTCCCCCGACTTCCCGCCACGGCGCAGGCCTGCGGTACACGGGCCCTCTCGGCAGGCTTCTGAGTCACTGAAAGCTCCCACAGGCTGCCACCGCTGCTCCGGAGCGGACAGCAAGAAGGCCTTGTCCTGCAGAGGCGCTGTCCCTGGACACCAGAGGACGCCGGCACCTTTGACCCTGGACTTCCCAGCTTCTACCCCCACGAGAAACAGGCTTCTAACATTCATAAATGACTCGGTCTCAAGCAGTCTGTGACAGCAGCAGAAATGACACCCCCAAATGACCACTAGGCTCTTTAACCCTGGCAGTGAATGCACACGTGAGGCTGCAGACCTTTCTTAGATTCTGGATTTGCTGACAGTTCAAGGAAAATGCACCCTCTATTTGTTCATAGGAAGGAGTATTTATTTGTTCATATGAATAAGTACTTATTCATATGAACAAATAGAAGTGTATTTTTCATCGAGATAGAACACCGGTAAGAACCTTTGCAGTGGAGATTCACTAGCCATCTCTGCCCCCATCACCATCATTACTCTTCTTACTTGGAGTTTGAAATCCACAAGGAGAACAGAACAGTACTCTCCTGGGAGACAGTGAAGCAGTACGCCATTACTTTTCCAACACAACGGAGCCGAATAGAAAACTTACTACTCCTCGCTCTGGGCGTATTCCAGAAAGCAGCTGAATGAGCGTGTCGGGAGAGTGCACCGTACCGCAGAAAACCAAGGAAGTGCAGACATTCCCGATCACACTCGCCTGCATCGATCCAGTCGAACACCTTGCACCCAAATGCTGGCCCCAAATGACATGCTTTGGGCTCAAGACAGGAATTGAGGTGTCTTAAGACATGCAGGTCCAAAATAAAATCTGTCACTTGGTAGACAGTTTATGCGTCTGCTCTCGGGGCAAACGGGAGGACAAGAGCAGACTGAGTGTCCTATGAGGCTCTGTGGAGCCTGGGGTTGCATCTGGCCTCTTGTAGGCTCCCATGAAAGGACCGGAGGCTCCTCAGGGAAGCCAGATGGTCTGCAGCCAGTGGAAGCTACTGTGTCCAGCTGAGATTCAGCTAGGAGACCCTGTGCATGGGTAGGGTGGTGTAGGAACAAGGCCGCAGTGCCACCGAATTAATTCTAGAAAGTCTTCTTCCTTGCCAGGTGGTCCACCACCTTTACAGGCACTTCCTTCTTATGGCGTCTTCATTAAGGTACTCTCAGGTGACAGTGCCCAGGACCAGGACAGCCAAGTATCAAGCCCTGCCTATAAAGAAGTTGTGGAATATCGTGAGCTTCAGATACATTAAAAGCAAGATGGTACATAGAGGCCAAGCTGCAAAGACTCATGCTAGGGCTGAGGGGACATCAGAGGGGGGTGGGCTTGATGAACCACAAGGCCACAGTCAGGACGCTGTCTCGGGAAGTACTTCAACACACTGAGTGCGCTCCAGATTCCACACGGCCCAGCAAGGCACCCACCAGCTCCAGCTCCAAAAGCAGTCAGGGTTCCAAACCTGCCTCTCTGTGAGCTGGACAGATCTGAACTAGTTAATTATATACTCTGTAACTCAGGTTACTTCCACTGAGAAATGACGCCTCTGGGGAGTTGTTAGGAGGATTAGATAGTGTTTGTATGGCGCTTGGTATAAAATCTGGCATGAAGGAAAACCAGGATCACTATTATAAGCAAATCAACACAGGTAAGGATGTCAACTGATCTTGTCTCATGTCCCACTCTTAGTTGAGCAAAACAGTGTGACAGTTTCCCACAGAACTAAGCATACAGTTTTTGTATGGCTCAGCAGCTGCATTCTTGGGCATTTATATCAGAGAAAGAACTCAGGTTGAAATAAAACACCTGTCACAAGCATTCTTAAAGTAGCTTTATTTGCAATAAGACTTACTAAGGAAAAACCAAATGTCTTTCAAGAGGTAAGTGGTTAAGCAAAGTGGACTACAGCCATACCAAAGCGAATTACTCACAATGAAAAGGATCCAGGAACTTGGGATGGTCAAGGAAACGAAACTGAGTGAAGGAAGTCAATCCTCAAAATTGATATGCTACATAATTCTACTTCTATAAAATTACTGAAATGATAACAGATGGGCAATTGATAGGAACAGGGGATGGGAGAGGGAGGGCATGTATCTCCGGGGGAGTACCACACTGCAGCGGTACCATCTGAATTTATGTGTGCAATTACAATGCGTAGAACCACTCACACACATAACAGGCCACATGCACAGTGGTTGGGTATAAAACTAAGGAGATCTCCAGGAACACCTATTGATCGACAATGTTAATGTCCTGGTCTTGATATCATATCACAGTTTCACAGAAAGTAGAGCCACCATAGTGTCCCTAGGTAAGGAATACATATTTAAGATCTCTGGGGAAGAGTTTTTGGCACACAAGGTCAGTTCCATTAGGAATGAGATGATCTACTGTAGGGTCTGAAGTGAGTCCTACTTTATCCCAGAAGAACTGCCACCTCTGCAAGGAGCAGCACCAATTTGTATCTGTAAACAACAGGGAGAATGTTATAGCCTCTACATGCAACAAATCAGACAATAGAACCTTTAAGTAAGTATTAGCATCTTAGAGGCAAGAAAAGTAAACCAATCCTACCTGATCTGAGAAGAAACCACATTAGAGAGACCAGCTCCTAGGTTCCCTGGTAGGCAAGACCAGAGACTGGCAAAAAGGACAGTCCCACCACCCCACTGCCTGCGTAAACACCACTGCGTAAACACAGTTGTACTGGACACAGCCACGGTCGTTTGTTTGCAAGCTGTTGATGACAGATTTCACACCACTACAGCAGGCTCAGGTAGACCTAACAAATACTGTAGCCCACAGAACCTAAAATATCTGCTCTACAAGACACGCTACAGGAAAAAATCACCAGCCATGGACTACATAACCGTGCTCAGCAATTAGGCCACTTAAGGCAATGACAGCCTTCCATGGCCATGCATGGACTTGCCAATAAGATAGGAAAACTGGCAAAAGCCTGTCCCTCTGTCCCTGGGCATGCATAACTGCCCACAGACCCAAAGTCTGCTCCAGATACAAGTGACTGCAGGGTGCGACCAGAGGTCACAGGCCCATCAGCTAGCTGCAAGAGAGGCGAGGAAATTCAACATCAGTTGAAATTGGCCTCTTAACAACAAGGCCGAAGCCCAGCCAGGAGGTGGACACAACACAGCTCACAGGGTCGTGTGGAATGTGGATGAAGCCACAAGCCACAACCAAGACAAGTTAGTTTATACTTTCTGTGGCTCAACGCAAACACTGGATATTCTGCCAATCTGACCAGCAAGAGGTGTTAACTATTGTCAATATTTGCTAAGGCTGGACTTTGGCTTATTTTCATGTTCCATTTTTCATTTTATCTTTAATACTACATTTTTATCTCTGGGTTACAAATGCTTAGATTTTCTTAATGCTCTATTAGTTTGACTCAAGGCAAAGTAAGACCCATGCTCAGAGCTTCTTCAAATTTGTATGTTCATGATGAAGCTCATTTTAAAAAGCAAAGCAGGCTGCCCTTATATTCTAACAACTTCCAAGCTGCAAGTGGGTTCCATGGACCATACAGAAATACCTTTTCTCATTGAACTGACTTTAAAACAAAAGGATGTGCTATCTATTTAAAGTAGGAGGTAAAAATTCCAACAGTATGGAAAAAATGAGATTAGCTTTATTATAAACTACTACTTAACACTGCAAAAACAGCATAAAATATGATTACATTAACTGCTTTTATGCCTTTTAAGACAAATTTGACCATAAGCTTCTGCTTCATTTAAATTAAGGATCACTGACTTATTATGATTTATTCCTTAGTTGTTGTCTCTTTTTGCATGTGTATCTAAATTCTCATTGATGCCTTTCTGTAATGTATAAATAGCACAAATGTCTGTATGGGATGTTGTAAAAAATCATTCTGTTGCATATGTATAACTCAGAATATACTATGAAATTAAATGTACTTTTAATTAAAAATTTAAGGATTGGAAAATATATTGTTTTTAAAGTTCTGGGGCTGGTGAAATAACCCAGAGGCATAGGCGCCTATCTGACAAGCACAAAGTCCCAAGTTTGATCCCTGGCCCCAGTGCCATGCGTGTCCCAGAACCCACAGGCATGGTGACGCATGCCTGTAATCCCAGAACTTGGGAGTTTGAGATACGAAGATCACTTCAAGTTTGAGCCTGGCCCGAGGGCTACAAAAGTGAGCACAAGGCCAGGCCCAACTGCATAGTGAGACCCTCTAAAAAAAAAAAAAAAAAAGTTCTAACACACTAAGACTCACAAGAAACTGAGATGACCCAGTTGTATTTCCGATGATTATGTCACTCCAGGTTACTCCCGCACATTTCACAGTCCCGTAACTCTTAGATACAGTCAGTCCCACTCCTGGCATCTTGATGTGCATCCAGGATTTCTAACTCATACATTTCTTCCAGTTAACCAGAGCCAAACTATTTCCAGCAAAAAAGAGGCATGTATCCTAAGTCCACGGTCCAAGGGCAGTCTTTTAAAAAAAAAACCACAAAAGTTAAGCCCTCTCTGGCAGCACTCTGCTCCGCTCCTTCCTGGGCTTACTCAGGCCATGGACTCCTTCGGTCTCCCCAGAGGTGAAAGCCTACGGTCACGTACTGGCTGGCCAGGTCTTTACAAAATGATATGAGTTTCTACCTAAGGGAGTTCGTATCAGTTTCCTATGGAGAATGTTTCACAAGGCACAAAAACATGAAACCAAAACTTTTGGGAAATGATATTGAAAACCTGATGCTGGAAAGTTAATGTCAGCACACCCAGAATTCCAGCAGTCTGAGAGGCTGAAGCACAAGGGTCACAAGTTCAAGCACTGCCTGGCAACTTAGTGACTCGGGGAGATCCTACCTCAAAAGAAAGAAAACAGGTGGACATTTTGGACTAATGTTGACCAAGTTAAATATGTTTTAAGACAAGTTTATATGTAACATACAAATTGATAGGTGGGGATAAAAACTAAGCTATTTAGTTGAGAATTCATAGACTTTTTTTAATCTTTAAAACTTGAGATTTAGTATTGATAGTCTTATGTAATTCCTGATTGCTCTGAGGAGCGAGGGGTGAAAAGCATGGTACTGGGTTATGAAGCGTAAACCCAGAACATGTTTCCATTCTTGAATGTACATAATAATGCCGTCTAACTTTATTTAATTTTATTGTTTACATGTGGGGTTTTTTTTCCATTATTTTGTTAAAAAGATCTCAATAAAGATTTATTACCGTTTTTAAAAAAAAAGAAAGAAAGAAAACAGGCTGGGGATACAGATCTGCGACGGCTCTGGGGCCAAACGCCAGGACAAACCAAGTTGTTTTAAAGGTCAGCTTACCTGCTCAAAGTGATTTCCCCGAGTGACAAGACAGAGACCTGGCACCTCTGTATGGTTCTAAGAACTCAAGGGCACATAATTATCACCCAATTAGCTATTAATAACTAACTATTCACACATCTGCTGAAATGCTGTACATACACAGAATAACTTAAATGTGACCACAACTGTCTCATTTCCCTGAGAGCAGGCGCTGCAGACACACAACGTATTTGATCCCACAGACGCCGAAGGAGGAAGAAACCAAAGGGTTCATCTTTTCATTCTACAGGGTATAAATGGAGTTCAGGGGAGAATAAAAAACTGCATCTCACTCTATCTGCTAAAACTAAATATGATGGGGTACAAACTACTTCACAAGGGGCCAGAGAGATAGCTCAGCAGAATAAGTGCTTGCCTGGTGAGCTCAAGGGCCTGAGTTCAATCCCCGGTTCCGTTGAAAAAACAAACAAACAAACTACTTCACAAGCATTTATTGATGGCCTATTATGCATGATCACTATGTTAGAAGAAATACCTCAAAGTGTTTCTAATGACGCCAGGGTATCAATAATAATCACAAACACAGCCTTCACTCCATGTCACGTACTATTCTAACCATTCTAAATATACATGTCTTATTGCTGAGACAAAATACCCAATACCCAAAGTTAAAAGAGGAAACATTTATGTGGCTCACAGTTTGCAGAGGCTTCAGTTCAAAGTAGGCCAGCTGGTCCAAGGCAGGATGGCAGGGCCGAGGGGCATGGCAGGGGAGAAGCAGTCGATGGCAGGAAACCACAAGCCACAGCTCCTTTCCCTTCCTTGATGCTCTGAATGGGCTACCTGCCCTTCGCGTGGGTAGTGCTCACATCCAGAACTACACCAAACCAATCAGTGGGTTAATTTAGTAATCAGACACCCTTAATCCTAGCATCACACACCCTAGATTCAGCTACCCTTGAAAAAGACCCACCTATGACCACAGCATGGCACTTTGTGGGGGACATTTACACACAAACCGTAACATTCTGCCCATGGCACCCCAAGGACAGGTAGCCTACACAGAACAGAAAGGCTCTGCATTGTGGCTTGTCACACGCTGCCTTCTCTTCTCTGGTGCCCCTCTGTCATGCCACCCTGCCTTAGAGCTGGCCAACGATGAACCAAAGCCGCTACAACCGTGAACCAAATTAAACTTTCCTTCTTTAACTACAGATGTCAGGCATGTTCTCTCAGTAATGAAAAATGTAACTAATACATAACCTAGTACCAGATAAATGGGGGTTTTGCTATGACTGTATCTGACCATGCGGCTCAGGAACCTATGGAATTGGCTTGTGGGAAGAGTTTGGAAAGGTACGGAGATACCAGCTGAAAACGCATCCTGAAACGCCTCCAGCTCTGCTTGATGGGAGATGCTGGCGAGAGCTCAGAAGTCCTGAATGCTGACAGAAATGCTGCCGGTAAAGGCCAGAAGCAGGGGGCTTCCCCTCCGGCAAAGGGGCAGCCTGGCTGCCAGACTCCAAAATATGCGTGAGGTCTTAGCAGGAAGTACGTCCACATTCTCCAGAGACCTTCGCCTCAGACTCAGACTGAGATTAAAGGCAATCCACTGATTAATCTTGCCCAAGAAATTTCAAGGCAGTCTAATGCTGATGCTGTGGCGTGGCTAATTGTGGAGGGTTGTAGCCACATCTATGTTGAGAATCAAGAGCAAAAAGCCCAGCAATATGATTTAAAACATTCCGAATTTGACCCAAAAGGAAGCTCTAGTAAAGCTGTGGACTAAAGAGAGAAGATTGCAGAAACTGGCCTTGGAAAAAACTGGCAAGACAAAGGCAACTATTTCAGAAGAAGGCAAGGGAAAACACGGCCTGAGGGCATCCCAGAAAACCAGCAGGTCACCAGGCCTCCAAGTCGCAGTGGTGAAAGAATTCGCTGAGAGGAGCGAGAGCCCCAGGCACCAGGTTCCAGCTTGGCTGCTGCCTCGAGAATTTGCTCCTGACGGTTGGATTCCGAGTGCTCAGTGGTTCAGGAGCTCAACCCCAGCAGCGAGAAGCGCAGGAAGCCCGGCTGCTGCTCCCACTGGCAGTAGGCCTTGGTGTCATCGACGCGGTGCTGTTTTTGAGTCCATCCAGAACGCAAGAGCTGTGGTGGCAGAAGGGCTTCCACCTAGATTTCAAAAGGAGGGCTGGGAAGCCAAACATCGTGCCCCTGAAAGGGCGGCGTGTGAAGTCGTGTGAGGCCAGGCTGCACGAGGAGCGTGGATCAAGGGCTGTACGGTGCCCACGGCCCAAGGGTCCCTCAGGAGCCTGGTGTGCAGTGGGGGGAGGTCGGGGAGAGACTCCCAGCTTCGCTGAGAGACCAGGGAGGGCTATGCTGGGATCACAGGAACCCGGATGCATCCTTGCAGGGAAGGACGTGGAGCTTGCCTCCCAGCTGTTACATATCCTGGTTTTAGTGCAGTCAATACCATTCTTGCTCCCTCTGCCTCCTCCTCAGCCTGCTCTGCTAGTGCTGGGGAGGGGCCCAGCCCTCTCGGGTGCTTCCACTAAGGGACAGAACCGAAGCCCTATGAGGGTGACTTACCTCCTAATTATTTTTATGGATGCGAGGAAGAGGAAGTTTCCAAATGCTCATTTCCCTTTGCCTATTTTCTGTTCTACCCTTTCTGTCGATTTATTTTTATTTTTTTAAAGAGTATAAAAAATTAGTAAGAAAAACATTAGAAATGATACAGAATTTCACTCAACAAAAATAATAGGAAGTCAACAATGCTGGTTAGACTGCATATGATTATCTTCAAATTACTTATTCAGACTACCATATATAAGCATGCCAAATTGGTCAAAAAAGTTATAAAAAATTGAGGAGAGAGGAAAAAATATTAAGCATTAACTGTTCCTCTTTCAATAAAACCGAGAGCCGGGTCTTCCTCTCACGCACGCACACATTTCTAGTGCATTTGTTTGCTCGCACTACAGATGGGCCTGTGGTTTTGTTCAGACGCGCGTGCTACCAGAGCTCAGAGGAACCTGATCCGGGCTGGAGCGCCGACAGAAGCCCTCATAAAATCTGACAGCAATTCAAAGCACAAAGAAAATCCTACAAATCTTTGGTCTGGCTTGGGGAGGGGTCTCCCCAGACCTAGAAGCAGTCATGGGCTCTAATTTCCACACTTATGCCAAAAAAAACCAAACAAACAAAAAAAAAAAAAACCAAAAAAACAAAACCCTAAACACAGGAAGTAAACTTTGCCTGCTGCTAAAGGCTGAGATTTACAATGGATGGGTCTAATTTTGCTCTGCATTTCTACTGAATGGCCTAAGCTCCTTTCCTGTTGGCGGGTGGCACAGGTAGTAAATGAATGCTTTCTGAGGAGACCTTATTGGCAACCAGGGTGGCCGGCTCAGCCTCCCCATCTGGAGAGCCCCAAGAAATCTGCCCGGGAGTCAGGAGGCCAGCAAAGCTGTGCCTGCTGCGGCGCTTTCAGCTTCACATTCAGCTGGATTGTTAGTGCAGAAGAACCAAGAGGCAAGGCAGAAGCCCACGCTGACCCTTCTGGCCCCACAGCTGCCCGCTCGCGTGGGCCCTGCCCCTGGGCCGTGCAGTGTGCCTGCCCTCCTCCTGGCTATGGGCCTTCCCCTTTTTATCACAGTCACACAGTTGCGTCCACAGTTGGCTTCGCTTTTTTCACACAGTTGGTCAGTTTGCCCTGCTTTGTAGCCATCCTGCGAGGACTTCTCTGGCCTACCTCACGGATCTTCCCTCTGAGTCTCCGCTGTATGCTTTTGCATCTGGGGTGAAGCTCTAAGTCCTTTTCAGGGCTGGTGGCTGAGCCGCCAATCCCCAGAAGATGACTGTGTCCTGCTTCCAACAGCAGAGTGTGACAGATGCCCGGGTTGTCTGTTCTCAGCCCCTCCCACTGAGTGACATGGGCTCAGGGCCGCCATCCTTGGGGGGTGGGGTGGGAGAGGCTAGAATTCCAGGTGTGACCAGAAGATAACAGGATGAGCTTTATGTAGTGGAAACCTGAATGTCTATTATGTGTTCGTTTAAATAATTAAGATCAGGCACAGGGACATACACCTGCAAACATGGCACTCTGGGAACTGGGCGAGGAAGATCACAAGTTCGAGCTCAGCCTGGGCACCTGAGTGATTTGGTGAAGCTCTATCTTAAAATAAATAAAATAAAATATGATGGACCCTTGATTTATGAACTCAATTTTTTCCCAAGGGCTGAATGTAACTGAAGCTGGCTGTAAGGAAAGACCTTTCCCATAAGAAATTATATTGCGTTCTGAATGGCCCAAAGCACCCCTTAACTAACTTTTCATAATGAACAACGGTTGTATAATGTATATAACTTACTAGAAACACCAATAATTTTCTCAGTGAATTCACCCAAAAGCAAATGAGCCCAGCGTGCCAAGAACAATTTCACACTCTAGTCACCATTCAATTTGACACCTTGGGCTTACAGGGCACGAGGATGGAGAGAAGGTGGTGAGTGGACAGAGCCCCCTCTGTTACGATGTCAGGAATCGGCTCTCTGGGGTCCCTTCTCTCCTCTAGAATCTGCAGCCACCAGAACCTGCTTCTGGCTCTCTAGGTCTCAATCTTTTTACAGGCAAAAACCAGTCTAGGTTGTCTGCTTCTGTCTTTTCTTTAATGCTGTTCTTTCTCACTGTGATTGCTTTCTTTACCTTCTCTTTCCTTGGCTGACTGAAATCACCTCCACAAAGATGCATCTGTGCTCAGGCGGATACGCACGTGGACCCGCCCAGGAGGACAGCACGCTAACCTCTACAGACACGCACGCCGACCTGCGAGGCGGCCACGGATGCTTACCTGCACTTTTCTGGCATTGTGTGTCTTTGTTTACAACCCCTCAAGCACCCTGCACTTGCACTCTAACTCAAGACTTTGGTCATAACTAAATTAAATCTAAAATTTTAGTCCTAAGCCGAGTTGCTTTTGAGGCTGGTTGTGACTCAAGGGCCCTCATTAAAGAAAACAAAATAAGATAAAATAAAAGAGCCCAGGGATGTGGTTCAGTGAGAAAATCAGAGGTTCCATAGGTAGTGTCACAAAAAGAAAGAAAAAAAGAAGTGTAGCCTGGATGACCCGACAGATGAATGGGGAGCTCTGGGCCAGGCTCAGCAAACAAGTGAGACTCTATCTCGAAAAAAAGGGAGACCATTTAGGGCTCGGCCTGGCCGCTGGGGACAGCCTGCACCTCAATGGCGGAGCACTTGCCTAGAACGTGGCGGCCTTGGGTTTGATTCCCAGTACTAGAAAAAGCAAAGCAAAAAACTTAATCCTATATAACCAATGTGCAGATGAGGAGAGAATTTCCTCTAAAACTAGAGTTGAAGATGAAGACAGAGTGGTACAAAAAAATAATAAAAATAATCTGCCATTTTGTAAATTACTTGTGAGTCAGATCTGGGCATGAGATTTAACACTTGCTGGTAACTTCTTTTCAACTACTCAACCCAGTTTGTTCAATACAGTTTATAGGAAACACTGAGGACAGTGAAACATGGCAGAAAAACAAAAATGTAGGGAAACAACTGACACATTGCAGACCCAAGTTCTGGTAACTTTAGCAGATAAATTACGAGACAGGAAAAAGAGAGATGGTAAGGAAAACCCATAGATTAAAAAAATGAGACATACGAACTAGTTCAGTCTGTATGGGCGAATTGGGATCCAGATTCAAATGACTTAGCAAGCCCTGAGCTTCTGGAGATCTGAATCTTAATTGGAAATGAGATAACATTATTAAATAGAACTTTATAGATGCAGTAACAAGCACCATTTCTTTTATGTTTGTGGATGAGTGAAACTGAAATGCATTTAAAATAATATAGGGAGAGTATGCAAGTGAGTGTTCTGAAACGAGATTGGTCATAAGCTCATAATTGGTATTTTTCCACACAAAACATTTTATTACTGTAATTAATATCTTACTTCACTCTTGGCAACATTAATAAAGTAATACATTTTATCAGAAAGAACAAGCAACACCGACAAGGAAATTCACAAAATACTAATCTGGACAGTCAATGTATTTCTAGACAAAATGACACTGCCGTAAGAAATATCAGATAAACTAATTTTTGAGGCTGGCTGGTAGTGCGTGGGCTGGCGCTCCTGTATGCTATTTATCTTGACGAATGTTGAAACATTTGCATAACTGAAAAGAGAAAAGGGAAATAAGGCATCACCGGAAAAACTTTTACTGTGAATACAGACTATGTGTCCACCGTAATAAACGCAAGTAGAATAACTGAATCTTTGAGAGTTAGTTGTGGGGCATGCCTTGATATATTTTTGTGTTCAGCATTAAAAAATAAAAACACAGGGCTGGCCAAATAGCTCAGCGGTTTAAAGCGTCTACAAGCAGGTGCAGGGGCCCAGGATTTGATCCCCAGGCCTGCTTTGCTGGCCCCACCCCTGGGGCACACTGAGTTAGTGATTGAGATTGGGCGTGGCGGTGCGTGCCTGTAATCCCAGCACTTGAGAGGCTGTAAACAGGTGGATCACTACAAGTCCGATCTAGTAGTGAGACCCTGAACACCGCACAGACCCTTCCCTAAAAAAAATAAAATAAATAATGAAAACATTATATGCTTCTGTAATCCACCTAGTACAGTGATCTGAGCTGTGTGTTGTAGGTTGTAACACACTCAAAACTTCTAGAACTGACTCTGAGAAATGCTTCCTTCAGTGCTCATGCCAGGTTTCAGCTAGCTCTTATTCCCTTGTTATTAAGTAAGTGGTGCTTACAGTTTTGGGTGTTACAACGGTTGGGGTGAGTATCTCTCAAGCTAAATCTCAACACATTCTTCTCTCCGTAAGATAAACCCCTTGGAAGCGCTAAGGCGGCGTGTATGTGCTGTGTGCCGGGAGCTTTTGTGCACATGCTCTGGCTGTCAAATGCTCTCAGCTTCCTTCCGCATGGACTTGTTTCCTTCCCAAACCATAAGCTTCTTGAAGCCAGGTCCCATGTGTGCAAATATTCTTTGTGTCTAAGTAAAAGATTTATCTAGACACAGCAAGACCCTGCCTCAACCCCTGCCCCACTCAAGAAAAGCCTTGTGCAGGTGTTCACATAATCGCCTGTTCTTCTACTGTCTTCAAGGGACAGAATTCCTAGTCGAGGTTGGTGGTGAAGATACCATCTTTATTAATTGTTCCCACACAGCATCTCTCCAATACAGTCAATATTCAACACACCCATGAAGCTACATGAGAGCCCTACCCGGTGCTGTGGCACTTGTAGGAGACTAACTTTCCTTTGAATGGAAGAAGCATGCGAGGTGAGCTGGCCTCGGTGACTCTGCCCTGCTCCTGGCCTGCAAGGCTGGAGGAAGAACTTCAGTGCTTTGCTGCGGCTTCAGATGCTCTGCGTGCAGCCGGATGTGCAGTTGCTCTGCCCCGTCATGGTGGTGCAGGCTTCGGGACCACAGGGTGGCTCCCCCGTTCCAGACCCTCGTCCTGTGTTTCTTGTTTCCCCACCCCTACGCAGTGAAAACGGCCCCTCCCTGAAAGTGGCATGGGGCTTTTCCTTTGGAAATGTGGGCGCTGCCAAACTCCACACAGAAGGCTCTCCACCTCTCTGGGGTCCAGGGAGTGCAGCCAGACTGCTTATCTTCAGTGGGCAGCCCTAAATAATCCCGACTGGAAACTGCTTGAGGGCTGGCAGGACCCCGCGGGAGGATTCTGCCGGCGACCTGCCCTTGTGGCGGAAGTGCTGTGGTGAGCACACAGGCGCCTGCAGAGACCGGATGTGCTCACGGCCTGCAGGCTGCACGTGCAAGGCAGACACAAGCGAAGCGCTGACCCCATGTGCAGGCCCGGGTCTCGTCCCCACGGTAACCTCTTACATGTCTGCAAACTATTCCACAGTTTGAAAAAAAATCTGAAATCTTTCTGGTCCCAAGCATTTCAGCCTACATGGAGCTCCTGGGTGAGATGTTTGTTTTGGGAAAGAGTAGAAGGGTTAGTTGTGGAAATCGTGGCTGTGGAAAAGAAATAGGGGCTCCACTTTAAAAATGTGAGATAAGAGAGGGCTGGTGAGATAGCTCAGCAGACTAAGCGCCTGCTTTGGCAAGTGCAGGTACCAGCGCTCAATCCCTGGTCATGCATGCTGCTCTGGCCCCACCCCCAGGCACTCCGAGACAGATACTGAGTCTGGGCGTGGTGGCGCACACTTGTAATCCCGCGTTGGGGAGGCTGAAAAACAGGAGGATCACTATGAGTCCAAGCTCCATAGTAAGACCCTGTACCAGATACATGAGATGAAAAAAGTAAAATAAATGAGAGATAACTGACTGGAGAGGTGACTCAGCAGTCTAAGTGCCTGCCTCACAAGCACAAGGACCCGAGTTCAATCCCTGGTACTCCATGCCTTGCCGTCCCACATTCCCTGGTGCCAAAACCGGGTATGGGACACACCTATAATCCCAGCACTGGGGAGGCCGAGACATGAGGATCAAGCCTGAGCTGTGAGACCTTGTGCCAAATAATAAAGAAGTAATGATTTTTTAAAAATGAGGTAATATATATAATACAGAGATTAAACATCTGGTAAAAAATCGTGGCTAATGATGAAAGCGAGACGTGCACGCAGGACCTCCGTGACAGCGGCCAGGGGACGAAGTGCGTGGGACCCCTCCTCAGCCCTACAGAAACTCACCTGCTTCAGGCCTTGTGCAAGGCCGTGGAGGACCTAGCTGTGTGCCATACCTGTCGCCTTTGGCAAACAACCTGCATTTGTGCCTCGAGTTCCTCTTTCATACTGTGGCAAGTGTGTGAGTTACTTTTGTTGCTGACACAAAAATATGCAACGCCCAGGGCCACACCCCCGTCCCAGCACTAGGGGGAGGCGCGAAGCCGTAGGATTATTGCTGTGACTCTGAGGCCAGCCCGAGCTACACAGTGAGATCCTGCATTTAAAACAACAACAACAACAAAACGTGCCAATGCCCAAAGTTCAAGCGGGACAGGTTTATTTGCGTCACGGTTGCTACAGGTTTCTGTCCCTAGCTGGTCGGCTCCAAGACAGGACAGCATGGTGGAGGGCACCACACAGCAGAGGAAGGGTGGAGGAAGGCAGCGAGCCGCAGCAGGTGACGGGGCGAGGGACGCAGCGGCTCACATTCTATGCCGGCCGCCCTGCCCTGAGGCTGGTCACGCCCAGCTCTCAGGCTAGCATCACACCATGCATCAATCCCAGCGCCGCATCTCTGACGCCAGCACCGCACGCTGTAGATCCAACCACCTTCGAAAGCCCACCTGTGGCTGCATGAGGCCACCGCAACATTCGGCCCCGGGACCCCCCAAGACTCATGCAATTTCTTTACGTAGAAGGCATTTAGTCCATCTCTAAGAGTTTCCAAAGCACTAGTGGTTTCAGCATTGCTGAGAAGTCCAAGTCCAAAGTCTCCTCTGAGACTGAAGGCAAAGCCTTCGCTCTGAGGCCCTGTACAATGAAAAGGAAGGCAAACACTTCCAACACATAATGGCACAAGGTGGACATTCCCATCCCAAAACGTACGAATACAGGGATACAAAGGAAGGGGACTAAAGCAAGCCTGAAATCCAGCAGGGCAAAGGTTAAGTCCTGCAGTTCCGTGTGCAGCACTGGAGGCCAGATGGGGCAAGACGTGAGCTCCAGAGGGCTCGGGTGGCTGCAGGAGGTCCTGCCTACCAGCAGTTCTCTACTGGGCCAACTCCACTCCCTCCCTGCAGCTTTCCTTGGGGCCACACTCCTGGCTTCTCTGGCCTTCTAGGGCACTGAAAGTAGAGGAAATGAACCCCCCAGAGTATGGCCCTGTTTATTCCAGATCCGTTATAATCTGAAGAGTACCACGGAAACCAGAATCAGGGTCAATACCCAAGACAAGAATAATTCACTGCATTGCCTAAGCGCTTCTGGCATTAGACTTCATTTCCATAAAACCCTAGAGCCTGTTTTGCAGGACAGAAGACTAAAGGATAGCTTTCTGGTAGACCCACACGCTACATGGTTTTCCTCCAAGATATCTCACTTTTAGAGAGTTAAACTGGTGGGATTAAATATTTGCACTTGATACAGAGCATGCCACTTGGTTTACATTTGCGAACTTGAGTTCATGAAAAGGGGGAAAGCAGTCAAACCCTACCATAAACTAGAGACAAAGTGTGTGTTGGTCCTAGATGTGTCCAGGCTGTGGGTCCCTATATTTTTCTGTGATTTCTCCAGAGGGCATCTTTCGTTCTGAGAAAAGACACTTGGCTGTGATGGCTGTCCTCTGTGTGGTGGCTGTCTTTCTCCCTTTGGGCTACTCTGAAACTTCATGGTCAATCAGGAAACCTAGCTGTCATTCTGGAGCTGTGGGCGGGACTCTGAGAGGGCAGACCTGCTGCCTGGTGGCCGGCAGTGTGCGGGGCAGGAGGCAAGGCCCAGACATACCGCAGCAGACCTCAAAGCCAGCCAAAGGCATGCAGCACCACCACCACCACCCCCCGCCCCCCGGGCTGGGTAACTGCTAAGACTTTACTGAGCAAAAAACAGAGCAGTGCAAAAGCAGCTCAGCACATTGCCCTGGACGGACAAGGCCGCGCTAGTTCCTGGGCACCTAGCACTATGCACTTGTGCTTTCGTCAGAGAAAAAGCAACATGCAATGAAAGGGTTAAACAAGGCTCCCCTTGCCCCCTAAAAGCAAATGTGCACCCTGATGCCTGAAGCTTGCATCACCTTCTATGCTAGAAGAACGGATTCGACTTTGACAAAAGATGTGATGAAGGATTTTGAGAGCTTTCTCTAGCTTATCCTGGTGGGCCCCAAATCCAGTGAGAAGAGCCTGCGTGGGAGGGGCACCGCACAAATATTGGGTGGCCCCAGAAGCGTGCACATCAGCTGTAAATAAGAGCGCCACACACAAACTGATAAGTCAAATATGTACTTACTACACGTGCATGCATATTTTTAAAATTTCCCTGCAAACTTTCAGCTTCTGCTTAACAAAATCTCAGAAGAAAACAGTATGGCTTGAAGCCTGAGCCCGAGCCTCGTAAAGGCACTACCTACGTTCTCTACCCACTTCCTAGAGTTTCTCACAGGAAGCTGCAAACCCGCACCAGGGCATTCGCTAGTCCATGAGCTCCAAGGTTTCAACTTGTATGACAGACTAAAATAAAACACTCTGCGTATGCACGCCAAACCAGGCAAGAAGGTACACAGCGCACTGATAACACATATTTCCCTGCAAAAAACCTTAGCTTGTAAGGGAGCTGGATACACACACAGGCTCTCCCAGTGTGCTCTGCCTTTGACAAAGGATTTGCACATGAAATTGGAGAAATGGGAACACTGTCTCGACATCTTTTTAAGCACAACAGGTGAAATCAACTATATAAAAATATTAATTTACATATTCTGAAGGTGGATTTTCTTGAATAAAAACCCACTGTCATTTCCATATCAGGATCTGAAAAGGATTTGCAGTAACATACCTTTCTTCCTCTGGTCTTCCTAGTTTTTAAGACCACTTCTAAATACCCACAAATATAAGTTATGCATCTCAATCACCAAATCTCATATCTAAAGGGCTCCAAAACTCAAAGCTTTCTGTGCACCGATACTGTGCTCAAAATGTTCTACATTTTGGTACATTTCACATTTTCTGGATATTTTGATTAGGGTCGCCCAGCAGGTGAAGTCCAAATACTCTAAATACCAGAAATTCTGGGATCTGAAATACCTTGAGCATTCCAGCAAGGGCTTCTCAACCTGCACCAACTTTGCAGCACAACTCTGGAAGTACAGTGCAGGGTTTAACAAACCTAAGAAAAAATCTTTTGTAAGAGGCAACCAAGAAGATGTTTTAATTCTGTGCTTAACATTCCTAAAGACTGAGCCACAGCTCCGAGAGAGAATTGAAACCAGATGCTGATACAGAGAGGACCCACAGTTTTCATGTGATAGTCCAGGTGAAGTACATAATAATTCATAAATCCAGCACTCTTGAGGCTGAGGCAGGAAGACTACACCTTTGGACCAGTCTAGACACCTCATCAACTTGGTGACATCGAGCCTTATGATAAATAAAGTAGGCAGAGACTAAGCTCAGTGCCAAGCCCCTAAACTCAATAACCAATATCAAAAAAATATTTTTTCAAAGCCTTGAACAATAAGGTGGCTAAACTCATTTCTGGATGTCACCAGGAAGACAGGGCCTCCAAAAGGGCTGGCCTGGGTTTATGGGGCGTCTCCTCTGATGGGTGGCCAGGCAGTTCAAAAGTCTTTATTTGTGGTACGTGGCCAACAGTGATAGGCTCATGCGCGTGCGTGTGTAAACACACACACACACACACACACACACACACACAGTGCACAGAGGAAGGAGCCTGTGTCGGTACAGTGAGGAAGCCAGGGCCTCCTAAGAAGGCGCCAGTGCGTGGCTGAGCCCTCCAGCACCCAGGCTGCTTCAGCTTCTCAGGAAGGGAACCGCACAGGAAGAAGATGTGGTCCTGGACAGCCAGAGCATATGCGAGTGTCTGTCCATGAGGAGCCCTTCTGGAAACAGCTGCTCTTCCGTCAGGAACACAAGGGCTCTGGATCTGTGTATCTCCACCTCTGATGCTGAGAAAATCTAGAAAGTTCTCTGGTCTCATGGTCTTCCTCAAAATGCAGCCCCTTGGCAACAAGCCTCGTGCACATTACGTACTTTCTGTGTTCTCTTTTCCCCCCCAGGAACCTTCTAAGTCCTGCTTTTATCCTCATTTTGCAGATGAGAAAATCACCCAAGCTAATCTTCAAGTAATTTGCACAAAGTCATTCTGATAACAAAAGCCAGATTTCAACTACTTCATATGCACATAGTAAGGTGGTGGTCCCTAAGCAATGACTACGAGGTGTCAATATGTCCTCAGCCAGAGCGAGCTGTCTGTACAGCAGTACTTTGATCCCTGAATTGGACGAGGACATAGTGAAGGTGTCATCCACTAGCCTAACACACCTGGCTACAACAAGCAGACTGTGCCACCACCAAAGAAAAAAATCTAACTTCCACACTTCTAGCAAAGTAGAACTAATACCAGTAATACTAGGCTTTCATGAGTAGACTGTACTCAGAGAAACCAACAAGCAAATACAATGTAAAAATAGTCAAAACTGCCTGACCAAAAATACATTTAGAACAAATGTGTATAGCAGCACTACACACAAGAGTCAGACAGGGGACTGACTATAAAGTATTACAGATAAACAAAATGTAGTATGTCCATAGTGTTTCCCTAATTGTCCTTCAAAAGAATGAAGTATTAATACGTGCCCCAAGGCACATGAATGTGCACATTATGCCACCACATGAAAGAAGCTAGTCAGAAAAGGTCGTATAATTCCCTTCTTATAAACTAGCCAGAACAGGCAAGTTTATACAATCAAAGTAATTAGTGGTTACTAATTAAGGCTGGGGATTTTGAGGGGAGGTAGGGAGGTGACTATCACTTTGAACAGGTAAATGCGATCCCTTAAAAGCTGTGAGAATGTACCTGTGTCTGTGGTTTGTGATGGATATAGATTATGACGGATAGGAAAAGAACTTAACCAACAACCAAGAGAAACACTGCCAAGATGAAGTAGTGAATCACCCGGCACAAGAAGCATTCAAACAGGGCCTACCTGATTTAGAACCGAAACACTACCCCGGGGACATACTGGTGCTAGAGAGCATCTCTAAGATACTAAAACTATAAGCTTTTTCGTGGGGGTCATGGAAGTGACTGGCGAATTAATCGCTGAGTTAGGATAGGTAGAAGGCTCTAGAAAGTGAAGGTGGGCTAGTTAGAGTCCAGCACACACTCCACCTTAGCCACCAGGAAGGAAGCAGCTGGATGACCTTGCTTTTCTTCTGTAAAATGAAGTCAGTAATTACAATGGCAGTATAAATTAAAGCTTCCTAAGTCAGTGTGTAAGACTTAAGAGTAATAAGTGGCTTCTCATAGTAACTCACTGCAAAAGCATTTTTAGTAACCCTGGGGGCTTCAGAGAAAACAGAAATACCAACTGCTAGCACCTGTTAAATAGAAAGGGCAAGCCCCATCTAAACACAGATCCCTACAGGAACAGCATACACGCCATTGTCCAACACATATGTTCGAGGAGATATGTGAGCTCCTTCTAACACACTCACGAGGGCGCGCTGCCAAATACCAAGAGAGCTCTTCCCAAAGAATGCTAATAGCAAACGACTTGAATATATTAAATCAGCACAATACAATCCTATGTATTGTCCACCTTTTGCTTTATTTGCACATTTGATGGTTTGCTTTTTCACCGGTTCATTTTATTATAGTTACTTGAACATCAAGAAGTTACGTGGGGGGGGTAGGGAAGGAAGATCCCAAACCCAAGAGTACAGCACGAAGTTACAGTTAGGAGTAAAAAGTTCTGCTGAGCTTTGGATTAACTATAAGTAACAGCAATATCCTGCATATTTCAGAAAGCTAAAACACAGGGTTTTTGAATATTTCCACTATAAAGAAGACAAATACATTTAACTTGATTTTAAAAATTATGCAATGTATACATGCATCAAAATACCACACAGGGGGCTCCATTACATGAATAATTTATGTTTCCATGTATCAGCTAAAAACAACTCATGCCTACAGCACAGCTGCCTGACAGGCTCCAATGATTCAAAGTCACATCCTTGTTACTTGCTCAAAAAGTCACATGTGTACCTTACAGGGTCTCCTCTCTCCTTTGAACCTTGTCTATTACAAATACAGACTTTCGAAAAATTCTCACTTTGCAACCACTCATCCCGCTGACTATTTGCAGGGCAGACGAACGTAAGCAAATGCTACAGCTCCAAGGAGATGAGACATTGTCAAGGTCTGAACTGTATCAACAGCTCATGATCAGTTCTCTGTACAGCGCCATGACAGTACTGCACCCACAAAACAGGCCCAACGACACGGTGCAGAGACGTGGTATCACATTGCAGTCTATTTCTGAGACTTCTAGAGAAACAGCCTGTCCTTAAGAGTTCTTCCCAAAGGATGAGCTCTGACATTTTTCCTGGACATTAGCCCCAAAATGAAGCCCGCTCCAGGTAGGGAGAGAGCTCAGAAGAGAGCAGGGGAAAGTGTTTAACTTCTACTGAACAAAAGTCAGGAATGCAAGTTCCGTCCTGCAGTCTGTGTTTAAACAGAAATATGCTAGTCTGTGAGTTTAGATTTCTGCAGAAGCACTTTAACAAAATTCAACTCTATGTTGTGATTTTAAAAAAGAAGACTCAACAAATCAGAATTGAAAAAGAACGTCTTCAACCTGAGAAAGGGCATCTATTAAACACTCACAGCTAACTCAGACTCAGCAGTAAAATGCTGTTTCTCCCTTCCTGCCTTTGTAAGATTGTAATGCACCAAAGAAGTCTGATTCACCACCTGAATTCTGGAGGCCACCTCTAGTCATGTCTACCTTGGAGGCTCTCGCCAGGGCGCTTAGACAAGAAAAAGGAAGCCAAGGCATCCAGAATGCAGAAAAGGAAGTAAAACTACATCTCCGTAGATGACGTGACTTCATGCCCAGAAGATCCTGACAAAAACCAAGAGGAGATAGCAAATGCTCTCGGCAAGGGTGCAGAATGCAAGATAAATATGCAAAGGGTAACCGCTTATGTATAATAACAATGAGGAATCTAATAAGGAAAACTCTGGCTTCCCTCCTCCTGCTCCAAAAGTAATCCTAAACAGTTCAGTTCTGGCTCTTGGAAAACTATGTGAATAGTGCCTTAAGCATCTATTCACTTAAGAAATATGTCCCAAGTGCTCTCGGCATCTCAGGCATTAGGGAAACAGTGGAAGATGAGCAAACCTCCCCCTACACCCCACCACAAAGCGCACATTCTAACTGGAAATGCAGGACGATAAGCAGATGAACAAATAATGGCTCACGACACTGCTGAACATTATAACAAAGAGGGGAGAGAGATGGAGCGGACTTTAAATACACACAGAGGCCTGAGAAGGCGTCCTCAAAAGAAGCTGTTCTAACAATGAGGCTCAGCAGAAAGGAGCTCGAGGGAAGTGGCCCAGGATAATCACTCTGCTTCTCCTCAAAACAAATGCTCCGAAATGCCCCCGGAGATGTGTGCTCAGTTAGTCAGAGACTGTGTGGCCCTGGGTGTGCGGCCCTCCCCTCTGAGATGTCACCATGTGTAAGTTATCTGGGTCACCTCCGACATTTTCCTTATGGCCGGCAGAAGGTGTACTTCATCTGTCCAACAGAAGTACAGGGAGAGTTGCTCAGCTGTGGACTCAACCCACCACAAAGTCAAAAAACCTCGATCAAAAATATTTGGAGTGGACTGGCCAGACAGCTCGGCAGATTAAAGCACCTGCTTAGGCCGACACACTGGACCAGGGCTCAATCCCCGGCCTGCCATGCCAGCCTCGCTCCCAGGGCACGCTGAGACAGTGATTGAGACTGGGCGTGGTGGCATGCACCTGTAATCCCAGTGCTTGGGAGGCTCCGAACAGGAAGATCACTATGAGTCCTATCTGTATAGTGAGAACCTGTAGACCCTGTACTCAATACATTTTTTAAAAAAAAGGAAGGAAGAAAGAAAAAATACATGTAGAAAAGACAACCACATCTGTTCAGAGGATGCAGTTTTTTCTTGTGCAGATCTCCTAAACAATGCAGCAGAGCTACTTCCCTATTATTTGCATTTACATAATATACTGTATTACGTATTATAAGTAATCTGAAGGTAACTTAAAATATACGGGCACACGTATACAAGTCGCATCCAATTTTGAATAATGTGAACGCCCACAGGTACTGGCATGAACACGGGGCGCTGTTCCCCACAGTGACTCCCGCAGCTTCAGAGGATGCCGCTGTCTCCTTCTCTCTTCACCCGTCTGTGTCTCTTGACAGCACACTGAGGACCTTCCACCCAGCACGCAGGATCACCTGTGTGCTTTATCACTTCCTCTAGACTGCGGACTCTTGCCCCACCTCTCACTTCTCCCCAACGGGTGACTCCTGGGAAGTGGCCTCTACTGTCCCCCAGCCGAGGACCAGAGAAGCCACACTGCCACGTGTCAAGTGATTGTTTCCACGTCTGTCTTCGTCTGTGGGCTGTAGGTCCCCTGAAGGGCTACTCCACATCGTGTTCACACCTGTGCCTCTAGTGCCCACGTCCCAACCCAGGGACGAGCCGTCACATGCTTGTCATTTCCCTTTTGTGTCCCCACCAAGGAAGAGCACCCAGGCAAGTGTCTGCGCTACTTAGGAATGCAGAGGGCTTAAAAATGGCAACACGGATCTTTATACAAGAAGTGAACTTGGTGAAAATAATAAACTCAGCTGACAAACCTGGATGGATCTGATTTTCCTGGCAGCACAACATTGCCAGCTTCTTTTTTTAACTCTTCAATATCAAAAAGTAAAACCAAGGGCTGGTGAGATAGCTCAGGGGACTAAGTGCCTGCTTAGGCAAGTGAAGGGACTGGGGTTCGATCCCTGGTACCACATGCCACTCCAGCCCCACCCCCAGGGTGGGCAGAGCCAGCCACAGAGTCCCGGGTTTGGTGGCCCACACCTGTAATCCCAGTGCTGGGGAGGCCAAAAGTAGGAGGATTATTACGAGTCCAAGCTGCATAGTGAGACTTGATACCAAATAAATAAATAAATAAATAAAATAAAACCAATGACAGGCTTTAATGGGACTCCTCAGTCCCAAGCACAATTCCTTCCCCCCACTACTCTAAAATATCTGAATTTCAATCAGTCTTACAAGTATTTTGACAATTATTCCAGCTCTTTGGGGAAGGCACACTAATATTTTTCTGCCCTGTTGTCAAAGATATGTGAAACAATAAATACTTTTAGACCATGCCAAACCACACACACCCTGCAAAGAATGTCAGCTGAACTGAAAAACTCCTTCAGTGGAGCCAATCTTTTAAAACATCTGTGAACTGGGAGTGGAGCTCCACAGCGCAGCCCTCGCCTATGTGTGAGGGGTCTAGGGCTTGATCCCCACCAACCCCAATAAGTCCCCAGAAGACCTTTCCAAAAAACACAATAGCTACATTTTCTTAACTGGAGCAGGAGGAAACATCTTTCATTGGGAGGAAAATAGTGGTACCAACAGGAAAGGGCAGAAGAGGAAGAGTACACCAAGCAAGTGTTTTATATTCTGGTACTGAAAACACTAATGACAACATAAATGCCCTGTCCCTAAACAGCCTGCCTATTCCCACTGGGACGCACAAAGTCAGAAGTGTGGGATCAGGTGGCCTTACAGGAGCCACTTCCTTGAGCTTGGAGCTCTTGTCCAAAGGAGCACTTATCCCAACTCGGTCGTGGCCAACACCGCTAGAAAAGAAGCTCGGGAGTGCAGTCCAGGTTGAGTCTACAGTTTTCGCCCGATCATTTTATTTCCCAGCAATAACACCGTATGCTGGAAGCAGAAAGCTGAACTCTAGCTCACCTCGTCCTACCCAGTTCTCACCTCGGAGCGCCACTCCCACACCACAGTCACCAGCCCTTGGTGGCACCTCCCACCACCCGAGTGACCGCTGTCCTTCTCTGATCCACTGTCAGTTACCTGAAAATGCTGCTGGCCACCCACACTCTTCAGAAACCATTTCACTCAAATGTCAGCTTCCATGGCTGGCATGGTGGCTCACAGCCTGCAGAAGGGCCCTTGAGAGGCACAGGGGGCCACAATAAGGACGGATGGGTAGCACAGAGAGTGCGCAGGAGTTTGCCTGAAACTGCCAGCTATCTGCTCCCCACACTCCCCCGCCTTCTGGAGACTCGACGGCAAGCCTTTCGCCTTTCACCTCCTTCTTACCCAAGACCCCAGAAGTAGCGTCAAGTACAGGCTTGAGAAGACAGGGCAGTCCTGCGCACACCCGCAGCGTGGGGCAGCTCTGTCCCCGAGATCCCTGCTTCTTATCTCCCGGGGATTGTTTCAACTGTGAGGCTCAAACAAAGACAACGCTGAGGGCGAACAGGCACCCGAGTCAGTTCACAGCAACCAGAGGCCCCTCGTCCACCTCTCCTCCCCGCGCAGCTCTTCTACGCGGAACGTACGTGAGCTATAGACTGAATTGTGGAGAACTCATTCTTGCTGGCGCCCCTGATGAAACAACGCAAGGTACAAAGGCCTCTGCCTCGCCAATCTCCCCTCCTGTGGACCCCAAGTCCCCACAGTGGACACCCTAAGCAGCAGCACCGCACCCTGAAGAAGACGGCTGATCCCTCACTAACGTTCCCTGTACGCTGTCACCTGGAACATATGACACTGGCAGTGTGCATCTAGATGTCGCCCAGGAGCCTGGTGCGCTCATCGGCAGGCTCTGGAAGGTGCCTGGATGTCCAGGCTTCAGGGGACTTGCTGTTACAAGGGGGCGCCCGGTCGGAAGGAGGCGCACTGAGCGGCGGGCCTGGAAGCCGTGTCTCCCACCCGGGCTCTTCCCTTCGCTCTGTGCTTCTCGCCTCCTTGACGCCGGCAGCTTTCCTTGGTCAGGTCCTCCCACCAAGCTGCGGCTGCCCGTCCCGGGCGGGTGGTGCAAGGGCTGAAACTTCTCAACCCGAGCCAAGGACACGTCACTTCCTCCACAATGCAGGAGTCCAGTATTCAGTCCCAGTGAGAGGAAAGGGACTAAGACATGCACTGCGCTGGTTACAAACACGCAGCAGACCTCCTGAGGTTTAACAGCACAGACTCTCGCAGCCAGGAGCTGCTGGGCATGGCCTGAGTGTTGGGCAGGATTCAGGAGCGAAATCAATGCGCTTGTCTTCCGGCAGTACCTGGCACGGGGTCAGCTGCTCACCGCCCCCCACCTCGCCCCATCGTCAAACTGCTTCGGATGAACCAGGCCGTGTTTCCTCGGACACATGATTAACCTTCGCCACAGACATTATGTCACTGGACGGTAACAGGGCAACATCGCGAGAAAAAAGCAGTAATACAGGACAGAGTCGGGCACGGTGACACAACACTATGGGAGGCTCAGGCAGAAGATCACAAATCTGAGCCCAGACTAGCAGTTTAGCAAGCCCCTGTCCTGCACCCCTAAGGAAGAAAAGGGCGAGCCTCGGTCCTCTGGGCCACCCCCACCCCCAGCAAACAGAAGGGGACACCAGGACCCCCAGCGGACACCAGGGCACAACACATACACAAGTCCTCCTGCCTTCTCTCTCCAGTTCTAGTACACGGGCGAATACCTCACGGGTGGTTTGAAGGATACAGCATGAGAGAAAATGCAAAAGTGGAAGTAGTGGCTTAGTGGTTAGCAGGAGGCCAGGGACTAGTGTGTCCGTGAAGCCTGGCTGGCCACCGCTATCTACAGTGAAGATCTAAGGTATGAGCCCCTAGACCTTGGAGCGGGGCCATGTGAGCTGGGGTTCTGTTTGCTCAGGAATGTCTGAGCAAAGGGCAGAAAGACTTTTTTTTGGCTTGGTTTATAATCAAGCTGCAAAACATTAAACCACACCTCACTTGACCTTAATAAACCCAGGACACAAAAGAACAGATTTATTCCTTGCTTCCAGCTTCTCCCATTTGATTCTTTCATATTTTAAAGTTCTTTTAATGGCTTTCTACTGCATTCAGCAAATAAAGAATCCTCCCATTGATAA
The DNA here is from genome assembly GCF_000260255.1 of Octodon degus. Classification (NCBI taxonomy): domain Eukaryota; kingdom Metazoa; phylum Chordata; class Mammalia; order Rodentia; family Octodontidae; genus Octodon; species Octodon degus. The sequence goes on along the minus strand of NW_004524619.1, from coordinate 15,254,046 downwards.
TTAAACACCTGCTAATTCCTACAAAGGCATTCCAAAATTTAAAAAAAAAAAAAAAAAAAACGACAGTGAAGTGTCTGATGAATAAAACATCTCTTTTATTCCACAGAGCTGAGTTCAAATAAAGGAAAAATGGGTCATTAAATAAAACCTGTCAGTTCTGCAAGACTTGGTTGTTGTAGTTTGTGACCACATTTGTCCTTGGAGTACTCTGAGGTGAAAGGTTATATATTCAAACATTCATTGCCTCCAGGGTACTTAAAACGAAGTAGGTCTTCTAAAATCAGCAGACATCAAGAAGGCTAGAGCACGGGGACAGCATTATCTTTGAACTTTGTGCAGTGAAGATTTTCACACTCAATCTGAGCTCGCCCGCACACACATTCCCCACCTTGAGCACACCACACAGGGCGCATCATCTTTTGGCTCCAGTCCACCCCCTACTCCAACTCAATTATCTTAGGTAAATTCCAGACGCCGCAATGTGCCCCACGATGAATTCAGCATCTGTCACTAAAAGATAAGGACTCTATTAAATATAATTCCAACACTGTTATCTTAAGTATACTTAAAAAGTGACAATAATCCCATACAGTAGTTATCACCCAGCATCCAAATCTCCTCATTCAGAAACACACAAAAAAAGAAAAAATTTAAAACACTGATTTGGTTCAAACAGAAGTCAAAATCCACATGTTCTTGTGAGCCAGGGAGCTCTTCAACCGCCTTTAATCCAAAGACTCTCCTCTGTGTTTTAGTGCTTGATGAATTCACTTAGCAGGAGGCGGATCTGAAGCGCCCAAGTTCCCGCACGCTGGGTTTTGCTGACTGTATTCTAGGTGCACTATTTTACACTACGTGCTGTCTCCAGCATTTGATCCAATTAGATCTGATGTCATCATTTTTTTCTAAGAAGACCTCACAGATCGCTGGTGGTCAGGTGGGACATGAGAAATGTAAAATGCCTTTGGTAAATTTCCTGGTCATTCTTCTGTTCCTCTGTTCCACCCACGTTCCCACCAGCTTTGCCTCCTGACACTGCTGGCATGTTTAGAGGCAGCCCACAACGCGGGCTCCCAGCTAGAGGACGCCCAGAGCCACAGCTAAGGCGGCACCTGAGCGCCCAGCTGGGCTGGGGCCTCTGAGAGAGCTAATTCGGTGGATGAAGGCAGAACCAACCTGGATCACCTTTCTGGCCCCGATTCCTGGGTACAAGAGGCTTTGAACATTAATACTCTTAACTGAAAAAGAAAACATTCCTTTCACCTACACATACCACATTCTGCCAGTATGGAAACCGCAACACCTTATAGCATATATAAAATAAGAACTGAAAGTTTGGCTACCAAATGCCTTCTTAATGGCACGCCAGCAAGCAAATAAGGATTTTCAAGCAATAAGCACTTTTGCAATCACTGCTGAGGGACGGAAAAACAGACTTTCGTTTTTGCTATCAAAATGGACAATTAGAATACAGAAAAATGCTTCTTTTAGGGTTTTTGTTGTTGTTGTTGTTGTTGTTGTTTTTAAAGCTTGATCAGGACATAGGCCACCATAAAGCAGTTCATCTCTAGAGCAGCAGAGGATGCCGTCAGCCTTACCTTGCGCTGCAGTGGTACGCTCGTTTCCTATTCAACTGTACTCCAATTAGGCCCTGTATGTGAAGACAGCCCCTACAAACACATCATGGCACCTAGAAGTCACCCAAACACCCAGCCCTGTCAGGACAGGAATGCCATTTATGTAGCACGTAAACCATAACGTTTTACTCGGGAGGTAAAGGGTCTCCATGCTTGCATACTTTGCAAAGAAAAATCAAGTGGGTATAAAGCCACTAGGTTCCAGATTTAAAGGGAGTTGGGGAAACACACAGAATGTTATTTAAGCAAGTCCTCCCTCGGTGAGCTCACCCTGGAGGTGAAAATGTTTAGTAGCACGGCTAAATATCCTGTGGTTGGCCTGGCTGGGCCACTCTATGCTGTGACATCCCAGGGTCTCCCTGCAGATGAACTCACCAAAAGCTCCGGCTGTCCCGCAAGTTGTGTGGCTTTGACCAGACCAGGAGTTTACTCTAAAGAATTTTAAGGAGTGAGAAATACTGAACAGCAGAATCTTGCACTTCTCAGCCATGGCCTTGAAACATACCCAAAGCCAAGAATATCCGAAAGATGATAAAATTGCAACTTCAAATATAAACAGCCTCTGCATTAGCTTTGAGATTCTAGAATCTGAGTGTCTGATTATAAGTCACTTATACACAGAACGTGCTGGAACACAACTTTGATCCCAGCACTCAGGGACGCTGAGGGAGCAGGATCCCAAGTTTGAATCCATCCTGGACAAGTCTGTGTTATCTTACACACACACACACACACACACACACACACACACGAACCGTGGATACATACAGCTCAGTGAGAATTCCCTACGTGCAATCATCTGAGGTGGGGTGCGGGTTGATTTATTAAACAGGACATCTTTTTGGAGAGGACCACAAGATTTTCATTTAAAACTGAGTCATTAACAGAGATTCCATCATCAGAAGACTGAAAGACTAAAGTTTCACTGGTAATTTGTTACAAGAAGACAGCTTGGCCCAGCGAGATAGCTCAGCAATCTAAAGAGTCTGTTTAGGCAAGCTTAGGCAAAGCACAGGGACCACAGCTCAATTCCCAGCACCACACGCTGAGTCCATGGCTGCTACCTGACATCCATTCCAGGGGCTTAGGCACTAATGGTTGATTTTCTTTCATATGACAAAACCCCTGGGAGGACATGACTAGGGGTAGACAGCAGCGCACAATGCCTCAGTCTCTTCGGTTCCCTTGGCTTTTCCCTCATGGTCCCCAAATGGGTGCTGAACCCATCACCTGTGTAATTCACACCTAAAATGCAAAATATGAACATCAAGAACAAATTTCCCACCTAATGAATCCGTTAGGGTTTACATCCAGCTATCCCAGCAAAGACTCACGCACTCAGAGGGACTTTGGGGAAATGACTGAATTATGGGTACGTGATAATTACCAGCAGAACAGTCCACTGAGGCGTTTATAGCTAAATGTGATTTTGGCGGATGTCTCAACTATCTCGGGCAAAATTCTTCACGCCTAAAGTTAAGGGACAGGTCTACTGTGGCTCTCTGTGTGTACAGGTCTTAGTCCATATTTGGCTGGTTCCAGGGCTGGGTGGCATGGCAGAGGGGCACTGCAGAGGAGAAGAGTCCATGCCAGAGCAGGCAGGATCTTGGGAAGAAGCCAGCCTGGCTTTTCTCTGTCCCTGCATATTCCATCCCAGCTGACTGGCCAATTCTACCGACACTCAGGGTGGGGCTTGCATCATGCACACCCAGAACTATACTAACCCCATTTAGATATCACACACCTCAATCTATATTTACACACCTAGATCCAACCACCTTGGAAAAGCACCATCTAAGAGTACATGAGGCTTTCAGGGGACAGCTAGATACAAGCCATAATAGGTGGCGCGGCCAGCTTGGAGAAGGCAGGCTGCAGAACACAGCCTGAAAGGGTCCACCTCCTTCCTTCCTCCTCTCATCTCTCTGCTTCCAGCAACCACGCCATGACCTGCCTCTCCGCCGTGCCACCCTACCTCCGAGCAAGCTGCACACAGACTGAAAACTCTACAAAATGTGAGACAAAATAAGCCTGTCCTCTCTAAGAGTTGCAGGTGTCTGGAATTGTGTCTTAGCAATAAGAAACTAAGACAGATTTTGTATCAGAGAAGCAGAGTCTTACCCTGAAGCTACCCGACTATGTGGTACAGAAGTCTTTGGAAGTAGTTCATAAGAAGAGTTTGGAAAGTTCTAGAGATATCAGCTGGAGAAGCAGCCCTAGAATGCTGTAAGACAGCTTGAAGGGAGGTTCTCAGTACAGCTCAGAAGACCCGAATGCAGGTAGAAATGCAGCCAGTGAAGACCAGACTCAACAGGTTTCAGTTAGGAGTGGCAGCTGGACTCCTGGCCATGCGTTATGCCCTGGTGGAAAATCTCTCCACATTTTGCTCCTGTCCTGAGACCGTGATGAGGGCCTGGATTAGGAACAGCAGATGATTTAATCTTGCTGAGGACATTTCAAGATTGTCCAATGTAGATGTGGTGGCACGGCTACTGTTGGGGGCCTTTAGACAGCTCTAACTTGAGAATCAAACCCAAAAGTCACAGCTAATGATTTAAAGCTTTACCACACAGGAACAGCTCAGCCTGAACTATGGCAGGTCCCAGCAAATACATCCGATATGGTTTCTTCGCTCCCTTGCGTTCTTTGGTTATGGTTACAGTGTCTGTAGGCTTCCAGGTGAAGAACTGCAGATAACTGGTGCTGGAGATAGGAGCCTTATATTTTTCCTACGGCAGCTTGCTATTTTTGTAACATGGTGATTGGGTTGAACAAAATCACAGTACAGTAGTAACGGCTCTCCCTTCTTCCTGGACGAACGAGCAGGTGATTGAACACTGATGTCCTCATCTTTGGACATACCCAGATGAGCGATGTGTGCCTCTGTCTTCTCTTTGAAGTGATGCAGTGTTTGGTTGTGGTCCAAAGCTCCTAAGCACTACACTTGGCATCTCCTTTCTTCAGCAGAGCTGTTACCTTTCAGGTTTGATAAAACGCTAGTTAGGTTGAATATTGCTTGCCTTCACTCATTCATCTTTGTATGAGTCTTCTCCCTCTTCCCCTTCCATTTGTTGTCTTTGCCCCAGCTTTTAAAAAACACCAGCTTTTAGCTTTTGTTCATGAAGACAGTGAGTAAACTGTCGTTAATGAAAGCAAATGCTATCTGAGAAAGTGCACTTCTTTACAGAGCTGTGTCAAATCACCCTTTGGGCCCTCTGCTGGAAAAGTAGAGTCAAGTCTGAAAGAAGGCCCTTTTAATTGTAGCCTTTAGTATTATAGATGTAGGGCAGTACTGTATCACATTTCTGTGAACATAAACTATCTCGTACCTGCTTAATGATACATACTAGTGACCATGCTTTATCAAAGCTGTTTTTAATGATGTTACTCTAGAATGTTTTCTTTCCAGATGATGATTAAGAAGCTAATTTTAAAAAAATGGTGCCAGGTACCACAACAGTTTAAAAAAAAAAAAAAAAAAAAAAATGATTTAAAGTTTTGGGCTTGGCCGGAAAGGAAACTCTAATAAAATTGGAACCTGCAAAAATACAGTAAAGAAGAGTATGGTTGCTAAAAGATTATCATTAAAAAGAAACCAAGTACTTTGGATTGGGACAGAACACTGGATGTCTTGAGGACTGAGAGGAATCAAAAAGTCTCCACTCTTTACAATCTCAAGGACGAAGAAGGGAAAACTGCTCTGAGAAGCCAGCCCCAGGGGGCTCAGTGCTCTCTAATGGTGGCAGGCTAGGGAATGAGAATCGATTCCCCAGGATTCAGCTCACCTCGCTAGCCATCCAAGCACCCAAAAGCCTGTACAACCACCACAAAGAGGCAAAAAGCTACTGCACAAGCTGGGAGTAACCTTAGCACCTTCCACTTGGTGCTAGTGTTATACACATGCAGAATGCAGGAGCTGTGGTTCAGAAAGGCTTCCACCCAGATTGCAAAAGAAAGCCTGGAAGCCAACCATTGTGTCCAAGGGGGCAGTGAATGTGAAGCCAACACTGCGGTGGGGATCCCGGGAGGCTGGAGAAGCCAGGGAACCCATCTGAGGAGGGCTGCAAGAAGTGAGCAAAGTCAGCCCAGGAGAGAAGCCTGAGGGTACAACCACTGGAAGGGTCACAGGAACAAGACCACCCAAGCCCATTAGAGTTCATATCTCACCACAATTGCCCAGGTTCTGGATAAGGAACTACAGCGTGTAACGTTTCTCCTTCTAGATTTGGGTCTTGCTTGGAGCCATTTTTTTTCCATGGCCCTACTTCTCCTTTTTGGAATGGGAATGTCTGACCTGTGCCTTTGTTTGTGGGCAGTGTTTCACTGTCTTTGATTGTTACAGGGGCTCCCAGCTAAGAGTTAGTCTTAAACTTCAGAGAAGACTCTGAACTTGTACTTTTCAGCAATACTGAAACTGTTAGGATTCTGGCTACTCTTAGCGACAGACTAAATGATTTTGTATAAAGGGACGTGCATGGATTGTTTGGGGGCCAGGGACAGAATTTTATGGTTTATATCCAGATGTTCCCCCAAAGTCTCATGTCTCATGCTCTCATAGGTGATGTTTTGGAAGAGGTGACTGATCACTGGGATGTGATAGTCCTAAGTAGATTAGTCCACTGATGTTTTTATAGCTAAAGGTGACATTGGAAGCTCAACCATGATTGGAGGAGGTGGGTCCTCCAATGGTATACTTCCTCTCTACTTCTTTGATCTATCTCTCTGTTTGTCTGTCTGTCTGTCTCTGTCTCTGTCTCTGTCTCTGTCTCTGTCTCTGTCTCTCTCTCTCTCTCTCTCTCTCTCTCTCTCTCTGCAAAAAGCACTGTCTATGAAAAGGACAGTCCATTGGAGCTCGTGGCCACTGTGGTCTCTTGCACGTGGTCCACTTCTGCCCAAACTCACCTTGCAGGGTCTGTTTCTTTTTCTACTTTTATTAAACATGGAGCCATGCTGCCATGTCATGTGTACTTGTCCTGACCAACACTTTGGTCAAGATAGAAAGAACTTCAAACCTACCTCTGGGAGACTGCAGCGCCACGAAGCCCAAGAGCACCACGCGCTGTTTCTCCTGTCATGCTGCCCCAACACGGAGCCAACAGATGATGGACTGCAATCTCTACAGATTGGGAGCCAAAATAAACCTTCCCCCAGATATCTGATACTGGATCAAATGTGACTATGACAAAATCCCTCCAAAAAAGCCATCCCAAAAGTTCCAAGCAACAACTTTTCCAGGGCAGTCACCGACCACCCTCACAGGAGTTCAGACAGGTTCATTATTGTATCGCTGTCCTACATGGAAAACTAGAAGGAAGATGTATCTTGAGTAGGCAAACCGACCAAAGGCCCAGATTTGGAGAGAAAACCCCACATGGCTGAGTTCACCATAGCTATTTAGTATAGTCAGAATTCAGATCCATGCCTTATCTGAGCCTTAAATCCATACTCAGAAGCACCAGGCTATACTACACGCTCAAAAATCCCAAAACCTTTATCAAGGGATACTCTGGAGTAAAAAAAAAGAGAGATGCAGAGGGTTGGGCCTCTTCCTGCCAAGAGCCGCTTCAGGCTCTTTTTGAGTTTCAAGATAAGCTATGAACCTTGCAGCAATGAATCCAAGGAAGCAGGAAGGGTGGCAGAGGCTTTGGTGAGGCCTGGCCAAAGATCGAGTCAGCACTAAAGAGTGGCAGTAGGTGGTGCCTGGCAGTGGCATATGGGAAAAGACTCGGCCCAAATGCTGCTGTCTGCTCTGATGTTTTGTTGCTCAAGGGTTCCTAAGTCCGTCCATAGGCCTTGCACAAGTAACCCTTGCCGCCTTGCCTTCTATGCAAGCAATTAGAAATGTCCTTGTGTCTCCTTTAATTGTTCCTGTCCAAGTACAGAAGCCCTGTGCTTCCAGGCATCCACTCTGCAACACTGCTGACAATACTTTTTATCTCTGCTTAATTAAGAGAGATTCCCTTGCCCACTGTGAGATAACATAACTTAGGAGCTAAGTCCTTTAGCCCGGCACAAGGGGAGACACCACCAGGCTGTCGTCCGGCTGCACCTACTGACTAAGTCTCCAGTCAAGGCTTTCTTTAAAGCACTGTTCTGGCTCCCGTAACTGATGACCTTCTCTAAGTCTGAACCACAGATAACCGCACTGAAAACCCTGCTGTGACTAAACTCGTGGTCCTTCACCCTACTTCTTGTCAGGGTCCCTGTTCTTCCTGACCTTCCTCACGCAGGCACCATCTTCCCCACCTAGCAGATCAGAACCTCTCCTGGGAGGGGCCCAAGCACTGAGGGTCACCCTTAAATGCAGGACATGATAGAGACCAACTCATTCCCACACCAGGTGGCCACCCGCCTCCATGGCCTTTTCCAAGTATTAATTCTCCCACTTTTAACTTCATCCACAGTCTAAACCCAAGGCAACCTTCCAAAGCCAAAACCGGCCTTCAGTCAGCCACTCCCCACCCCGTGGCGTGCAGTCACACACCCCTCGGCATCAGCGGGGGGCACGTGGGAAACAGCCTGCTGCCATTCGCATGCACAGTGGACCATGAGTCGCTGCTTCAGCCGCAGGCGCCGTACCTGGAACTCAGAATAGGAAAGTCCGAGTATGATTGCTTTTCCTAAGAGCACCCAGCTCATCTCCCTGTACCACACTCAGGGTACCAATGAGCCTTCCTCAAGGCAGCCTAGAAGAAAGGAAGCGACACAGGCATTTAATTTGATTCATTAAGCAGCAGCTGCTAACTGGAAATAACCAAAGCACACTGCCCTTCGTCATTTCTCAGTAATCCACACAAATTATCCTTTTTACACATTAAGGTAAGACTATTACAGAATGTGCAAAATCAGAAAACGGGTTCTAAAAGATATGAAAAGTTCTACTTTGTCCAGTTATGGGATTCACAGTTATCCGCATAATAAATCAGAGACAAACACTTTCTCTTGCAAAAGCAAAGTAATTTACAAGAGTCTAAACTCCCTCTTATTTAGTCAAGTTAGATCCTTACCTGCAGAATCTAAAATTCCAACCACATAATCTTTCAAATCACAACTGGTAACAGGTCCTAAAATACACACTGCAATCTGTCCCTTAAACATAATAGCAAAGAAAAACAGTAATAACCCAAAAGTGATTGACATCAGAAAAGTACAGAAATGTACCAACTTCTGCTCTGCACTAATTACAAACCGCAGTCTTCTGGCTGAAATCCTCGCAGTCCCCCATTCCTTTTCCATCATCTATATTTTCCAAGTGTCTCTTTGATTCAAGCTAGACCTGCAGCGAGAGGGATCTTACACACAAAAATGCCTTTTTACCTGGCATTTAAGACCTGGCTCTCAGACTCCCCACTTAGTGTGGAGTTGGGAAAGAGAGGGGTGGGGAGAGAGCGGGAGGGAGGGACAGAGAGAGAGAGAGAGAGAGAGAGAGAGAGAGAGAGAGAGAGAGAGAGAGAGAGAGAGAGAGA
>NW_004524619.1:15239016-15244843 GCF_000260255.1 Octodon degus | reverse complement strand
GAGACAGAGAGACAGAGACACACACACAGAGACAGACACAGATGGATGGACAGAAAGACAGATAGAGACAGACCATAAAAAAATGAAGATTTGATAGAAAATGAAGATTTGGTGTCTAGGAACTGCATTTACTAAGAAAAAGTAAAAGACCACCTGAGTGAACGTTGTATGCCCAGCATACACTATTGTATGTGTTTCTATCTGGCATTTTGTTATATAAAATGCTCTGGAGTTAAAGACTTCCAAGAAATACTTTGAAGCCTTCCAGGAAGTATAGGAAATAATGAAAAAATAATCACATAATGCCAGGCTCTGCCAGCTACTTCGTATGTACTGCTACGGCTTGTGTCTAGATGCCCTCCCTAGCCCCACCTGTTCTGAGATGCCTGGATCTAGGGCGTGTGATGCTCAGACTAAGGGTGTGTGGTTACTCCATTAATCCACTGATTGGCTGGGCAAATTCTGGGTGAGGATAATGGGAAGCCTCCCCCGAGCGGGTGGCAGCGCTGACTGCCCGAAGGGCACGTGGTCTGCATAGAACGCAAGGGGCAGTAAGAGGGTGGTGTCCTTTCCAGTGCCTTCTGCGTACCATGAACCACTTCTCAGTGATGCTGGCTTGGAACCAGGTGATTAGGGGCTGAAACTTCTACAAGCTGTGAGCCGAAATAAACCTTTCCTCCTCTAAATGTGGGTGCTGGGCACTCTGTCTCAGCAACAGAACAGTAAGGAAGACATGCACCCTACTGAATGCTCTGTGGAATCGCATGGACCAGCACCATCACAAGTGAGAAAACCTCAAGTCTAAGAACTTTGTCAGCTTGTCACCAACGACACCTAACCAGGCAGTATGCTGGGACCAGGGCTGATATCAACAGATTCATTTGCTTGCTTACTAAAACACACAGCAAGGGGCTGGGGCGATAGCTCAGTGCAACAAGTGCTTGCCTGGCAAGTGCAAGGTCCCGAGTTCAATCCCTGGTACCAAAAAAAAAAAAAAAAAAAAAAAAAAAGAAAGAAAGAAAAGAAACATGTAACAATTCTATGTTCCAATCCCATACTCTTAACCCAGAAATTCTAACAATCCTTAGGGAAGAAATATACCCAGTATCTCCAGCACAAAACAGAAAAGGGAGTGACAGAGTGCAGGGTGAGTGGGTGGGTGGGGTCCTAATGCACGCTTGTGGGTACACTTGTAAGACACTGCTTCCGGGTAACAGGAGGGTTGCAGGAGCTTCAGTGGCTTCCGATTCTAGCCTTCCATGTCACACGCACTGGGGAAAGGTACTCCTGGATCTTCTATATTCATCCAGGCCATGTACAGCTCCTACTACTCCATCAGAATTCAGATTCACAGTGAAGCTGCAGGAGGAACGGCAGCCCAGTATTCTCCATTACCTGATGATGTACCCAAGGCAGCATCAGCACCTGTCATTTACAACCTCCGGGGAAGCAAAAGAAGATGGACTGGTCCTGGAAGGCCAAATATTCACCCTTCTGTGGTAGTTTTTACTTCTTAGTTTACATTTTATGTGATATACAATTTACATAGGATTTTAGTATAGGGACAGAAACACATTACTGATAAAAAGAAGTACACATGTGTTGTTTTGGATACACAGTCCAGTTTCCTTACTGGTAAGACAAGCAATCAGCAAAGACCTCTTCTGGACCCCTACTACACTCAGGATGGGCGAGCTGGCTGGCTGCTCAGTGGGTGCTGGGCCTCTTGCACTGTGCTGCAATCCCAGCCTCCAATTCTTTATTCTGCACCTGGATCTCTCAAAGCCTCTAAGTGGCTTGAGCTGAGCTTCAACTCTTAGCCCTTCTGTCTCAGCATCCCAGAGAGCTGGAGTTATCTCAACCCTGAGTATCCTCAATAGCCATCATTTTGCAACCCTGCCACTCACTAGAGAGAAAGCGCCTCCGCACTGCAGTGCAGTCTCCACAAAAGGCGTTTGACTTCTAGCTGATTCTGGGCGCAAACAACGGCTGACCAGTGCAAATCTGTGGGGCCACCTCATTACGAGTCCACACTGACACCAAATCCTATTTTCCCTCTGCAAACTCAATTCACATCAATAGCCCCATATATCACTGGCTACTGCTGTTGGCTGCATGATTTTGAAACATAAAAATTTCTTTGAAAGATTACTGCCAACGCATAATAGGCAAACTGCAGTCTCAATTGCCTTCACACATGCCTGAAGAAGGGGGGCTCCCGAGCCCCACAGCCGTCGCTATCAGCCGTTCACGAGCCCCGGAACGTCCTCCTCCCTTGTTCCTGGAGCAAAAACAAAAACATCAAATGCACCAGCATTCGACAGTCCTCTCATGCTCCTGCTCGGTGCTGGTTCCTGGGTCTTGCAGTTTGCTGAGCTGTAGATTCAAACTACCACAAAATTACATAACAGTGGCCGGATGCAGCCACTTTTCATCAGGCGGATGTCGGCATGCAGGGAGGACCCACCGCGTGGCAATATTTATGAAGATGTGTTCATCAGCACCTTGTAAAAAAGTGATCACTCATGAGTACTCATATTTAAGGGGTGAGATATATTCTAACAAAAGGAAACTTCCTAAGGGGTCAAAGCAGCTCGTTTCTTCAGCGACCACCAGCAAGCGCGCTCGCTGGCCAACTACAAACTTGTGGTTCCATTCACTGCACCATTTAGCTGACTCAGGACTTCCTCAGAATTCACTTTGACTGCCTTGATGTTTTCCAGAAAACACTTTCTATAGGGGTGCAGAACTGTGCTGGGGAGAAGCCTGGGACCTTGCACATGCTAGGCGAGCACTCTACCATGCACCTAAAGGTACTCACAGGTGGAAGAAAAACATTCATCAAGCCACGCTGTATGTAATATACAACCCACAGGGAATGTAGTAAGAAGATAAAATAACACAGCACCTGCTGGCAACTGCGAGGTCTGGAGTTCGATTCCCAGCACACCCCAACACACACACACAAAAGGTAAAATAAAGTAGGTCCCCTGTGAATCTGTGTCCATTTTTGAAATGAAAGATCATGAAGGCCGGCCAAATAACTCCATGGATTAAAGCGCCTGCAAGCAGGCACAGGGGACGGGGATTCGATCCCTGGGTCTGTCATGCCAGCCCCACCCACGGGGTGCGCTGAGATGGCAGTTCAGACTCGCTCTTGGGAGGCTGTAAATAGGTGGAGCACAATGAGTCCAATCCAGTAGTGAGACCCCCGAACACCCTGTAGACCCTTCCCTAAAAAATGCAAAAAAAAAAAAAAAAAGGCCAGGGAGACACTGCAGGCTCTGCTGACAGCTGGGTTTCTCAACAGCTGCAGCGGTGCCACTTTGGAGCAAATAACCCTCCCCTGTGGGGGCCGGCCTGCGTGCTCCGCACCCTGGCCGCTTCTGCCTAACAAGTGCCGGCAACACCGCTCCCCACTCTGACAATCGAGAATGCTGCAGCATGTGGCCTAGTGTGCTGTTCCGGGGGGCGAAACCTGGCTCGGAACCACCGGGCTACTGGCTGCACACCCAGCAGCAGGCGCAAAGCTGGTACACGACTCCCAGCGCAGGAAGCCCACCATACACAAAGGCACTGGTGAGCGTCTCTGCAAGTCCTCATGAAGTCAAACTTGCCTACCAGCCAGAGAGGGGCATTCCAAGTCCGCTGGTGGTCAGACGTGCTCTTCACAACACGAATGCTGCCTCTAGTATTGAGGCAAGTCGATAACCGTGTGGAGGGGAAGAGCTGCAAATCCTACCAGGAATTCTTCACATTCATGATAGGAAGGTTCAGTTGTATGGGCAGCATTTTTAATTTGACCCATTGTTAAGAAAATATTTAAAGAAATATTTTCAGAGCCACATTAATGTAAGCTGGATATGCTGTGACAGTTTAACAGAAATGAAGAAAGATGTTTTCCCCTAAACAACCACTGCTACACTTGCACAAATCAATACTAAAACAGAATTTTTATTGAATAGTTTAAAACACCAGCTTTCCAAAGCCTCAATTGCCATCTGCAATTATAATCAGGCCTAATTTAGAATACCCCACCATGTTGTACTCTTAATTAAAGATGGCACATCCTTACAAGGAATGCAGTGAGAATTCACAATTCAAATATTAGCAGGACACACACACACACACACACACACACACACACATTCTTAAGGTTTAAATCTAGGCCTTGGTGACTTAACTATTCTACCAGTTTCTTAATGGATATAATTTCAGCACAAACTTTATTTTCATATTTTAAATTACAAAGGCATGTGGATTATATTAAGACAATTTGCTGGAAATACTCTTTGACACAGCACACGGCCAGACCTGCATTTGACCCACTGTTATCTTCTCTCCGCAGAAAAGCCACACTACTTCAGCGTGGTATTTCCACTAATGCAAAGATAGTTTTTCTACCGCACTAAATAATCAGATTTAACAAGTACCACTTAGCTTCTTTGTAAGCATAATAATTATTTAGAATAATGTGTTCCGGCACATTTATAATTCAGCATAATTTTTGTATTATAATTTTTAATACGGTCTCCAGCACTACCAGGCCTCCACCCACAACACATTAATGCAGACATTATCTGAAAAACACCACACAAACTCCCTCTGTCAGTCAAAGCTATTTAAACTATGACAAATGCAAAGACGACACACGAGGGGGGGAAGCAAGAGCCGTCCGGGCGCATCTGTAGCTTACAGAACTGGGGGGAAGTATTTTTATACCTATCCAGTGTTGGATGATTCCTGGTAGAAATCTTAACTTTTTCCAAAATGCTTCAGTTAGATTCGGGTGCCCCCGCTGAAGCAGAGCCTCTAGCAAGGCAAGCCAGAGGGGGTGCAGGGCTGTACTTAGACAGTAAGTTTGCTCCCTGCCAGCCTGTAAAATTAAGCCTTTCTCAGTTGGACAATTAGCTTTATACAGCTAATCAGGGAGAAAGAAATGAAGGCCATCTGGTACTTGGAAGAGTTTTATCTGATTAACACCATCTTCCTGAAAGGAAACTTCCTATGCATAAGAAAGCAAGAAAAAGCAAAAATGGAGCAACCTCCTCAAATCCCTCATTCACCCTAAGAACCCGACAGGCAGGACAAGCTCTGACCATCCGCCCAGAAGCTATGCAGAACAGTAATGAAGAGCCAGCAACCTGGCCGCACCCTCACCCAACCCCTAACTTATTATTAAGTGAGCCTTTGGCAAATAATTTGGCCTCTCCATCACAGGCTGGGTGAGTGGCTTCTACTCTGGTCCTTGACCAGGGGCCACTGTGCTTCCCAACCTAGTCCCTTGGACAGGACCATGTGACCTGGCAATTTAACTTGGACAGTGAATGTAAAAATACAGGGGTGCTCCTCCAACACCAAGGGCAGGGATGTAGCTACATGGCCCTTCTGACATGAACCAGGACTGGACACGTAGCCCTTCCACAGGTCTCCCACTGTCCTTTCTCCATCCCTTCCCTACCCTTCGAATTTATCCCCACTCACTGAGCCAAGCACTGTCCATCCTCCACCCTCAACAGCAAGAATCCAGCCACTCACATTGGTGTTGTGCAAACCTCCTTGGTTCGATGGAGCAGCACACCCACAGCTGCAGCTTCTCGGCTCCACAGTAGGCTAACAGGAAGCGCTGACCCACGAAGGGCAGCAGAGCGCAGAGCCACGGGGCTGCCGTGTAAAGTCAGGCCCTGGATGGTTGTGCGTAGATGTCCCCCCAAAGCTTCATGCAGCCATGGAGTGGGCTTCTAGAGTTCACAACTAATGCATGATGCAATGCTGGGATTTTGGAGGTCAGTACTTCAGCTGCAGTAGGGCGGGTACCCGCATACAA
>NW_004524619.1:15215968-15238246 GCF_000260255.1 Octodon degus | reverse complement strand
CTGAATAGAATTGAAGGTATCAGTGTCAGTGTAAACGTGTGGCTTTTAATACATGAAACTACAGAAATAAAGAGGTATAAATGTGTGCAAAGACACACGTGAGCAGGCAACACCCTAAGAGCTCTGAGCACACCTGACACCTAGCTCTGGGCTGCTTGGCCAAAAGCCCAGCGTTGGGTCTTGCAAAGTACAAGCTTGGATTGTGCTGTAGGAGGTAAGGAAGAGCTCAAACAATGAAGGGAACATAGGCACAGGGCCCCAGGAATGAGCTAGAAGGGATCCTCCTATCTAAATGTGGGGTGCTATGAACCTCAAATCACCAATGAAGTTATTATTTCTAAGTCCAAATGTACATAACACATTAATAAAATGAAAGCTGGAGTAATCTCGAGGTGTTAGGTCACAAAACACTTAGGACAGAGGGGGATAACAGAGCAACTTAACCACACAGAAGCTGGGCGGACGCCGCCTTTATCTGGGGACAAGAGGTGAAATCTCCAGCAGCAAGTTAAAATCGTGGGCTACTGGAGGGAGGCAGCGAAGTAACACTTCTGAGACATCTTGATCCTGGCGTATGGCTGGGACTTAACCATGAGGAGACCACGGAAAAAACCAAAGTAAGGGACAATCTACAAAGTAACCATTGTGTGACTCAGAAAGTGTCAAGGTCATAGAAGCCAAGAAAAGCTGAGAAACTTCTGAGCTGAGAAAGTCTCACAGGGGACACGAGAAGATAAATCATTTCTCTGGTTCCTGGGACAAGCAGAACAGGGAGAATTTGGTAGTTGTGTTGCATCAGTTAATTATTCCTTGATATTGATGGATACATTAGCGGAAAGTCTTTGTTTGTAGAAAATACACATTTAATGTCCAGAGAGAATAGAGCAGCGGTTGGCAATGGATCCAAGAGAGTCAGGGCAAGATAAGGTCTTCTATGCACTGATGCCTGCGGTCCCACCTGCCTCTGTAACCTGCAATGGGATGGTTTGCTTAGAAGGGCGAGTCCTTCCAGCAGGTAGGAAGTGAAAGGTCACTGAGCAAGAAAAGGATACTCTAGCTGAGAAAAGAGATAAGCTGCCACGTAAGAAGCCAAGGAGAAAAATATGATCACGTTATGCTTTTTTATAACAAAACAGAACCCGCATCTGCGCAGTGCTTTCTGAATGCAAAGCAATCACCTAAATGTCTTCTGTACCGTAAATCATTTATTCCTCAGTTCAGACTTAAGAGGTATCATCAAAGTAGAATCATTATTTCATTCAATGTGGAGGTATGGAAACAGAAACAAGTTCAGCCACAGGCTGGCTAGCAGAGCAGAGCTGGACACGCTGCCTGGCTCCAGCGTCTGCACACAATGACCACCCGTCAAGTATACTGCACTGCACAAACTGCAAAGCACTTGCAGCAAGACGGGGCCAGGCCCACTGGGACGCTGAGCCCCAAAGGCTGCAGCCAGTCAGTGAGTGGCTACGAGGCAAAGAGCTGAGAGGCAGAGCCAGCCAGAAGAGCTAGTGTTTTTCTTTATATAACAGAAAAGTGTTTCTAGGGCTGGGGAGATAGCTTGTGATCTAAGTACCTGCCTTGCAAGTGCAAGGACCGGGTTTCAATTCCTGGTACCACATGCTGTGCCAGCCCCGCGCTGAGCTGGCCACTGAAACCAGATGTAGTGGCACATATCTATAATCCCAGTGCTGGGGAGGCTGAGACAGGAGGATCACTAGGCACCTAAGCTGCATAGCGAGACCCTGTAACAAATAAATATAAATAAGTAAAACATTAAAATAACAATACTAATAATTTTTTTGAAAAGGAAAGTGCTTCCGAGAGCAGGGAGACTATGGAGAGGGCTGTCGCCGTGTTCTGACCCAGAGACGGTGGCCAAGTCAGTAGCGATACAGAGGAAGCAATGTGACCAGAGACCCTGCCTTCCTGGGAAGCTGGGATCTGGGCAGTTCCTCTGGAAAGCATGCCCTGAGACCCTTCGAAGTGCAACCGTAATCCCACCCAAATGCCCAGGAAGGGACTCAATACAAAGCAGCCATCGTTTTCAGTCCTGGTCACCTCACGACCCTGGCCCCCAAAAGCACAACCAGGCCAGATGTAGAAGCGCACATCTGTACTCCCAGCTGCTCAGGAGGCCGTGGTAGGGGGTTAGAGCTCAGGGCCAGCCTAAGCAACTTCCCGAGATCCTGTTTCAAAACAAACAAAAAATCAGAAAGGGGCTGGGAATACAGCTCAGTGGTACATGTCCTCAGCATACCCAATCCCACCCCACCCCCTTTCAATCCCAGTACAAATAAAAAAAAAAGCATAGCCCGCATGTCCGTTTTCTATTGCTGTGACAAATTAAATGAAGAAAATCAAACAAATTAAGGGGGAAAAGGTTTCTCCTGGCTTCCTCGGCTTCGGTCCATGGGGGCTTGGTCCATGGCAGATGACAGGCAATGGGAGACCGGCTCCTCCACTCACAGTCACCAGGAAAACCACATGCCACAGGAAGAGGCTGGGGTCCCCACATAGCCAACAGCCCCCCATGAACTCACTCCCCTCCCTGGGCCACTTCTTAAGGGTCCACCAAGCCCAGCATTTAGCGCCCAAACAACAGCAAACCGTACAGGGAGCACAGGTCCCCTCCTCCACCACCATGCCTTCCCCAGCCCGATAATGGCTCATGTGCTGATGAGGCGTCACTGTACTCAATTTATGGAACTCTTTCCCTCGGCAACAAACAGTGCCCGGTTCACTGTGATTTCCTAGTTTCCCTTCGTACAAGGAGAATTTCTCTCCTGCAGATTAAGTCGTCTGCTATCCCCGGATCTCATCAAACATTGTACCTGGCACAGTAATTGGGACCGATTTAAATAGATCATTTAACCTTGTGAGGATGTTCATTTGACTCAACACATCTTCCCAATCTAAGAAACTTGCAAATTCCGTTCACCTCAGCATGTCTGTCTTTAATTGTGACAGCAGCGCAGAGAAATTCATTTTCAAAGGGCTGACTGAGCCACAAGGGAATATTAATACCTAAATATTGAAGCAATCCTGATGCTTTGCTTAAAGGGAAGCTAACTCCGCTAGATGAAAAGACTCCAAAATGTCTCTGGTCTATGCCTTTAAAAGAAAAAAAAATGTTTTTAGCATATTTTTAATCTCTGCATTAAGTCAGAAAGTAAAAAAGCAGTTTATTCTTTTAAAAACAGCAAAAGCCTTTGCTCGTTACTGCCTGCAGCTGCCTCTGCCAGGGCTCTGTGGAGGCTTCCGAGCGGCTCGGCTGAAGAGCGTGACTCCCCTCGGGTCTGAGCAGAGTGCAGGAGCGCCCTGCTGCTCCGGGACAAGCCGGCCGAGCCCCTCTGCAGCTGCGCAGAACGCACTTGGCGTCTGTCCCTGGTGAGCGGGCGGGCGGCCAGGGCGGAGAAGGCGGAGCCGGCCTGATGGGGGCCGCCCCTGGCTACCGCGAAGGCCTTCACCACATGATCACAAGATGCCATCTCCCCCGGCCCCAGAGAGAGAGAAGTAACTTCGTAAGGCGGACAGTTCAGAACCCGGGGGAGAGCAAGGCCCCCCATCCGGACCCCACCCGAGGCCGTCAAAACCTCCCCTGGCACTCGGGCCTTTCCATTGATTCTCCTGCCGTGAAGGGCTAGAACTGCTTTCTGCCGATTCCAAGAACTCTGCCGTGTCCACTGGGAACACACTAACGCAGCTCTAATGCGCAGGAGATGGGGGGCGGCGGGGCAAAATATGCAGGCGAACGCGGGCGCAGCAAGCCTCCGCAGGTGCGCGGGGTAGCAGGCCATTCGTGCCCCTCCGTGTCCTCCGCTCACCATGGCATGCTAAGTGGGAAGAGCTCAGGCTCCCTGCCTGGGCCTGAGCTGAGAAAGTGTGCCCGCCTTGCACCCGGGCAAAGGCCGCCGAGGAAGCAGTGCCCCAACCGGGCCAAGCTGTCAGCCCAGCAACCGGTACACACGCACTGCCTACTCCAAGGCGCCGGCCAACCAAGCCCCTCCAGTGGGCACCTTCTCGCCTGCACAGAGCATGGCAGACGTTAGCAAAATCTCTACTCCAGGGGCAACAAACGCCCACCTGTGTGCTTTTTATATGGTCCTCCTTCAAGTAAAATATATTTCTACGTTAAAATGGTTTGGGGGGAAAAAAATCCAAGGAAGTAGAGCACTTCATGACATTGGGAAGATACGGAAAACACGAACCTCAGTGTCCACAAAGCAAGCGACCTCAGAAGCCAGCCAGGCCCATTCAGAGCTGTGGGCTCTGAGTTTCTGGCACTGCCAGCCAGTGAGGGGGGACAGTGAGACCGACAGTTCACAAAGCCAAAGGAAAAAAAACCAGTCTCCCATCTCAAACTTTACAGCAGAAGTTTGTGAATCCCCCCTTAGTCCACCCACACATTTCAGGAAAACTATAAATGAACTAGAGGCCCATTAGAAAAATGTGAGAAGGGAGCCAGGTGGAGTGACACACACTGGGGAATCTGAGCTAGGCAGAAGGCTGAGGCAGGAAGGTTTCTTGAGCTCAGGACCTCAAGGCCCAGCTGGACAAAGTAGAATGACATCATTTTAAAATAAAAGGGATGGGGGAGACAAAGATGTCATTATTTATGAAAACAAATGTAGACATGCTCTCTGCTTTATAAGTAGGCTCCTAGCTCAGAAACTCTACCAGAAAGACCTGCAAGATGGCACCAGCATGCACACAAAGCGGTGTGTGACTGTAACCCCAGCCCCTCAGGAGGATGCGCGGAGCAGCATGAGCTCAAGCCCAGCACGGACAGCTTAGCAAAAGCCAACCTGTGAAGAAAAATTTTCAACAAGGTGTGGACGGAGCAGAGCTCAGTGCCAGGCCCTAGTCTGATTCCTAGTAATAGCGCTCCACCCTGGTACAACACGTGTAAGGCTGGACAACCCAGGTAAAGGTCAGGAAAAGAGCAGAAAAAACAAGAGAAAAAAGGATGGGAGGGGGACCACTGGCCTCCACTTGACCCACACTGTGAGCTCCCGAAGACTGGGGCCCATTCTGCAGAGGAGTAAACTGAATCTCCCACATTAGGAAACCACTCAGGGTGTCAGAGCGGGAGTGGTGGTTTACTCCGCTCAATCCTACACTTTTAAATTTTATCAGATGACTGAAAAAGCGAGAATGAGGCAGTGAAGAAATAAAGAACATGGGAAAGGGAGTCCCACCTTCAACAGACCTGTCTGAGTTCTTAAATGCCACGACTACGGTGTTAAGCTCGAAGCCATTCCAGCTCCTGCACTCCTGAGTAGCTAGAGCCACCAAGACAAACACAGAGCCTCCCTCCCTCCGCTCTGCAGACTGCTGACCACTGCCCAGAGCCGCTGTCCAGTGGGTATTCTCCAGCTCGCCTCCCAGGCCATTTTTCACACCCATGTAACCCGAGAGACAGGTACCACACAGCCACCAATGACTTGGGTCTTCCAAAGTCTCTTCAGTCAGTAGTAGGCCAGCAGCAGACTGTACAGCCATTACTCTGACTATGCCTAATAGCAAACACGCCCGGCACTTACAGTGTGCCAGGCACCCGTCCACAGCTGCACGCGTACGCTGCGCTGAACGGCTCATTCTCCTGTCCCTGCAGGGCCGGCGCCATAATTACTTTCCTGTTATAGGTTAGGAAACCGAGCCACGCAGAGAGAGTGCTCGCTGAGGTCCCACAGCGGAGCGGGGCTCAGCACCCAGCAGTACGGCCTCCAGGCTCCCCCAGCTGCCAAGCGCATGGTCCCTCCTGGAGAAGCACAGGTACGAGCCTTCCTGTGTGAGAATCAGGGTAAGGTGTGTCCACACTAATGACAGAGGTGCAGCCTTTCATTGTTAGTAAGAAAAAGGCTGGGAAGAATCTCCTACACGAATTGATAAGAAATAAATCACTGTTGTATAAGCCAGGCATGGCAGCACAGGCCTATGACCCCAGCACCTAGGAGGCTGAGGCAGGAGGCTTGCCCTGGGAGCCTGAGCTACACAGAGAATTCAAAGCTGGTCTGAGCTACGCGTTAAGACCCTGTCTCAAAAAAAGAAATGAAAAAAGAAAACAAGTCAGTGTCATAAAATGCAAAGTTATTTCTTTTTTTTTTTTAAAGAAGAATGCTTAGAGATGTAAGGGGTTTCAGGTGGTTTGTTTTACCAGAGAACCAAAGGTCAGGCAGGAAGAGTTTACAGCTTTTGTTCCTTTCTAAGCACGGGAAGCTTTTGAGATTGCAGGGTACTTCAAATGCCCCTTTGCGGTAAAGGCAACATCCCGAGGAGGCGTAAGCGAGACGGGTCATCGGGTCATCATGTAGCTGCTGGTGATCCATCCCTAACCCTCTGGAGAAACCGAAGTCCTCGAGATCATGTTCGGCCTGGCCTGGCCCCAAACCACAGGAGAGAAAATCAAGTGCTCCTGCCACTCCCCCCTCGGGTCCCACAGATGTGACCGGTAGTGCTCCTCCGCCCCACCTGGTCCAGGGAGCGGCTTCCAGTATCGTCCTGGCAAACTCCAAAAGACCAGCAGCGCAGCAGCACGAGATGAAAAGACCTACGAGCGAGCCCTTCCAGCACTGAGGGCCAACGCCGCCGCAGCAGCAGCAGCGACAGCCTGCCTTAAGGCCAACAGTTCATGAGGTTTGGAAGCGGGCCGAGCCCTCCCCCTGCCTGCTGCCTAGGCCCTAGGCAGCTTCAATTGCCTTGAACAATAAAGAGGGCAATAAAGAATTTATTATCTCCCACAAATTGCAGTCAGAAGGAAGGGCAGGTTTCAGAGCCAGCTGATTCGGCAGCTTAAGGACCTCAGCAAGCATCCAGGTGCTCTCCTCCCTTCGAGAGGACCCTCCAACTTCCGCTTCAGGCCCTCCCTGAGGCTGCCAGCCAGCCCGCATAAATCCTAGCCTAGGCTCCTAGCCTCCTAGCCTCCTGGCCCAGCCGCAGAGTCCTAAGGAAAGATAAGTGGGGGCCCGCGGGGCAGCTCGTCCTCCTATTGGACAGTCAGATCATGTGGTCAGGGCTGAGCCAATCACAAACCAGGAGCGCAATATAAACCAAGGAAACCCGGGCCGAGCTCAATCTGGCTCCTCCCCAGCCACAAGGCAGGAAGTATGAGGAAGGACAACCCCGACATGTGCAGCTGAGGGGTCACAGAGCATCCTCTACCCGCCTGACCTGCGCAAGATGCAGACCGCAGCAGGAGAAGCCTAGACCAGAGGCAATTATTTCAGCCTTGGTCCCTGGCAGAGTAACAACCGAATTCAGCAGTGAGACGTAGAAATCAGGGGTCTTTAGTAGATGCAGCTCCAGTGCTCCCTCTGCCACTGAAATCTCAGCCTACCCCTGCTCGGCAGCACCCGGCCGAGCCTGCTGGAGCTGGCCCTTGACAACGGAGGAGTACGGCAAACGCTGCTCTGCCAGCACCCCTGCTCCGCTCTGGCCTCGCCCCTGCGCTGCTGCGGCTTCCTCAGCCCCTCGCTCACGTCCAAGTCGGCAACCCCAGGATCAGCCGTCCCGGATTCCTGCTGGAGAAAGTGAACCCTCAAAAATGCTAAAAAGGTGCCTGCTGGAACCGCTGGCCTTGCACCTCCTCTCCGGGAATGTGCGTTCTAGGAGAAGCTGTCATTTTTCTAGCCACATCCGCCCGTCCTTGCCCAGACTTTCCTTGCAGGGGTGGGCCACGAGACTGTGAACCGCCTTACCGTGGGAAAGCAAGTCCTGCGACAGGAGCGCGGCGGAGAGATGAGGCGCACTCGCCAGCCGCCGCATTTGAGCGATCTGGCGAACATTTGGCTCCAGGCACTGCAGTTTTAACGAATCCCAAAGAACATAGTTTAATCTGGCTTCTAAAGTCCTGTGGCATTTTCTCAGGACAGTATTCCTAAGTATTTAGAGTATGTCCATGTAGACAGAGGATTTGCATCAAATCAAACGCGGAGGGACAGCTGCTTAACCGCCAGCTCTTATTCTGCAGCAGGCCATGCACTACACTTCCGTGTTGCCGCTGCACAGTGGGAGACAGACAGACACAGCGCCAGTTCTAGACTTGTGCTACCAGTTATGTCAAGCTGATGTGCAGAGCGCCACTCGGAGGTTCCGACGTGGGCACCTGTCACTTGCACACACTCGGGGATCCCTGCCTCTTCTCTTGGCACAGACCCCTCTTGCCTAACAGACGCCATTCCATGAGGGTGGGGCACGGGCAGGCCCTCACATAAATGGGGGCGTCATCTGAGGTCCAGCCACAGGGGCCTCGAGTCAGGTTTTGACATTTAGGAGTGAGGCAGGGTGGGGAGCAGCACAATGGAGTAGGTCTTTCCTTAGAAACCAGGACCTATGTATCAAGTCTGAGGCTGCGGGGGCACGAGGTGGCTGTATTTCAACAATAGCACAGAGCACTGAGAAATCAGTGGAAAACAAAAAGCAAGGATGCATGGATGAAGGACCTAGCCTCTGAGCCAATGACGTCAGGCATGACCGCCCAATCAGCTCTTCTATTTGCTCAACTATTTTGTGTCAATTTCCCTCACCTCTGTGTAGGTCTGCCTTAATTTTCTCATTGCCAAGACAAAATACTCGACACCCAAAGTCACAGAGGAAAGATTTATTGGCCCATAGTGTGTCCACAGTCTCGTGGCTCCTCCAAGGCAGGGTTGCCGGGCACAGCGGATGGCAGAGGTGACAGTTCCTGGCAGGCAGAAGGCAGCAAGCAGCAAGCACCTAGCGAGGACACAGCCCTCTTTCTGTCCCTTATATTCCATCCGGGCTACACACCCGAGGACAGGAAGCACTCACGCCCAGACTCATTCCCCGTCTCCCCATTGGTACACACAGATTTATGCCAAACCAATCTGGACTAATTTAGTAACCATCCACCCTTAGCCCCAGCATCACACACTTAAACCCAGCGCCACATTCTGGAGCCAGCCACCTCTGAGAAGCCCCACCTCTGACCACATGAGGCTTTAGGGGAACATCTAGACGCAGCCATAACACCCTCTATTGAGAATATTTTTTTAAAAAATCCCTTTCTTAAAATTAAGAATATACAACTAATAGAAAACAAAGGCATCTCAGACATGGAGCTTAGGGATATACACCTCCATGCAAGACAATCTTAAAAGGACCAGCGAGACAGCTCAGAAGACTAAGTGCCTACTTTGGCAAGCATAGAGACCAGGGTTCATTCCCAGTGCCCCATGCTGCGCCAGCCCCGCCCCTGGGGTGCACTAAGCCAGCAAATGAGTCCAGGTGTGGGTCACACCTATAATCCCAGCGCTGGGGAGGCTGAAAATAGGAGGATCACTAGTAAGACCCTATACCAAATACATAAGAAAAAAAATTTTTTTGAAGAAAGACCTCAATTCAAAGCCCAAGGATTGATAAAAGACAGGTTTTCATTGAAGGCCAGCCTCAGTTCACTGGGTCCTCCAGCTGTCACTCGTTCGTAACCCACACGGGCACATCTGGTTAAGGCCGGTGTGGAGATGAGTGGGAGTAACAGGGGTCCAAACTCAAAAGGCTGAAACAATAAGAAGCAAATCCAAAGGCAGCCTCAGTGAACATCACCTCTGTTTGCCTTTATAGCTTTGCTGAGATATCCCTGACACAGGAAACGGACACACATGTAAGTTTAGAACACGATTTGATACATCTAGCTAGTGACAGTGTCAGCACAATCAAGTTAGTTTATCCCTCCAGGGCCTCCTGGGGGTGGTGGGAGGAAGCAAGATCTACCCTGTAGCCAAGTTCAAGGATACAATGTTGCAAAGAGCTATCCTCACACTAGGCCTTAGCTCCCTGCAATGAGGGGTCTTGAACTCCGGGTCTTACCCTCTGACCAACACCTTAGCTCCTCCCAACTCCCGGCACCTAGCGAGTACCATTCTACTCAGAGTTCAACTTCTTCAAAGCTCTGACATCTAAATGAGATTATGTATTATTTTATATTCCTCTGATCTACTGCACTTAGAATAAAACCTCATCATTCCTTAAATCACAACCTACGAAATCCTCTTCCCTGGAGTTGGGGCCATTATAAATGCCAAAGGAGAAGGGGTGGTAAAGAGGTGATTGACATTCCTACTCAGCGGGCTTTTACTTCCTGCAGAGGGAATTTGCCCTGAGTGGGCCTGGCCTAACATCTGAGCCTGAAAAGTGCCTGGGAACAGTCGAAACCCTCTTGCTGGCCTTCAAGAAGTGATGTCCATAGTCAAGACAGCCGCGCCCCTGGCAACAGGGAGCAAGCTAAGGATTGAGACTTCAGACCTGCAACCACAGAACACTGAATTCTGCCAATACCCAGCAGGCCCGGGAGAGGAACCTCAGCCTCAGATATGACCACAGCACTGGGGTCACCTTGACTTCCACCGGAGAGGGCGACCTTGCTCACTCCCACACTCATGATCCAAGGAAACAGAAAGACCATCAGTGTGTTGTTCTCAACCCGACTCATTTGTTCCAGGACAACAGAAAAACGAATGCACCAGATGGACAGAGTGTTGTCAACAACCAGAAAAACAGCGGAGACAGAGACAGGATCTCATGCTCTGCTGCAGATCCACGGCTATGAAAGGTTCCAGTTCTAGGACTTCTAGTTCTCAGACTTCAACTGTAGTCTGGTTAGAGTCCTCACTCACCCCTTCGCATAGCCTCAGCCTATATCATCAGATTTACCTCAACACTGAATGAGAAATATGTGTATGACAAAATCCTCTGCCACTGTCACAGGCCAGGCATGGGGCGCAGCAGAGGTGGGATTCGCACAAGGTCAGTAGTTAAAGTGAAGCAAGAAGGCTCTGTGGGCCCAGAGAAACCTGCTCTCCCCTCTCGGCTGCCTCCTCCCAGCTCTGCGTCTGTCACCATGAACCTCCACTGCGGACAACTCAAAGTTGCCCTGAGGACTAATCCAGGAATGCATGCCCAAGCACTCAGCGTGGTGCGGAGCAGCCAAGGGATTGTGCAAGGACCAGATTCTGCTCCTCCTCTCCTCCCCTGCCACAACCAATCTTCAGCGTGGACTTGAAAGAGCTGGTGGGGTTCTGGGAAAGTAAAACCACAACAAGGTAAGGAAAAGCAGTAGGATAACACAGTGGGCACAGACCTGGGTTCAAGTGCTCACTAACGTACCGCCTGACAGAGCCACTATTCCGTCTTCCTCAGACCTTGACTGCTAATCTAGTAAGTGGGGACGATGGCAAGACATTCCAGAGGGGCTAAGGGTTAAGAGGGGACACACGTGCAAGAGGAAGCCACTAAAACTACTATATATGTGGTGTTTCCTCTTTCCCGAACTGGGCTCTTGCAGTGCATTCAAGATCACTAAAGGATGGTCAATGCCTGAAGTATAAACCCCCCCACACACACAAAAAAACAAAAAATATATATATATAAAGTTCCAGCCCTCAATCCCTCAGAATGGGATGCGATTTGCAGATAAGGTTGTTCAAATGGCAATCCATAATGATGAGGTCATCCTGCAGGAGGAGGAGGAGGGTCCCCCACGTGACGGGTGTCCTTACAGCCCTGGCAGCAAGACACTGGGCCACGCTGACCACGTGAGGGCACACACCAGGAAGCGCACCCAAAGGGGAGGACAGAGGCAGGAGGGCCAACTCACTGAGCCACGGCACACTTGGGGCTGGCAACAAGGGCAGAAGCAAGGAAGAGAAAAGGAACAGAGTCGTGCCCACGGCCTCCGCGGGGGAGCCAATCTTGTCAGCACCTTGACTGTACCTTCGGGCCGCCAGACCGGAGCACCAGTGACAAGCTCGTGCCTGAAGCCGCCAGTGTGAAGTGCTGTGCTGCGTCATCCCAGGGCACACACAGACGCTGATTCTGGTCGGTGACAGTTTGATCAGCGTTTCCCACCCAGCTCTGGTTTGCAGCAAGGAGAGTATATGGCGGCAAAGCATGGCCCGGGGTTTCCCACACACCTACACACATCACATCACAGCACTCAGGGCAGACAGCAAACTCTAGTGAAATAACTAGAAAGTGATGAGCCCAGGGTATTCATCACTTCTTAAATATAATAACTGGAAGTTTACAGAGTTTTAAAATACTTTGTGTAATAACCAGCTCTCAAAATTCCTGCCCGCCTAACGATCCCTTCCCAGGAGCCAGTGTGAGTAGCGAC
This sequence comes from Octodon degus, assembly GCF_000260255.1. Taxonomy (NCBI): domain Eukaryota; kingdom Metazoa; phylum Chordata; class Mammalia; order Rodentia; family Octodontidae; genus Octodon; species Octodon degus. Next base: position 15,226,110 of record NW_004524619.1, on the reverse strand, counting down.
CCCGGGAAGGAGGGGACAAGCAGCAGGGGAGCGTGGAAAGCATAAATCCTCCGCCCTCATGGTCCGAAGTCCACCTGTCCCCGGGAGCGCAGTCTTCTACACCGAGCCCCTGGCCAGCGAGGGTCATCCCGCCTGTCGGGTGGTAATAGACAGTGTTCGGTTAATTAAGCAGGTTTTACTGCTGCTGAAACCCCGGGCCTATCTTCTCCCTGATCCCATAAAACATCCATGGCAGTTCAGTTCTTAACCAATATGGGAGTAATTTGAAATCAATTTCCACTCTCCTTGATGAACAATGGACTATATTTAGTGTGACCCGCAGGACATCAGAGGCCCCGCCGCAGCAAGGTGGCTTCTGGACCCCAGGGGCAGCGCAGCTGGATGAGCCGGTCCCACCCGGAGACGGCAGGCCTCCCTCCCCTCGGAGCCGGGATGTGCCGTCCCTCTGCCTTGGGTATCTGGACTTCTGAGCATAGGAGGAGGAGCGATCACCAGGCGCGTGATGAGCAACAACTGCCAACTCAGCACACTGGAGACCCACGCGAGCGCGGCAGGCGCAGCACCATGCTTCCGGCACATGCAGGCGACAAGCTCGGAGCACCCAAAACAGACGCCTCAACGCAGGCACAGGAGCCCAAAGTGCGTTGTGCACGCAGCTACTCGCAGCATGCGGAACCAGATGAGGTCACAGGGGCAAGTGGATTATCCCAGATAGGACACACTCCTGCTCTCCTGTCACAATTTTGCCCAATCTCAATTAAAAAAAAAACTGTATTTAGTACAGGATCTCACTGCATGGATCAGACTCGTAGTGATTCTCCTGTTTTCAGCCTCCCAAGTGCTAGGATTAGAGGCCCGCGCCACCATGCCCGTCTCCATGGCCTTCTCTGCGCCTCAGGGGTGGGGCGGCAAGGCACACAGGGGATCGAACCCCAACCGCTGGGTCTGCCTAAGCAGGAGCTTTAATCCACTGAGCTACCTGGAACTTTTCCTCAATGTGGACTTCTCAAAATAGGTGGCAAGCTACCCAAGTCCCACGGCCAGCAACACCCAAGCTCCCTTACCTTGATTTTCATTTCCTCCACATGCATCACCTTCCTCCACAAAAACACCAGCTCCACAACAGCAGGTATTCATTTATTGGCCTTCTCACTTCTTCCAGTATCTGATATGGGCACAGTGCTTAAGAGGCACTCTGGGTGGCCACACAGAGGAACTCTGGGAACTCTTACAGAAGAAATGTCACTGATCTTGGATCGCCAGAATCTTACCTAAATTACACTCAATGTTTGCTGAATAAACAAGGAAAGGAATATCAAGAACAATGATTTGAAGCCATAAATAACCTGACGTGAGATAGAGCACAGAAAATATTTTCCCCCCTTGCATTGCAGGAAGGCTGCGTGCGGCCCCCTAGGGCGGGTGTGTGAAGCACATGTGGTCTCCTTCTCATCCTCTTGCACAGGATGAGGATGCTGACCAGTGAGGACCACAGCTCCCTGCAGCTAAACGCCTAAACTTCTCACGTTGACATAGTGTATCAAGCATTACAACACAGCAAAAGCAAACATGCCAGGAGCTGAGCTTCTGGAAGTCTTTCTTCCCCAGCTGTGCCATGCACGAGCTGACGGGCTGAGGAAAGGGAGAGGGGTAGACTGAGAAGGCTTTCACCCGATTCCATCAGTGCAGCTCTTGATTTATCTATTCTATATGTTAAGATGTCAAGTAAGACACTGTTTGCAAAATAGGTTCCGCTGCTTAAGGAAATAGCCAACTCTTGAAAATACCCAACCTTCAACTTTTGCTTTAAGGCAGATAAAACCAAAAACACACCATGAAACATCACTAAGTACAAGGCTTCAGCCAGAGTTAAAACACATGCTAGAATCACTCAAAAAACACAATACACGTTTTATATAATAACGCGGCTCATGTTCTGTGTAATGCCTGCAGTTACCACCCACTGAGCTTGACTCAAACAAAAACTTCTCGCAAGTAACTGGGGATTAGCAGTCTGCCTCTGGCACCCGGCAGAGAGCACAAGATGAAGAGAAGACGCGCATAAGGGTCCAGCTCTAAGACTCCAGGAGTGAAGCGTCTGTCATCTCAGGCACATGAGGAGCACTTCAGCGGGACGGGATAAGGAATACAAGGCGTGTGAAAGCACTGCAGAAAGTCACAAATCAGCAAGGGTGTGCACTGTGCCCTTCGGGTTGTATTATTCTTTCAGTGTCTTACACTAGGGAGACAATATGATGTTTACGCACGCAGGTCTGATTTATTTCACTTAAGAGTACGGTCTCTGGTTGCATCTATTTACCTATAAAAGCCTCCAGTTTATCTTCTTTACAGCTGTGTTCAAAGGGACGAACAACTGGGATGAGGGAAAGGAGAAAAAGAAGGGAAAAATATACATCTGCACGTACACGGGACAGCTACGATAATTACACTGCCGATTTCTGCTGGTCTGTTGAAAGGAACGGGTTTTTTTTCGTTTTAGTTTTTTAAATCAATCTTTCTTTTTACCTATTTGCAAGCTTATATCTGGTAATCTGAACAACTAATTTGAAGACAACGATACACAATATAAGAACCATTGCTGAGTTCCTATCATTTTGTTTAAAGAAATTCTGTATCATTTACCTTGCTGTTTTCTTCTTCACTACTTTCTATTCCTTTAAAAAGAAAAAAAGGGGGGGAGTTTAACAACAACAATGCGGAGTGCTGAATCTGAGGCTGGACAGTATCCATTCTTAACTAGAATTTAGGGACACATAGCTAGTCAGTTATAGTTCTAACAGTCATGGGTTGAATAGTGTCCCCCAAACTTCCTGCTTCCTGGCTCCACGTTCTTAGGCCTCAGTGTCTTAGAATCTGAACTAATTTGTAAATAGGGTCGGTTAAAGAAGAACGGATTGCCGCGAGGTTATCAGGGAGAACCTCACGTAGTACAACTCACAACCTCCTGGGAAGGGCAAATCCGGACATGGACATGCACACATGGGAGAACGGCCCGCAAGCAGAGGGCAGACCACGAGGTGCATTTCTGGGAGGCCGACGTTGACCGGTGAACACCCGCAGCAAAGGAAGAGGCATGGAAAGCGGCTCTTCCCGCCCCTCAGCGGGAACCAGCCCCATCCAGCCTTCACCTCAGCCCTCTCCCTCCAGAGCTGTGCGCCCACAAATCTCTGTTGTTGAAACCAGCGTACTGCTGTATGGCAACAGCGGCCTCAGTGAAGCAACACAATGTACAGACTCACACCTCCCCCTTCTTGGTTGGACTTCGTACTGAAGTCCAGCACTGGCCTTGCGACCTTGGTGAACTTCAACCTAACCGAGGGTGCTGCGTTCACCGAGCAGGATTTATACCTCTTCAATCACCAAGCAGTAAGCCTCTAAGATGAGTCAAAGACAAGAAGGCGACAACATAAAATGACCAACCTCACATCCTAATCCACAGATGAGACAAGAAGTCTCCACAGGAACAGAAAACAGAGACACCCCCTGCACTTCCTCACGGGAGTGCGAGAAGCTGTTCTCAATGCTTCCACTCTCGCTGGCCCACGCCCTGCCTCCCATGATGAATAAAACACCCAAGGGGAAGTGCGGACCCCTGAATCAACATTTCTAGCCAGACAGAGAGCTGCCTAAGGGCTCCATGCATTCCTTGTTTTGCTCTACGCTATGCATTACATTGGCTCAAGGAGTCCACACGAGGGGAATCAAGATGGTGTTGGCAAAAAGGCTTTGTTTCATTTTAAGCTTGTTTCCACCGAGACTGGTCAACCCTGAACAGAAAGAGCAGAGCTTCGAAACAAGCATGTGCACAATTTCTATTCACTCCGTGCCAGTGGCTTCTTCCCACGGCCCATGTCCCTGGCTTGCTAAGCCAGATCTTGGGTGGGAAAGAAAACTACACTGGCACCAACCGCAGCCCTAAGTGGATTTTTCATGCTAGAATAATGTTTTGCTTCCTACTCCATGATAATGTCTCCAAACACTTGAAGAGGATAAATTTCATATTAGTAAAATGACTCTAATTACAACAAACACAACCACTTTATCCATTTTATATAAATATCAATGTTTATGGCAAAGCCAAACTGAACAAATGGCTCATACCAAAAAAAAAAAAAAACAAAACAAAAGCTGTCAAAGAAATGCAGGGGTCTTTGATGTCCTTTCAAATGATCCATTTCATAGTTGAAACTAAACATGACACATACAAACACATAGAATCCTAAAACAAATTTATGTACTAAGTTTAGAGCAACAATTTAATCCAAATTGTACATAGTTTAAAAAAAAAAAAAAAAGATTGAGTCAGACTCAACATGAAATTAGCTGGTTACCCTACGTTGGTCATCCTAAGCTAACAGCACAATCGAACTTAAGTTTCTCATTGTACCCCAGTGGTGGCAAACCCAGAAGACGCACGCGGGGCTGGGCTGTTTATACCACTGACAGCCCTAAAAGGTTCACCATCGGATTCACTTCAACAGGGTTCACAGCAAGGCCATGGTTTGCAGATGTCTTCCAGAGTTTGGGTGTTAGAGCCTTAATCCCTAATGGAAGGTACGTAGGCCATGTTCTTGGGAAGAGACTAAGGAGGGCGGGGAGTGTCCTTCACCTCCCCCTTCTCTTTGTTCTCCACTATGGGACACAGCGGTAATGACAAGCTCCCTGCCAGTCCTTAGACCTCAAGCTCCATGCCATGAGCCCATACATCTCTACTGGTTATAAATTACAGTTTCTGGTATTCTACCACAGCAGCCCGCAGTGGACTAAAACAGGTCCTAAGAGGATAAACCACATGAAAATCGTCCTTGAGAAAATTATTTGCTTTGCCACATCAAAACCTTGAGAAAATTATTTGCTTTTTGGAAACTGCGACTGTAAACTCGATTCACACAAATACCCTCTCTGTTCATCATCCTTTTTACCTGTGAAAAAATAAGCAATCGTAAACCAGAAACATGGGAGTGTAGGTTCCACCTCTCTTCTGCAACTAACTTACTGCGGTCATGAGCAGGTCTTGGACTCCTTGGATCCCCATCTTCCCCACCAAGACCAAAATCAAACGCATATCTTGTGTGAAAGTTTCAGAATTCAAGGGTCTGCCCCAATGCCCCTGGAGCATTTATTAAAGAAGTTGTGCAGCATCTTCATGTCGATTGTGCAACAAAATTCAGAGCTGAAGAGAGGATTCTGAGATGTAAAACAGCGTTTGGAAAACATTGGTGAAACCTGCTCTGTGCTGCTGCTGTTATTGCGGCCGGCCGCTGTTGTTGTAGGTATGCATTAGTTGCTTTTTGGGCTGGGCCAAAATGCCTGACACCTTTAAAGGCACAGAGGACTATTGTGGCTTCAGATACTTCAAGGTCAAGTAGCTCCAGGGCGGAACCACCTCAGTGGAAGGGCCTAACAGAGGTGGGCTGCCAGGGCACGGCTGCCAGGAGGCAGGGCAAGAAGGAAGAATCCAGGCCAGTGATGCACTCTGCAGGGGCCCGGCCTGTTCCCAGCTTCTCCAAGCGCACCCCATTCCCAACAACACAGTCAGCTCCACAGAGTCATCTGAGCAGGCACACAGCATGGCCTCAGGCCAGTCCCCTTCCAAAGCCCCACCTCGGAACCCATGACACTCCAGGGAACATTTTAGAGCTGAACTGTATACAACAAGACGTTTACCAAAAAGTCCTGTTACTTACACAAACAGTATGTCCGTTAGCTTACACTCACACAAAAAAAGGGAACGAGAACCTAGTATAGAATTCCATTTAATTTCAGAATAAGTATGCACATACATTACACAGTTAAACAAGCCAGGACTGATTTTAGGAGGTTTAAGAATGGGGGAAACAGCGAGTTTGTACCTTAATCTATACATTTTTATAGGTAAGCAATTTTGGCAGGCTAGCGGGATGGCTTCGCGCAACAGCTGCAAGCTTAGCATGCACGGGGGACCACACATCCATTCCCAGCTGAGACACAGACAGACAGACAGACATAGAGAAAGAGACACGCAGAGAGACAGAGACAGGAGCAACTTTTAAAGAATATTCTCTCTCTGTCCTAAAATATCTTTTGGTTAGAGTTACTGAAACTGATCTAAATAATAAAAAGCATACATACTCCACTGCTAAAGCCCAATAAAAAAACTGAGATTATTCACAAGTGTTTTCATAATATCCTTCTGCTTAAAGAGAATTTTGCCTTGAAGAAGAGCTATGTATAAACTAAATGAGGGTGGGAGAGCTTTTCTTTTCAGAAATACTTTCAATTTTTACAAGTCTTAATACAGAATACAGAAGGGCTAACTTCCGTGTAGGTAGCTGCCTCAAAGTCGTTTAATGAGACAAGTATAAAAACATGCAACATACAAATTACCTCATCATTTACTCTGATGTGAAACTTAGACTTCTTGCCCAATCTGTAAACAAGACATGTCAACCTACAAAGCTGGTGAGACTCGCTCGGTCGAGTTTGTGACTCTCAGACCCAGCCCCCCCACGGCCTGACAGCGCCTGTGCAAGGAAAGGGCTGCAGGCCCCCCAGCTCCCGAGCATGGAGTTCATGCTAACGACTTCACCTAGTAGAAAGGTCAAGGCCCGGGACCGAGTAGTTATTAGAACGCAACCCTCTACCACGTTCCCATGCAGCCACTGGAAATCCCTCTTTATTCAGATTCTGGGATCCCGTGCCCCTTCCTGGAACCCAAACCCTGACCACGTATTTCCACCTGTAAGATACCCTGGTGGCCCCACAGTGTACTTCTTTGTGCTGCTAAGTATAATCAGATTTTCTCCCTTCAACATAAGATGGAAAAAAAATTACTTACTAAAGTCTTTAAATGTTAATGACTGCAGTTCCAACTCCCCGGACCCTGGCTCATGGAAACCAGTGGCTCATCAGCAGACACAGAGCACAAAGCGCCTGCACAGAGGTACGGGGGAGAAACACCTCATCTTGCTGGGCTCTGCCCTGGGTGCGGGTGCTGGTGGGGTTCTCTGTATACAGACCCAAGCAGCAGGTCCAGATGGGAGACTGGAAAATGCAGACTGTCATCTGTGTGTTTTGATTAAATGACAAACATCTGTAAACACACAGACCAGCTTTCTCACTTTTCATCTGGATTAAGAAACATGCCTTCATTTTCCCATAACAGACTAAGAACTTTTTTTTTTTTTTTTAGAGCACACTAATTGTCCCGATTCCCTGTAGACCTCAGACCCTGGCTCTGCTTAGATTAGGCCAATTTTGTTGCAATGGTCTTGTTTCTTCTTGCAAACTATTTCCCTGAGCATGCTGTGCAGATTTCCCTGGCATGCTGGATTGATAAAGAGGCAGCCTGGAAGCAGAGCTGCCAGATTATTAGCATAGTGGAAACACGGGCCGTGCGAAGTCGTGACGGAGGGCCACACCCTGCCATAACCAACACAACCAAGGATCTGTCTGAGGCCTAACCGAGGAGGACCTGGCACAAAGAGAGCCTGGATAAACCCTCGCAAATTGGAAAACATGCTACCTAACAAGCAGCCATCCCAGGTGTGCGTACTAAAGCTGATCCGGGGGATGGAGGTCACACGCCCAGCCCTGCTGAAGTTACGCTGGAGCTCTAGACAAGCAGAATGTGCAATCCCAGCCTCTCTTCTTCTTCTCTCCTTTCCTCGCAGTGACCTCAGGCCCTGCTGAAGTCATGGAGGGAGCCTCAGAATGAAGCGATCCCCACAGAACCAACAGCTGCTTTCCCCACAGGCTGCGGCGTGGGGCTAGGAGATGAGATCCACCCAGAGCCCTCCTCCTGGACGGGTGTTTTTCACCTCTCTGGGTTCAAATCCTTCTAGGTCCACAGCATTTTTTTTTTATTTTATTGAGAAACAAATAGCAATGAGACAGTTTCACAACCGATTAACAGGACAGTTTGAATAATTACTACACTGCGTATTATTGTCTTCATAGTGGTCATTCATAGCACAAGATGCAGACATGGCATCCTGTCTGAACACTATTAGTACTAATCTTTCTTCTCACTGAATTAAGAGAAAGTAGCTGTATATCTATCCTATTTTTTAAATTAATTTTATTGAGAAACAGATAGCAATGAGACAGTTGCAAAACCGATTAATAGGACAGTTTCAATGAATACATTGCATGTTGTTATCTTCTTAGTGGTCATTCATAGTGTAAGATGCAGACATGATATCCTGTCCAAATAAATACTATTAGTACAAATCTTACCTCTCATTAAGAGAAAGTAGCTGTATATCTATCCTATTTTGTATATACAGATACAAAATGGTCTTTCTTTGTATCCCTCTTTTTTTTGTTTAGTTTAAAATACTCTTCTTGTTTTTGTTTGTTTCTTTGTTTTTGTGCAAGTGGGGATTGAACTCAGGCCCTTGAGCTATCTCCTCGGCCCCCTCGGTTCACAGCATTCTTATTTGTCCACACTGGCTTCCAACCACTTGTTTATTTAATCCAACCACTCACAAGCAGGTTGAATGTTTCATTAAGAATCATGCTTAGTACATACTTTAAACTCTGCTTTCAAAATTACATTTACAGAAAAAGTAATTCTAGTAATCAATACACATTCATCGCATGCCACAGTGAACACCCTGAGATGCATTTATTTTTTAAACACAGCTGTCCATCTGCTCTCTACATTGCTGATAAAGCTCTGATTAAGGAAGAAAGAGAATTCACTGTAATAATACACAGAACTGTCTTTCCAATTGCCTTCAAGGTTGAAAGAAATGAGGCCTTGATGAGTACCAGCTAGCTATTAATTAGATTTAGTGGCAACAAAATATTACTTTTGAAGCACTTTAAAGAACTGAGAACAGCTACACAGCTCAGCAAATTTTTCTTTCTGTTGTTTTGGTACTCTGACCCCCTACATTCCTTTTTAAATCCTCTCATTAAAAATTCCTCAATTGAAGAGGAAAGGAAGAGGTGGTGAGTAAATGTGAGGATTATAAAAACCCCATCCATCTCCAAGTTTTGAAAGCCATTTTGTCTTGCTCAGCCAAGAAAAGGAGACATGTACACACAGCCCATTTGAAGAAATGGACTTGACACTGCAACCGCTACCCATGTAACCAGCAACTTGGACCCAGAGAAAAATGTGTGCCTTTTTTCAATTTTTATTTCATTTGTTTTACTAATCTGGGTAACAAAGGAAATGCTGATTCTTTCCTAAGAAACTACAGGGTCACCTAAAAGGATCTCACCCTGGCAGAGCCTCTCTGGACACCGTGACAGTGTTTCAGAGGTGTCTGCCTAACGGTGCATAGAGATGCTCTGCGTGTAGCCGAAATGCTGCGAAGAATGGAGGGGCTGTCAACCCCGCCAGGTGTCCCGATTGGCCCCATGCCCAGAGAACTCAAATTTCAATGTGGCGAAGAATCACTTGGACAACTTTTTACCTACTAACTCTGACTCAAGACATCCCATGGTGGTACCTAGGAGCCTGAGATTCTGCATTACTGCATTACTGATGCTGACACTGTAAGGCCAGACTTCCTAACAGGGCTCTCTGAGCTGCACACATCAAGTCCTGGGATGTACGGAACTTCCCAGAGGTCAGAACAGTGAAAGGGTGGCTCAGGGCATGTTAGGCTGCAGGAGCCACAGGTACACAACCCCTTCTCTACAATACCAGTGTCTTACACTTCCTACTAAGAAAATACTTTGAAACAATTTCAACTAGATATAAGCTGGTATCCTCTGGGCTTCTAGCCTCATCTCTTGCTGCAGATTCTCTGAAGCTGTGGACTTCTTGCTGTAGCCCAACTTGCAATGGCTATTTTCTGTTAAGCTAATCTACTAGCAGATCTTGTCCCCTATTCTGCAGGCCCCTACTCTATCACTATTCACAGTGGGTTGAGACATCATCCATCCATCCATTCATTCATTCATCCATCCATCCATCCCTGCATCCTCCCATCCATTCATCCCTGCATCCATCCATCCATCCATCCATCCATCCATCCATCCCTCCTTCCCTGTATCTTGTCCATCTGTCCATCCATCCATCCATCCATCCCTGCATCTGTCTATCCACCCACCCACCCATCTGTCCGTCCCCCCACCCACCCATCCATCCATTCCTGCTTCCATCCATCCCTGCATCTATCTAT
>NW_004524619.1:15214596-15215834 GCF_000260255.1 Octodon degus | reverse complement strand
TCCATCCATTCCTGCTTCCATCCATCCCTGCATCTATGTCCATCCATCCATCCATCCACCAATCCATCCATCCCTGCTTCCATCCATCCCTGCATCCATCCCTGCATCCATCCACCCACCCACCCCCTCTCCAACCAAGCAGCTACCACACAGCCAGAGTGGTACAAACTTAGCAACAGGTCCAGCAATTCAGCCTGCACTGACCAGTCTAGCAGCGTGGGCTCCTCACACTGGCCTGCATCTCACCCCAGTCACCTGAATCTGGACGTCCAGAATGGCCTCGAGTTACCATAAGCCTGGATACAAAATAGCCATGCTCTCAACCCAGTGTCACTGGGGTAAAATCATTCTCTTCAGAAGCCTCACAATTTTCTCATCCTCATGAAACAGCTTAGGAGATCCTTATCACATGGGGTTGAATTGAGAGGTGAAATAATGTGCCCCAAGAGCTGCGTCCAGAACCCGAACAGACCATTCAACAACTGGTAGTTTCACTAATAAGACAAAGGGTAGGAGCTGGCAAGCTTTCTCTGCAATATTTCAGAAACACACAGGCTATGCAGAACTCTGCCACTGCGGCTCTGCTTGGAAGCAAGGAGGTGTGGCTGTATGCCTGGACAATTTTGTTTATGGAGCTGGGCACAGTGGCACAAATCCCAGCACTCAGACAGGACAATCATTAAGTGTGACCCCAGTTTGAGCAACTGGCAACTTAGAGAAAGCCAGTCTCAAAATAAAAAACAGCTGGGGCTCTAGTCTAGTGTGAAGGCCCTGGGTTCATGACCAGGTGGAGGCAGGGGGAGTGTTTCTTTATGGATCTGATATTTAACACAGGGCTGTATCCTGACATCACTTTTTAAATTCCTTCAACAATTGGAAAATGCTTTTAAAAATTCTTGGGCTTCCTGGCTTTACAAAAGAGGCAGGAGGCCAGATTTGGCCCTAGGCTACACTTTGCCTACCCATGTATTACAGGAAATTCTATAACCTAGAGAGAGACCAAGAAACCCCAAATATCATGCAACAAATGTTTCCTCCTTGCAGAAAGCTGAGGTCACTTTGCTACAGAGTCCCCAGCATTAGGCCACTTAAAGAAAATAGAACAAGCTTGTAATCTATATGTGTGAATGTATATATAGGAACTGGGATAGATGTAGGAATACTCACGTAATGTATAAATTCATTTGTGCCTCGTGTGTGGATACACAGCTTAGTGGCATAAGGGCCTGCCTGGCAAG
>NW_004524619.1:15188960-15214401 GCF_000260255.1 Octodon degus | reverse complement strand
CAAAGCTTGCTCACCCCAATGAAAGTATAAATCAGAAGAGCTAAGGTAAGTTCTACATAGCCTTTGAAAAAAAAAGGACACACAAGTGCAATAAAAAGGGGTACTCATTGGCTCAAATCATGGGGAAACTCCAACAAAACCAAAGTAAAGGGATTCTACAGAATAAACAGCTTGTACCCTCCAAAGGGTGAGATCATGAGAGAACACAGTGTCTAAGAAGACCAGGGAGGCAGGACAAGCTAATGAAATGTGTGATTATGACTCTGGGTACCGGAGTGGAGGAAACACTCTCAAGTGTTGCTTTCCTACAAAGGGCATTAGTGTGTAATGACTAAGTGTGAATAAAGCCTAGTGATTAGAACACACACACAGTTACACTTGCATTAAGCAATTTTCTTTTTTCCTTTATGTGTTTGGTAAAGGGTCTCACTACACAACTTAGACTCATACTGATCCTCCTGTTTTCAGCCTCCTCTAAGGTAGAAAATAGTGCACCTGGGGGTGGGGCGGGTGCAACATACAAGACCAGGAATCAAACGCTGGTCCCCATGCTTGCCAAAGCAGGCACTTAGTCCACTGAGCTATCTCGCCAGCCCGCAATTTTTTTTTTCCTTTAAAAGCAGAATGTACTTATTGGGGTAAAGAAAGCTTCTGTTGGAGAGAGAGAGACAGAAAGGGATCCGAGAGTGGGTTGTCCACAAATTTCCTTGTTGAGGAATGTCTTGGTTCCTTTTTCTGGTTGGTAAGACAAAATAACCGACACCCAGAGTAAAAGGGGGGGAAGGTTTATTTGGCTCACGGTCTGCAGGGGTTTCAGTCCATGGCTGGCTGGCTCCAAGACCGGGTGGCACAGCAGAGGGGCATCGCAGATGAGAAAACAGTTCACAGCAGACGACAAGAGGAGGGCAGCAAGCCACACAGCAGCGTCAGCAGCAAGAGCCGGCGGAAGCAGCCCGACTTCTGCCCCGTGCAGTCCGCCAGAGCGGGCGTCCTTAATCCTAGCACTGCGCCCCTGATCTCAGCATCACACACCCTTGATCCAGCCACTTGTGAAAAGAGCCCCCATGACCACACAAGGCTCTGGGGGACATGCGGACACAGCCTCAATGCAGAAACACACTTTGTTGGAGTGCAGGATGAATGTCTACAACACACTCTCAAGCTCCCCAGAAAAACACACATGTGATACAAGTAGGCAGTTTTGTATGTTTGTACAGAGAAAAAGGTAAAACAAATACATCAAACTTTATTATTAGAGAATCTAGACAGAAGAGAAGACATGGATTCCTCGTATGATTTTTGCACCTTCATTGGAAAACTGAAATTATTCCAAAATTTAAAGACCAAGAAACAAATGATGGCTGCGATCTCCCTGCTAATTGTTTTCCACAATTCTCTCTTACAAAATAATACAATGTGATACTGGCCATTAGTGCTGTGAATAAGCTGACGGCAAGACTGTGCCTCAGTCAGCGTCACTCTTAATTTCCGCCCTGTGTAAGATGAAAAGGAATCCGATTCTCCTGTCCGTGCAACAGTGGCCCGGGACGCCTCAGTGGCCTTGTCCCTGGCTGCACCTGGCACGTCCCAGGTGAGTTCCACCCTGCTCTACATCCAGAGGACTGGAGGCAGACAGACACACACACCTGGGCACAGAACTACCTGGGTGACACATGGCCTTACAGAGAAGATAGCAGCCCTGCGGCCAGATGATAGCTAACCATTTCTTTATCACATTAGTCAAAGCAGCAGGTAGATCCTTCCAGGGCAGGCTAGCCCCAAGACAAAGGGATTCCAGACAATGGGATGCAGCGGCACCCTCCAGCCCCGCTGCCTGCCTCGTGTGGACTGTCACAGCTTTCTTAGCTTCCTCCTTGGGGTCAGTTCCTTCCTAGGACACCAGCTTTCTCTACAGTACAAACTCTTCATCACTGTCGGCCCTGCAGGCAAGACAACTCTGAGACTGGGGGATCCAAGGAGCAAAAGCACCAGTGAAGCTTTGGTTTCCTATCAGTAAAGAGTGGGGACTTGGGGCAAGGAGCTCTGAAACCTTCGCCAATTCCCCAGCCTAGAGATGGCGCTCCTCTCTTGCCACATCAGAGTCCAATCCCAAACCTTACAAGAACATGACCTGCTAATTGGGTCTCTAGAGCCTCCATCATAAATAGATACTACAACTGATCGTGTAATTAGCAAGCTTTTGCTGCCAAGACAACCACTTTTCTTTCTTTCTTTTTTTTAAATTTCCCCACTGAAGAACTTGTCCTTTCTGACCTTACATTTCAAATCCTGAATATTTTGGGGTGAGAAAGGTCTACTCAATCGGAGGAATGTATCACCTAATGAAAGCAATTAAAGTGCCAATTAATTCAGAATCCAAATTAGCAAAACAAGGCAAAAATAAATGAAGGAGAAAACTAAGCAAAAAGCAAATCAAATTAGTAATTTCCTTTATTTCAAGTACTTCAAGGCATCACCAAAAATACACACCAAGAGGCAAGAGCTCCGTCAGTGCCTTCACTTCCATCCTCTCTGGTGACTTATCGTGACATACCTAGTACATAGCAGACACCCAAAAAGTGATGCAAGTTTGAGAGAAAGGACCCCTTCCCTGAGAATCTTCTGACAATGACAAAAAGAACATCGACCTTCATCTTTCATCTGCTAAGAATTAAGTTTCCTGCTGAAGAACAAATGTTTGATGTTCCCAACATGGTTCTACCAACGTTTCTAGAAGGCACCAGGAACTCACTACAAGACTACAGAACAGCACGTTATTGGTTTCAACTGCGCGTGGACATTAAAGACGGCGTCTATCGTGCTCCGTGCACCTTTATGGATCCTCTAGTTTCCACAATGAATATTAGTGACATTAACAATCCAGAAGAAAAAAAAAAAAAAAACCGGAAAGCAAGACAGTAAATGCACAATGCAGAGACTTCAAGTTCTAACAGGTACCAATCCCAGGGGAGCTTGTTGAAAGGCAAATTAGGGTCCCATCAGTCAGGGCAGAGCTGAGTCCTGGACTTTTCCACAACATCCTCAGCGCGTGCCGCACAAACCCAAACGTGCCAGCTGCTTGCGATCTATGAAACAAAATAATTCAAGGGGTTAAGGTGAGGACAGGAGAGTGGGTGCGCGTGCACGGGGGGGGGGCCTACAAAAATAATTCAGATACTAACAATCCCAGTTGCAAAGAGACATCGATGATGGTAACGGACCTTAAATCTATGCCAGGCTTACACCAAAACAGTTTTTGGACAGAAATGGGAAAAGGAAAGAAAAACAGCACGCAAACAGGGCCAGGGAGATGGCTCAGTAGAATAAACGCTTTCCTGGCAAGCGCAAAGGCCTGAGTTCAATCCCCAATTCTGGGGAAAAAAAGAAAAAACCACAAACAACAAAACGAAACTTTATTTCAAATGAAATTGCCTGTTATTGATTTTAATTTAGGTTAGAACACGTGCTGTCCAACAATGCCAGAAAAGGGGACCGCCCGGGCGCGGGGTCCTCCAAGGGGAAGGCTCCAGGGCAGCCGGCTCTCTACTGACCTCCGCTCCAGCAGCAAAGACCCGGCGGACAAGATTAGGCATGAGCTCAGCCTCGCGTCAATCTCGGCCCCGTAAGCCCCTTACCGTTATGGACTTTTTTTTTTCTCCTAATTCAGGCTCTAAATGTTGTTCAATTAAGTTTTACTCATTTCCTTACAGATCCTCCGGATTCTAATTTACAAGTAAAATCAAGAGAAGCAGTTAGGCTAAGTGTTACCATCTAGAGAGGCCGTCCTTAGTACCAAAATAAAAGTCCTTGGGTTCATGAAGACAAAAGGCTCAAAACAAATGAACTCAAAAAACAACTATAGGCACACAACCAGTCTGAAAGAACTATATATTTCAGCTGTCAGGCTAGAAGGTTTCAGTCTTTCACGAGGCCCAGTTTCCTATTCTTTTGTGTACCTTAGGTTGATACCGGGGCGCTTTGAAAATGACCAAAATCAACCCTTGGTTCATATAGGCAGGGGGAAAAAAACATGTTGAAAGGACCGTGGACATCACAAAAGGACGCAATCAACAGCCACATAACCCAGCTTTGGAAAGGGCAAGGATCAGAGCAGCTTGGCAAATTCAGGGAGCAAGAACTGGGAGTGATAACGCTGCTCTTGTGTCACTTGGCTCAGACCATCAAGTCCAGGTGAAGGGAGGTGAACAGTCTAGCCTGGGCTTTGTAGCACTCCCAATTAGGAGTGATTGGAGCTCCACGGCTGCCAGAAAGTTCGATCAAGATAGTGGAGGATTTATTTCTACAGACTAGCTTGGGTGCTATGAACAAAAATCCCCAAGTATTTTGGGGAACAGAGGAAAAATTTATCAACCAAAAATAATTCAGATACTAACAATCCCAAGTGCCAAGAGATGTTGATGGTAACACACTCCTGGGATGCTGGAGCGACAGAAGGATCAGCAGGAGCATCATAAAATAGGACAGCAGCCACATGCATGCTAGGGACCAGGGCCACACTTGTTTCTAGTTCCTATGATGTAAGAGGCTGAGCGTGACAAAGCCGGGTGGAGGCCTGGGCAGGACCTGCCAACCACACCATCCCAGGGCAGCACACATGGTCCTCGGGACCCGGTACATAGAACCTCTCATGAGCTCTCAATGTGGACAGCATCAGGGAGACCAGGAGCAGCCCGCTACGGTGACTCTCATGCTAACCCACCCCAGGTCTCTTACTTTCGGTGAACCCACTCCCCCCCTCCCCCTTCCTCCTTTGTTTGGCCCAAGTTCACTCTGCAGAGCCAGTTTTTTCCTTGCCCCCCTTCACCCCTCATTTTTCAAATAAAGTTTTAGCACTCCTTTTGGCTTATCCTATCCAATTCTTCGTGCAAGAAGGACCTGGAATATGTTTAACTGTCAAGCCATCTTTAAAGGAGCTACCCAACAACACAGCTACTCTGTAAGATAGGAACCATTACCTCAATTTGTGAAGGAGAAATGAGGGACAGGGGACACCAAACTATTCCCTGGGGAAGTGAGCAGACACTACAGGCTGTCTGCAGGCCACTGTGAGAAAGGCACCGAGCCTTGCTCGGCATGATTTTACAGCCTCTGGGCACAGCGGAGCCACGTCTGTGCGCCCGCCCTGGCCATCAGGGGCCGGGCAGCGCCTCCACCACCAGCTCCCAAGCCTCCCGAGTCTCTGCAGTGGCCCCCTGCACTCAACCACACATGGCTTCACGAGCAAGCAGTCAGGACAGGAGGCAACCTGGGTGGAGGTCCAGAAACCTGTGACTTCTCCCTTGGCAGAAGCCCACTCACCCACTGGCCAGCACCTGCCCAAGTTAATGACAGCCTGTACTCACCTACTGCTATATTCCGGATATGCTCATAAAACGCCAGCCTGGCCTCAGAAGTTGAGAGCACCTTCACCCCATGAGGCAACCCCTCTCTTCTATTTCTCCTAAACACATAGAATCAGATTCAATATTTCAACATTTCATTATCTTCAGCTTTATAGAGCTATACAAACTGTTTTACGGACCTTTGACCTTACTTCTCTAACCCACATACATCGTAAGAACCCCATATTACCAAGCTAAGTTCAAATGCGTGGGATCTCCAATACTTGTCTCGGGCTCGTTCCTTTCCTTGTAGTCATGTCTAAAAGGATGCTTCTGCTAGTCAAAATTGTAACGCTCCACTGGACAGCTCGGGCACTATCTCGGTAGCTAACAGCAAATACGTGTCCAGAAGGCAAGGCTTTGGGCCTGGCCGTCCTTCCTTCCCCAGCACTCCACACGCCCCGAGAATCTGCCCATCAGTTCAGCCCTAATCCCACACACCATTGCAAGACGACTTCGGGCTCACTGATCAATGCCATGCCCCCGGTTCCAATCATGCCACTTCTACCAGGCACAGAGGCACACGCCTGGAACCCCCGCTACTAAAGAGACTGAGGGAAGAGAATCGAAAATCTGAGACCAGCCTGGACAGTGAGAAGGCCTGGCCTTAAACACTAAAACAACAGCTGGAGACGTAGCGCAGCAGCGGAGCACCCAGGGTGTGATCCCCAGTACCAAAGGAAAAAGAGCTTCCCAAGTGCACCCACACACTCACCATCTCTGTTCCCTCCTAAAGGGCAGCCTCTGCCTCTGCGTGCAGCCAGCCCGGCGGTGGCCCACACAGCCTGCGTTGCTTACCCCCAGGTTGAGCGTCCCTAATCTGAAGCTCAAAACAGGAAACCTTGGAGCCTGAAGACAGGGACGTGAGTGGAAAGCTTCATACCTGTGTGCACGTGAGAGGCTGCAGCCCCAACACAGGTGCCTCAGAAAGGCCACACCAAGCCACCTTCAGCTCTGGAGAAGGCCCAGGAGAGGAGTGTGGACGAGACCCCGGGGCCACATACGCAGAGAGACATATACACATGCGCACAAATATCCTAAAACCTAACACTGTCTCAAACCTGAAACACTATCAGGCTCAAGCATCTCTGATGAGGGATACGAAACTTGGATTTATGGCACGTATGAATGTAGTACGCACGCAGCATTCCCAGACAAAATAAAAAGTAAAGATGTAACAACTCCCAAGACAAAGACACACTCTGGATTCTCTGGTCAGGACGTGCCCTGGCCCTGCTTGTCCTCTGCTCTACCCCCACCCCCAGCACTGTGGCCACACGCTGGTAAATCAGAAAGCACAAAACTAACATCACAGAGCACCAACCCCCCTGCGCTGGCTGGGCGCAGCCTGTGCTCAGAAACGCGTCAGGCAGAGTTAGGGAGCAGGGCGGGTGGGAGGCTGCCAGGAAGGCGGGCGGGCTCCTGAAACAAGAGTGGCCTTGTGCTTGGAGAAACACAACCGGTCTGACCTTCCGCCCAGCTTTCACACTTGCAGTCTGATTAACTAGTGTGGCAACTAATTAACAGGTGTGGCAAGAAACAAAGAAAAAAATAAAAACCTTGGCAACTTGCCCTGGGGGAACTGAAGGCTCCGCTCACAACACAATAATCCCTCCTCCGGGCTACACCTGCAAGCACCTGAGGTGGGTTCAGAGTCAATGTCCACCTCTCCAGCCATTAAACATGAACCGTACCCACACCAAGGAAAAGTTAAAAATGCCTTCCTGGTTGCTTCCTTGGCTACAGACAAATGCCAAAAACATCATGCACTAAACCACTTGCTATGGACCAAGCCCCAAGCCTCGCAGGCAGAAAGGGGGCATAAATCTGTACTTGCTGTGCTCCGGGCTACCACAGCAGTGAAAGAAACACAAATATTTTCTCTCTCCATCAAAACACATTACTGTTCTGTAACTGCAGTACTTGAAAATTTCCAGAATTTGGCACAAATCAGAGCACCTCACTAACATGCCCCCCTGCAGACAAAGGTTATAATTATATCCTGTTACAGGAGGAAACTAGAGGCTTCAGGGCTTCTATAGCCAGAAGAAAATAACGATCACCAAGTTCTCCTACTTGATTCTTAGCCACAGAAATAAGACACAGTAAAAGCGTTCTCCTTCCTGTTATTGTGTGCATTATTAAGTTTAAAATGCATCCTCACATTTCACCAACCCCAAATCAATATATATACACATACACACACACACATATATATTTAGACTCGATCTTGTGCCATGCACCCTAGTTAGTGTCACCAAGTGCAAAGATTACAGACATTGCCCAAGTCAGCCTATAATCCCTAATCACATGGCCTTTCAGTATTAAAGTATTCCAAGTTCAGTAAATTAAGTGCAGTTCACAAAACATCTGCAGGTTTCTATGCATGAATAGAAGCGCCACGCTGGTAGAAAGGCGGCCGCGGGCTCTGGAGCTGGAAGCCCCCTTCCAGCAGCCTCACAGGTATCTGACACTAAATTCCTTTAACTCAGTAAAACCTCTACTTGCACGTCTGGGAAACATGAGGAGAAATCACACATTCAGTGCACCCTCCCACCACCCACACGAACTGTTTTATTTTACAAAGCCCTGCTCATAGTGGGCTCTCAATATGTGGTGGCTTGTGACAGCCACAGCGTAGACCCCTGCAGGAAGGAGAGGCAGGAATTTCTGCACCCAGATTTCACGATCAGAAGGGAGGTGGTTCTTCCCAGGGCTCAGAGATCACAGTGGAAATCATGCGCTGAGCTGGGAACCGTCCCCAAGGCAGGTGCAGGCGACAGCAGAGGTCTCAAAAAAAGCCCTGCCCTGGTAACTAGGCACGAGGCCAGGCTCAGCTGTGTGTGGACAGAACTCCCTGTGGACAGGCGGTCAGGGAACTGCTCTCCTTCAGCAGCCACTTGGAAACCCAGTGTGGTGGCACCCACCCGTAATCCCAGCAGTGTGGGAGGCCGAGGCAGGAAGATCACATGTTTGAGCCCAGCTTGGGCTACTTAGTGACCCTGTTTTGAAGTACAAAATAAAAAGGGGCTTGAGATGTGGCTCTGTGAGAAACCCTAGGTTCAATCCCCAGCAGTGGCCCCCGCCAAAGGCACCCTGAAGTCAGGCTCCCCAAGGACGGGGGAGGTCCCCCCAGAGAACTCTTTTTACTGCCCTTCCCCCGTGGGTGGCACAGCTGTTCTGCAAAGCCGCCTGGGGTTCCAACACAGCCCTGCCAGCAGCCTCAGCACCCCACACACCCCTTCCGCACCCTGGCTGGAAGCCTGCCACATCCTCGTTTATCCCTCATAAAAAGAACTCAAGTGAAAGCCAGACTCTTATCTCCTGCACCAAACAAAGGGCAGGTGTCCCGCGCTGCCAACCCCGAGAGGGAGGCGTTCCCAGCGCCAGCCTGCAGCACCAACAGGGCCCGGCCTTCGCAGCTGTTCTCGCCTCACTGCCCAGCAGCTGCGCCTCTGGCCCGCACAGCGCCTGCGGCCCGCACCACAGGCCCCAGAGCCGGACCGCGAGGGCGTCGCAGCAAACTCCACGGCGTGTTCCAACAGCAGCCAGCCAGGCCTCGGTAGCCCAGGGTCCCGCTCTGTGGGTTCTAAAGGTGTTTTTATATCTGCACTAAACATGTATACAACCTTTTTTTCTCTTGTATGATTCCCTAAATAATACAATATCACCATGATTTACATATTATTTACATTTTATTAGGTAACATAAGTATCTAAGATGATTGAAAATATATGGGCGGGTAGGTAAAGCGTACATGCAAATATTGGAGCACTTTATTTAAGGGCCTGAGCGCCTGTGAACTTCCAGGTCCCGGTGGGGGTGAAGGGGTTTTGGACACTAATCTTCCTGAGATGCCAGGCAGTGAGCGTGTGCAGTCTGTACTCCACAGGAAGGAATCAAGCACAGTAAGATTACGCTGAAGCCAGGAGCTGACCCTCCTGTGAGCAGGCATGGACGCCTCTGCTAACCAGAGGCAGAAAGCACCACCCGATCCCACAAAGTGAAGCCACAGCCATACTGAGCCCTGGGCCACTGGTAATGACCTGGAGTTTGGAGCCCGGATTCCGCACGAGCTCGGCTACCCACTAAAAATGGCACCTTAGACTTTGATGAAACAAAACGCCTGCGAAAGCAAATGCAAAGGTGGAGATGCTGTACGCTAAGAAGGAAAGCGTCTCCCCCAGCAGGAGGGCGGGAGCGAGAGCTGCCCTGCCCTAGCACTGTGCTCAAGGGTCTTCAGGGGGCCTGGGCAGCCTCTGAGGCTCTCCAAGGCCACCTCTGCTCTGCAGACGGCTGTGCTGGAGCCCCGTGAGAATGCCCGCCACTGCCTCTGCACTGCCGCGGAAGCAGGGCTGGTCTGCCTACCGCCTCCGAAGTTCCACACTGCAGGAACCCAGGAGGAGAGCAACAGGACCTCTGCTTGCTACTCGCTGGACGAGCATTACAATAATAATGGCCTCAGGACCTCGGGCCTGGGCGAGGCCATTATTCCTCAGACCACCTTGCCCCGCCACCCTGCGCCACTGACGTGTGAACAAGCTCACAACACTCAGAAGCCGAGCACACCAGGTGACACCGGATGACAGCAGGAGCGATGCTCTCCAGCAAAGCTCCTGGCAAAGCCAAGAGTCTCAAGGACACAGGAAGGGAGAAAAGGCCAGCAGTGTCACACCGGGCACTGCGGAGCTGACAGGCGCACGTGGAAACGAGAGATAAGACTGGACTGTGTGCTCCAGACAAGTGCTGTGTGTGAAAAACACAGCGCACACGAACGGGACATGTACAGCACACACACAGCCCAGCGCGGGGGCTGCACTGCCGCCTTTTAATTTATGGCAGTAAGAACCAGGAAAAGGCCATTACTTGAAACCACTCAGGACAAGGCACGCGCCAAGCGCCGAGACAACATTCGTATCATCCTCACTGCCAACCACACTCGCTCCTTTCGCTTTTCAACCCTACTCTGCAATTTCCTTACAAAAACAACGCTCATCATTCCAATTTGGAGAAATAAGCCACCCAGAATGTAACAAATTTATTCAGAGTAAACACAGGATATTTTACCAGGTATAAACAACAGAGGAAAGGGATCCATTAAGTCAGTCACAGTTTTAAAAACTGCTGTCACTAAGCCCATACTTAGCACTGACTTAAATAGCTAAGAATGCAGAAAGGTGTCACTCCGGAATACAAACAGTCCTACAAGCGCCACAATCTGATGCAAAACCTCTGGGCTTTGAAGACAGAAAAAATAAGAAAGCAATTTTATTTTTTATTTATTTATTTTTTAATTTTATTTATTTGTGTGTGTGTGTGTGTGTGGCCAGCTCAGCCCACCAGGGGGCGGGGCTAGCTGGCATGTGGTGCTGGGGGATTGAACCGCGGTCTCTGTGCTTTGCTGAGATTGTTCTAAGTAGGTGCTTTAGACCACTGAGCCATCTCACCAGCCCAAGAAAGCAATTTTAGATGTCTGGGCCTCCCTTAGTGGATCTCACCAAGTAGCATGTGATGTAACCACCGTCGAGAGCCTGGGTTCTTTCTTCTGTGAATAAACAAATGCGAATTACATATAAAACCAAATCAATTTCACGGGCCAGAAAACCCTCAACTACCTACGTGCCAACACACCTATTTGCAAGGCTGTAAAGCCTTTCGGATATTCTTATGATTATGCTATTTTTGAAGGCTGGTGAACCTTTCCTAGAACAGCACCAAGGTGGCACCAAAGCCCTCTCACAGCCCTTGTCTTGCAAAGGATTCTAAGATCTTGTTCAGCTTTCACAGCCCAGAGCCCTGCAATCGATTAGTAATGTCTGCTGGGGCACTGACTGTGGGGGACGCCAGGTTCAAATGGCAACCTTTTTTCAACGGACATATACGTCCGTTGAGAGACTGCAAAAGAACACAGAGGCAGAAAGAAGACACGTGCTGCTGACTCTCTGCCATGTGTCCTTGCTCATGTGGACTTTGGGGGCTGTGATGGGCGCTGTTACATGGAGCCACACCAAGGCACGTGCTTCATAGAGGGCAGTTTTCCTGACAAAAACCTCCTCAAGCAGTGTTTGTGAATCTATGCCTACAAACATAGTCCTTCAAGGTGGAGTGTACCACATAAACCTTAACTGGGGCTAAAGTTTGTCCCCCAAAGGCCTAAGTTGTGAACACTTCATCAAAGGCCGCGGAGACAGCTCAGGAAAATAAGTGCTTGCCTGGCAAGCACAAGGGCCTGAGTTCAATCCCCGGTTACGCCAAAATAAATAAATAAATAAAAGTTTCAGCACCAGTCTTTAGTGCTAGATGGTAGGGTAGAGCTAGTGGGGAAAAGGAAACTAGAAGTGAGCCGTTAAAGGCGACACTGCAACCCCAGACCCTTGTTTCCCAAGTTCCAGGAGGCGAACAGACCCCTACCCTGTACACCCACCTACCTTACTGCCTTGCCAAAGGCCAAAGTGACAGGGCCAAGTGACCTTGGACAGAATCATGAGCCATAAGCCTCTCAGCCTTATGGGTTAATAGACTGTTATTGTGTCACAGTGACAGAAATCTGTCTAAAACAATGGCCACATGTGCTACTTCTCCACCAATCAAAATGTCCCTGAGCAGTGATGTGAGTCTTAAGCAGAGAAGGGAGCATGCTGGCTTCCAGAAAGTTCTTTGGAACTGTGGCTGTGTGACCTCACTAGCTATGGGGTCTCTGCTCCCCCAGATCTCCAGCTTGCCCACCTCTTTACAAGGCTGCATGGTGTTCAGAGAATATTCGAGCAAGCATCTGAGCCATCTCTCTTGAGCAACAGTGATTAAAAACAGGGTCACTTAGCCAAGCACAGCGGTGCACCTCTGTAATCCCAACACATCAGAGGCTGAGGCAGGTTGGGTTGACACAAGCTTGAGGCCAGCCTAGGCTACCCAGTGAGTTCAGGGCCAGCCTGAACCACACCGCAAAACCTGCCAGGAAAATCCAAGGGATAAAAGGGTACCATTTCTAACACTCTGGGTGCCTAAGACATCTCTGGTGAATCGCACACACATTTCATTTAATTCACGAGGACTCTAGAAAGTTGACATTTAACCCCAGTTTAAAGATGAGAAGACCAATGAAGCTAACCAGCTGAAGTCAGTACAGGGCTTTACTAAAAGTTAGTAAAGATTTTCTCAGCACCTGTGCACTTGAAAGAACTATCCACTTCCCACTAGCTTCCTTTAGCAGAACCTACCGATCTTACACTCTGATTTCTTCAAACCCTTACGTGAGTAGAGAGCCGTGCTACACACCTGTAACCCTAGCACTGCAGGAGCCTGAGGTTGGAGGATCTCCTTAATGACTCAACAGGACCCTGCCTCAGATAAAAGACAAAATGGACTGGGGCCATAACTCAACTGTGAAGGCCCCAGGTTCAATCCCAGTGCTGCAAAACAAAACAAAACCAAAAAAACAACCTAAATAGTTCAGGCTTTCTTCCGCTGTTACTGGAAGACCTGAGATATGATACTGCTATTTATTAGAAACATTTGCAAAAGCTAGGGGTTGAGAACATCCTGTGAAAAAAATGAAGCAACAACAGACCCAATATGACAAATGCAATATTAATCCCTATCAGTGATGACAGACCTTTTAGGGACCAAGTACCCAAACTGCAACCCAGAACCCACTTAATATCACAAAGCACCAACACTGCAATTAAACCCAAATACTGAGGTTCCAGTTGAGAAAAACAACTCATACATTAACATCTTTGGTCTTAACAGAAAACAACAGGCATGCGACAGGTTCACCACCTCCAATCTCTCTGGATCATGGCCTTTCCCTCATCTGCCAGGTCACCCCTATCTTGGGGTTTGATACCAAGAAAGTGACCGAAGGACCTAATCCTTAAATCCTACAAGATTTTTCAGATCACTGTTCTTAATTAATCAGACTAACAAACTAGATCACCAATAGAATTCAATACATTGCTGGGAAATACTCAAGCAGCAGGCTGTCTGCAGAGCTGGATGGCTACGATTCAGGTTAGTAGAAACCCAGCTCAGCTTCCAGTTCTCCACACCGACAGAAAGCAAGCCGCGTCAGCCAAATATGCGTGTACCATGCGCGTGCACACAGATGCATACGTGCATGTATGATTGATCCAGGCAATACACAGCCCCAAACGAGCATCAAAATAGTCTCGCTCAGGTAGAAACCATCTCTATGGGGCTGCAAACTCTCCAGGGACCAGCTGAGTGTTGTAAATAACCACTGGGGGCCAGGTGTGCGGCCCAACGGAGGCAGCTGCTATTTATTTCCACCTTGCTGCAGTCACCAAGCAAGAACACAGGCCCAAGGCCCCAGAACCTCCCCATCTTTCTACAAAACCCAGGAGCATCCACCTGTTCTGGTCACCACTATCCCCCCAGTGCCTTCAACGGTGCCTGGCGCACTGCAGGTGCTCAGAAACACTTGTTGGTGGCTCCAGTGGGACATGCCTTTTCGTGTGCATGTTTGCAGTACTGGGGCTTGAGTCCTGCCACGACTCTGGCACTGAGGTACATCCTCTGCCCCTTTATTTTCTGATAGGATCTCTCTCAACTGCCCGGGCTAGACTTGCACTTGCAGTCCTCCTACCTCTACATCCCCAAATGCTGGGGTTACAGGCAGGAACTACCATTCCACCGTAACAATGCCCAATTTTTCACTCAAACTTTCCTTTTAAGGCCAGTCTGACCAAATAGTACCAGTGAACGAGATAACCCTGTAGAGCTCCGTACCATCTGAACATGGTCCTTCTTCCACATCTCTTTCCTAGAATAACACACTAGACCCAGAACTAGCCTCTGCTCTCATTTTAGACAGACTGTTCTCTTCATGCCAATCAGAAACCCTGTTAGTTTTTACAGCCGTCCCCCTAACTTTGTTGGGTTCCAAATCTCTATTCTTCTACCTGGATTTCAGCAGAAATGAGGTTGCATATTTGTATAAACAGAAATAACTATGGCCTGGTGGTGGTACACAACATAACCTCAGCACGCGGGGAGAGACAGAGGCAGGAGGACTTCCGCTTAGGCAGTTTAGCAGTATACAGTGTGACTCTTGTCTCAAGATATTTTTTAGCTCAGTGCAAAAGTTTCAATCTCCAGTACAGCAAAAAGAAACAGCGACAGCATGTGCCTATAATCCCAGCTACTTGGGAGGCTGAGGCAGGAAGACTGCAACTCCAGGGCCAGCCTGGGCAACTTGGACAGATCCTGCCTTAAAATAATCAAAGGGGTTAGGGCTGTAGCTCAGCAGTTCAGCACTCCTGAGTTCAATTCCAAATATTGAAAAAGAAAAACGTGGCTGGAAAAGTAGTACTTGGGGGTTGCAACATGTATAATCCCATGCAATTATTCAGGAATTATCATCTTGATTCTAATGGTGAAATTAAGACTGAAAAAGAGGGCTCATGTCCTGTGGGAGGACAGCAGACAGGACGAAGCCCTCTGACAGCCGCCTTGGTCTGCAACTCTGCTGAGATGCTGCTGCCCCGTGACCTTCCCCGTTGGCAACATTACCAGCTGCTGTTGCCTTTCGACCTGCTGTAGCATATGCCGTCTTCCCAGCACAAAGCTGTGTGACCGTCATCCTCAGCAACCCCTTCTTGTGCTCACAGAGGAGCTCAGAGGTCATTGCCCAGGAGACCTCTGGCCCCGCCCCTCGGGTCTCCCACAGCCTCTGCTACGCCCAGAATTGGCTTTGCTACACACATTTCACCACAATAACAAAAATGCTACTCGGGGAAAAATGCTGCCCAAACCAGAAATCATACCCTTCCTGAAAAACACTCTCTCGCCACTTGTCCCAGAGGTGCTCAGTAAGTATCTGCAGAACTGAATCAGTGAGTTTGTAGAATGAGCATGGTGGGGCCGGGGATTATAGCTCAGTGATGTAAGTGTTTCTAGAAAAATCTAGAACTCCAGTCATCTCTTCCCGAACACAACTCCCTCAGATCTCCTGAAGTCATGCGTGATTCAGAGGCTACAGCCCACACTCAGATGATATACAGGATAATAAAATACCACAGGATTATCAAGTACCTGTAGTCCACGCCGCAAACAGATGTGCTCAAATTACAATCCCAGTACAAATAATAACAATAATAATAATAATAATAATAATAATAAAATGAACGCTGGCCAGATGGCTCAGCAGACTAAAGCTCTTGCTTAGGCAGAGCACAGCGGCCAGGGTTCCATCCCCAGCATGCAGGCTGGCCCTGCCCCCAGGGCGTGCTGAGATGGCAACTGAGATTGAGCATGGTGGTGCACACCTGTAATCCCAGTGCTTGGGAGGCTCCAAACAGAAGGATCACTACAAGTCTGATCTACATGGGGAGACCCTGCAGACCCTGTACTAAATACCAAAAAAATTAAATTAAATTAAATTAAAATAAGCATGGTGGTCCACACTTGTAATCCTAGCACTCCAGGAAGCTGAGACAAGAGGACTGCAAGAGTCCAAGCACAGCACGGAAGATTCTGCATAAAACCACATCTAAACATTTATTTCTTTTATACTTCCATATTCTAATTTTTTTTTTTTTTTAAATTTTTAAAGGGCTGGGGTTGTAGTGCAGAGTGAAAATCTTGGGCTTGGTCCCTAGTAATGCTAAAAATAATAACAGCAATGAAAACAAAAATAATAATGATGGCCAACAGGTAATTCCATTAACAAAGGTCTTCTGAGCACCTTGCTTACTACCCTCCAGAAATAGTCCATAGCAAAAAATGGTCCAAGGGTTCTTAGCAGATTCTTAGTACTGTGGGAAGCAAATTCATAGGCAAACAAGTAACCAGAGATACATCACACCAATCAAAATATGGGCATTTGTTCCCCAAATGATTTGCTGCCCCAAATCAGTCAGCTGTGGAACTGGCAGTCTCTAAACTTCCAAATGAATTGTAGAAGCTATTTTAATAGAGAGTAAAGAAAAGAACCCGGGGCTGGTGAGATGGCTCAGTGGTCTAAAGCCCCTACTTAGAACAAGCTAAGCTAAGCAAAGCACAGGGACCGCGGTTCAATCCCCCAGCACCACATACCAGCCAGCCCCGCCCCCTGGTGGGCTGAACTGGCCACACACACAATAAATAAAAAAAAAAAAAAAAAAAGAGAGAAAGAAAAGAACCCCGGAGAAATCAGGAGTCTCACACAAGATATCACAGTCGGTCAGCCAGCTCCCAGCAAAGGATTTCAACCCTGAGGAAAAATCTAGAACTCCAATCATCTCTTCCCAAACACAACTCCCTCAGATCTCCTGAAGTCATGCGTGATTCAGAGGCTACAGCCCACACTCAGATGATATACAGGATAATAAAATACTACAGGATTATCCAGTACCTGTAGTCCACGCCCCAAACAGATGTGCTCAAATTACAAACCAAGTTGATTTAGACTACTTTGAATTAAAAAAAAAAGAAACAAAACAAAAACCAAAAAACCTCACCACCAACACATTCAGACTCTATCCAAAGTTATTATCAGTTTATTCAGAAGCTAAAGTAATTTGCTGAAAGGTTAACTCCTCAGTGTAACCAAATAAAATTCTATGCTAATTGCATTACTTCCTTATTTAATTGTAGCAAATCCAAGAAGACATCCCTCTTTCACCCAATGCTTATGGAACTTGCTTATGCAGGAAAGTAAGAAAGTGAAAGGCAGACTGCTGGACCTGTCTTTTCACTGGTTTTCTTGGATAATTAGGAAAAACCACATCCACACTATGTTCAAAGAGCAAGTACCTTAAATTCATAATAACTCCGAGAAATGACTAGGGAAACTGAGAGCAGCCACTCCCACCTACTGCCCAGGTGCCGTGAGAGGACGGATGGCCTCTTCTATCTTTACTTTCCTCATCCCAAAGTAGGGAGAACCAAGGAGGATCGGGTATGCAAAACACACAACCACAGAATCTACACCAGGACAAGTAGTTGGTGAGGGTGAGCTACTTTAGCCACTGTACCCATTGTACAGATTTAAAAACTGAGTTTCCTTTGCCCAAGGGAATGGCTAGTTAGCCAACAATTTCAGCATAAGTCTCTGGGGCCCTATGTTGGCCTCTATCTAAGAAGTACAGTACATGTACAGCAAGGACACTTGAGCCCCACTAAATTCCATTTCCACAAGATACTGGGAAACTTGCCCCAAGAAACCCAGCTACCAGCAACTGTACTAAGACTAGACTACTACTGGTTCTAAGCCATACTGAAGAGAAATATATCTGGAAGCCTGGCGTGATGGTCCATGCCTGTAATCCCACCACTTGGGAGGCTGAGGCAGGAGGATCCTTGCCAAGTTAAGAGACCAGCTTGGGCTACAAAGGGAGCCCAAAGCCAGCCTGAACTACATAAGGAGACGCTGTCTCAAACAGACAAAAAGAAATACATCTAGAAAAGTGGAACGCTTATAAAAGTGGATATAAAAATTGCAGCTGGGCATGACAACCCCGGCCTATAATCCTAAAGCAGGAAGGTCACAAGCGGAAGTCTAACCTGGACAACTGCCAACTTAGTAAGACCCTGCTGGGAATGCTGCTCTGAGCAAGGTGGCAGGTTCAGTACCCCGTAAGCCGCCACCACTGCCAAAGGCTCGGCCAAGAGATGCTCTCAACAATACTTTAAACATTTAGACAACATCCTTGAACTCCACAATGCGTACCCGCCAATCTGGACTCGGCTTTTCTGCTTGGCGACCTGCTACTGGCTACATAGCCTTCCCAAATTATTCCAGATTGATGGGTCTGGCTTCAACACACTGCAGAATTCATGAGGCCACAGGGGCATGAAGAACTGGGCGGACTCACAACGCAACTTGAGACACATTCCTCAAAAGCATACCCACCGCATTAGCCAGCCCGCTTGCCCGCACCTCCGGAAGACAGCGCGGCAGGCCCAGAAATAAGACCAGCCGTCCTAGTTTCCCACATGCGAAGTGCTACGTCTTCCGTGAACTATGCTTTCTTCTCTTGTTTTTCAGTTGCTAGACGTCAGCAGGCAATGGTGTCACTTTGCCACTCCCCAAAAATAGCTAAACTGAGTAGAGTTTAAAATTATATTTTGTTGTTTTGGCCAGAAAAACATCCGCTGATTTCAGGTTGCAAAAAACAAAGAGGTACGAGGGGGCAGGTGCTGGACCCGAGGGCATGAGTCTCGCTGGCTCCTGCACGCTGTGGGGCTGAATCTGGGAAGACTCGAATGCCAGACACAAGGGCACTCGGGTGTCACACGGGGGCAAGAGGCAAGCACACGCCTGGAGCTGGCTCCCATCAGCAGCACCAAACTGAGCCTGACAGTGACAGTGAGGGAACACAGCCACCTTCTCTTGGTTTCCATGAAGGCCATGGAGCCCAAGGAGAGGAATCAGCATCTCAGGGGCCAGGACCAGGTGACCGTTTACACACAAGGATGTGGAAAACTCCTGTGGCACACTGGAAGCCTGCAGGCCTTTTCCCATCTTAAAGTGACAAGGCAGGGGCAATGTGCACGAGGAGGTCTTGCCAACTTCACCAAGTTCTTTGAATAGAGATTGAAGTTTTAGCAAGGTGTGGTGGGACATGCTTGTAATCCCAGCACTCAGGAGGCTGAGGCAAGAGAACAGTTATGAGTTGAGACCAGCCTGGGCTACCAAGTGAGCTCAAGGCCAGTCTAAACTGCACAGAGAGACCCTGTCCCAAAAAGACAAAAATTACATTAAATAGTGTTTTCCTAAACTTCCTGGGGATGTCCTCACGCCAGTCCATACTTGGCATCCTCAGTGGGTTTTTCCACTGCTTATACCAATGAAAAGATGCTTATATCTGCAGTTGTCCTGATCAGTTCCACCTTCCTCTTCCCATATACTGCTACTTGGATCTCTTTAACAGACATAAAATAAGGACGGTAGTCTCCAGGCATGGTGGCACACGCCTGTAATCCCAGCACTCAGGCACTGTGACTTCAAGACCTTAGTGAGCTCAAGACCAGCCTTAAGCGCAGTGAGACCGTCTCAAAGAAAAAAAATTTTAAAAGGTAAATATGTTGAGACATACTATTTACCATGCATGGTGCTAAGTCCCTGCCTGCATTCTCAGTCAAGCCTTATAAAAACCTTAGGAGATGGGATACCATCGGTGTCCTATTTTAACAATGGAAAAAAGAGAGATTAAGCAACATGTCTAAAGCAGTACAGCCAATAATGGCAGATGCAAGAAGGCTCCAGAGGCCAAATGCTTCCTTCTCTATATTTTGTATAACTGTCTATAGCAACCTGCTTTAGAAAAAAAAAATCTAAAAGCATCGACAACCTCAAGCAGTGCACTGACTCTCATAAGCTGACTGATAGATATCAGAGTTCTTATTCTGTGTGAGCTGCCTCCAACGCAAGCCAAGAAACAAGGATAACACAACCTGTGCACTCAGGGGCTTTCCAAGGACAAGCCAGGCGCATGACGAACCTGCTCTGCTGCTGTCCTTCCACCCAGCCCTAGCAGCACTTTAAGATAAAAAATTTCTTTAAATGCAGGTGCTGTAGTCAATGAAACCTTGGACCTGCAGAGGCCTGGCGGGCCATCTCACCTTGCCTAAAATCTTTGTCAAACACTAAAGTATCTGCTACAAATGATACCAAGAGAAAAGGCCCCTCCAACTCTAGGTGTCCCTAAAGGATAGGACACTGGCTCGTGGAACCCTGCAGCTGC
Organism: Octodon degus; assembly: GCF_000260255.1. Classification (NCBI taxonomy): domain Eukaryota; kingdom Metazoa; phylum Chordata; class Mammalia; order Rodentia; family Octodontidae; genus Octodon; species Octodon degus. The sequence continues at coordinate 15,194,312 of NW_004524619.1, read as the reverse complement.
TTCCAGTGCTCCTGCGCAGGCACGGCTTACAACGCACACACACCTGTCGGATCACGAGCAAACCGCAGGTCCACCTGGCCTGCCTGCACATCTGCATCCCGGCAGGCTCTCGTGACTACTTTCTGATCTTTAAAGAGATTCCCAATTCTGCAGCTCTCAGCACTTGGGACGCAAGAACTGTAGGGAGAACAGTGGGGAAACAAATACACTTTCTGAATGTACATCAGGTGGGGGGTGGTACTTTGTTTGCTTCTGATGCTGGAAATGGAAGCCAGAGCCCCTACCTGGGCGACCCCCGCAGCTACCTTCCCAGTCCTCAGGGGATCTCTTTTTGGTGGGGCGGGGGGTCCTTACAATGTCACGTAGACACTATACCAAAACTAAGTCAAACTGAAGTTCCTACCAGAGTGCATCTTTGTTTAAAGCTGGGTATTTGATTTTCTGAGTGCCTAGACCAGGGCCACAGTCCTGGATTCAGATCTCTGCAGGCAACATGGTCACCCCCATTGCTCAGCAAGAGAAATGGAGGTATTTGACCTTTTCATCCTTGGAAAATGTTTGCTGAGGGAGTAAAGTGTGTTCAGCCAACCTGGGCCTGATGTGCCCAGGCTGTGCTGCTCTGGGACAAGCTCCATGACAGCTGCCAAATTCTGAGCAAGAACCGGCTCTCCGTGGCTTGTGTCCCATCTCCGAGTCCCTCCCTCACCTCTCCAGTAATGACAAGCTCAACCTACATCTGCTAGGAGTGGAGAACGAGGACCAAGGCCCTCCTCCTCGGTTTCCAGGGCATTATTAGGTGCCCAGCCTTTTCCCCCTTCACGTCACTGCACAGCGGTCACCCTGTACCCACAGCCCACTAAGGTTCCTGCTGGGCATTGCACCCTTCCACAGGAGCTGTGGATGCTGTCTATGTTTTCTATAAACTCTAGGTTATACAACAAGGTCACAAGAAAAATGCCTCAGGATGTGTTGATCAAAATTATTAGTAATCTCCCTATTCCACATGCACACCAATATGACAATCGCTTTTCTCATGCTTAGAACTGATACTGCAAACAGCGAGATAACTCAGCAGACTAAAGCGCCTGCTCAGGCAAGCTCAGGGACTGAGGTTTGGTCCCGGACACCCAGGGCAGCCTCAGCTGGCCAGAGTCCAGGCATAGTGGTACACGCCTATAATCCCAGCACTAGGGAGGCTGACAACAGGAGGATCACCACAAGTCCAAGCTGCATAGTGAGACCCTGTAACAACAAAATACATTTAAAAAAAAATTTTTTTTAAATGACACCACATTGTCTCACATACTACGAGTAAACCCGAGTGGAAACGAAAATTAAAAACTAAGTGTGGGGGGCACACTGGAGCAGCAACTCACCAGCAATACCTGCCCAGCTCTCCGCACCTGCCTAAGGCTCACGACCATACCCACAGTTGCTCTAGCTGAGAAGTTGCTGGAGAAGTGGGAAGGGGTGGCGAGGAGGGAGAAGGGGCTCCACAACTATCATTCTAAGGGACTTTCAACTATGCTACATAGATGACAGCGAAGTTCCCGTGCACTGGGGCATGACTGTAACATGTGATACTCTGCCATCTTGGGAGTTTTTCAGAAGACTAGGAACAAACTTGAAAGGCTTTTGGTTTTGTCCTGCTGCATTAAATGGCCAGCGTCCCCTGGAGAGCTTCATGTATTTCCTGCAAAAAGGGACATCCTCCACGCTTCGTTACAGGGTGGCAGGCGTCCTTCATTTCCTGCCAGCAGCAGGCCTTTCTCCCTCTGGGGACCACAACCTTCCTGCTTGCATTCGTCTTCTAACATCATTCCTCCTCTACCAATGAATGCTGTTTAGCAGGGAAATTAAACACTTTATTCCGCGACCATGGCAAAGGAACACAGTTTAGAGAACGGAGGGGAAATCCTCATTTTCAAACAAGACGCTTGGAGCAGAGGTGACCTGCTCTTTCACCTCTCAACCTATTTCTCAGAATCAACTGCAGGCTTCCAAATGCGAACTATCTGTTGCCCGTTCTCAGAGGTCCATGAGGGCTGCCCATCAGGACTAACATGTGTGCACAAGAAATACAGAAGGCAGCTGGGAAGGAGCCCGATCATGGCCATCAGCGGTAGTCGCTGGGACTCCGACACCACCAGAGAGGAAGCTGAAGTGGCCCGGCCGGCAGAGCCTCGGCCCGCAGCCCCCCAGACCTAACGCGAGCACAATACAAAACACCAGCGCTGCATGTCTCAGAACTAAAGAGAAGTTTCGCACGGAGAGCCAGAGAGATGAGAAATTTTTTTTTTAAGAATGTGTGCTAAACAGACAATGTAAAATACAAGGAGGTTAACCTTTTCATGTAACATTTTACATCATGTCAGATGCAATTAGATTCTCAGTGATTAGAGACCCAGAAAGCCAACAGATGAACTATATGTAGAATGTACTTTAAAATGTTTTGCAGAGGCCAAGAAGGGAAAGATGAAGACAGACTAAGCTGACAATCTTGAGAGTAGGTAGGAGGTAAATGTGGGGTTTGTGACATTCTTTTATCTTCATAGTTTTTCCATAATAATTTTTTTAAGATGTAGAAGGATGTAAAGGACCCTGGATCCTGAACAGGCACTGGAAACCAAAAGCAACTAAAAAGTCGGTTCGATTCTGAGCAAAAACAGAACCAGGAAGGTGGGTTTGGGGTTAAGACCTCAAAAGTAAGATCCTAACTCAAAAGCAGAAGCATGTTGATCCCTGGTGTCACATCCCTAAAAGCATCCAACGCTCCCTCAGACCGGAAAGGGGAGTCCCATGAACTAGGCCCCCCACCCTGTTCGGGGCTGTGCAGGAGCGCAGGGGGTAGCGATTTCTCAGGGGAGATGTCCCACAGCCTGGCTCCAAGGGGCATGGCAGGGGCCCTCGGAGGAGCCAGTGGCAGAGGCCAGCCTGGGAGGCGGCAGGCCTCCCTAGCAGCTCCGGGGCGCCCCCTGAGGTCCAGCGGCGTCGCGGCAGCCTTGGAAACCCGAAAGCCGGCGTCTGTCTCAGCAGTGACATTTCAACTTCACCGGCCTCCAAAAGCCAATGCGTCTGCTCAGGCTACACTTGTCTTTCCAGCCAAATCGTCGGTTTTCCTCGCCCACCACTCTCTGCCCCTTCACTTTCCAACACCCTCGGTTGTAGGACGAGGGTAAGAGCCATTTGCCTCGCAGCGTAAGCATTCAAGAAAAAAAAGATGAAAATGATAAAAATGGTCCAAGCCCCCAGGTGGCATCCCTGGCAGTCCCATTTTGCATTTCAGGCATCCTCAGACACCAAGAAAAAGAAAACCGAGGTGGGTATCCTGGCTGCACCCCAGAGAAGGGAACGAAATGGAATTGGAAATTTGTCCCCCCACCCCACCCCGCGCGCGCCCCCATTAACGCGTGGCCCCTCTGAAGAGCGACTGGGCGCACCTGCTCCCCCTCGGCCCCCACGTACGTGGTGGTAAAGACCCTGATCGCTGCGAGGGGACGTGGTCAGCACACACACTGGGCAGTGGTCTCCAGGGCAGGGGGTAGCGATTTCTCAGGGGAGATGCCCCACGGCTCCTACTCGCGCAGAGCCCGGACCCTGAGAGCAAACGCCTGGGTGCCGGCGGCCGCATATCCTCCCTGGGCCTCAGAGCTGGGCTGCTGGACGGTGGTGGGCGCTCCGCGCGCCTCGGGGGCAGGAGGATCCGCAGGAGGAAAGGGGAGCGCAGAAGGAAAGCCGGTCCTTTCCCCTCGAGGCTGCTCCTGATCCCGCCAAGGGGGGCAACCGCTGCCCAGCTCCCTGGAGCGGGTTGCTGAGGGCAGCAAGGGCGCCCGCACCGTGCTGTGGGGCGCATAACAGGTCTGATGGACCCGCTGCACCAAAAGCAGCCCGTCAAGCCGCCCGGCGACAGCCAGCTGTTACATAGGGAGAGCCAGAACACCTAACATCTGGGCACGGTCTGTCTCCAGATTCAGATAACCCCCACCTCCAAGAGTCCAGAAACTGGTGAATGAGAAGGCAGAAAAACGGGGTATCCTCTATCCCTAGGGAGCATTAGACGAAAGGCGAGGCGCCCCGTTTCTCTGGCTGGGGCAGAGGACGTGGCCTCCATCCCTAGGAAGACAGCTCAACAGCTCCGAGGGAGTTGGGGGCGCTGCTGGAAGGGACAGCGAAGGCGCCCGGCCTCTGCCCCCGGGGTGGGGGAGGCTGTCTGGCGGCTGGGGGCGGGGGTGGAGGTCGCGGAGCTGAACGCTGCTACGGGCAGTGATTTATTATTGTCCTCAACGGCCAATACTGTTCCTGTCTTAGCCTGGCCAGCAGGCAGCGGATCGCGAACAGCCTGAGAAAGGGCAAAGAAAGGTATGCAAGGCGCGAGACACGAAAAATAAATAAATAACCCGCCCTAGTGCGCAGCACCTACCGACACCGACCCGCCACCCGCCCGCGACCCCGGCCCCTGCCCTCCCACAGCGTCCAGCCCTCGCGCCTGCACCGAGGCGTAGCCTGCGCCCCAGCTGGAGCTCGGTGGCAGAGGAGCCCCGACCCGGAGACCCGAACGCCGGAGCTCCGCACAGCCCGATCCTACACCGCCAGTCTCCGGCTGGCAGCCCCCACTCGCCCTCCCCCAGGGTCGGACAGCTGCGAAGCAACCCCACCTCTGGCCCCGAGCCCCTCCATTCCCTGCCAGGGAGTACCTCGCACCCCCGGAACCCACAGAAGCATCTTCTCCACGGCCCCCGTCTCCCGGAGCGCCTCCCAACTCCAGCTCTCCGGTCCGCGCCAGATCGGTCAAACAAGTCCCCATTCTCCGGACTCCAGCTCCCACAGGCCCCCACCTCAGCGCGCCAGCAGAGCCCGGGACCCCGACCCTTCTCGCCGGCCGGCCCCCGCTTCCACGCTCCCGACCCCGGCCTCCCGCAAGACCGCCAGCGCCAGGGCTGCCCGTCCTCCTCCCTCCACCCTCGCCGGGGTCCCTCGCCAGGCGCCCCGGCTCCGCACCCCGCAACAACTCCGCAGCCCCGCGCGCGGGGGCCGGGCCGCGTCCTCTGGCGGCCGGCACTCACCCGGGAAGCACACGACATAATGGAGCACAGAACTGGTGATTTTCAGGAACAAAATCCACCAACACGGTTCCAGTAACCTCCGCATGTCCGAAAACGCACATCGAAAAGCGGAAAGCAAGGGGTAAACTTGTTGAGTAAGTTCTCGCTTCCGCGCGAGCCTCCGCCAAGCCCGGGCGCTCTCCGGCTCGCCCGCCGCACGGCCGGCTCAGCCCCCAGGGCCGGGGAGCCGCCGCGCCCCGCGGAAAACCTCCGAAAGTGCCGGGGCGGCAGAGCCACGCTGCGGGCGAGC